>NC_041394.2:37007388-37329531 GCF_900747795.2 Erpetoichthys calabaricus
GTCATGGAGAGAATTTGCACAGTGCAGACTGAGAGAGCTTTGTGTCAAAATCAAACCCAGTTGTCTGTAAAGCAGCAGAGCTAACCACTGCATGATTGTACAGTGTATTGTGAAGAAGCCATAAAGCACCACTAAACCTCATTTACTTAATTAAAGCGCACTGATATGCATAAAGCTGTTCTTCTATAATGCACGTGTCTAAGCTGACACTGCATTGGCTGAGTGTGCTACATGCATGAGTGTCCCTGTGATGGACTGGCACCAAGTCCAGAGGCGACTCCTGCCTGGTACCCGATACTGTCAGGGTAGGCTGTCAGCCCCGTGCTTGTGAACTGAATAAGCACATTAGAAAATAGATGGGTGAATGGTAATTAATAATACATTGCACATCTAAATTATATTCAATAATACATCAAGTGAACTCAGTAATTTAATTGTCCTCGACACATTACACCCTTCAAATTCGAATAAGTGGCATAGAGCACAAGAATGGATGTGATTTCATAATAAAGCATACAATAAAATAACTATGCAGATGCGTATTTATTACAGTAAGCAACAGTTATAAATAGATAAGGCCGTCAGGACACCTCCAGTGCACTGCGGTCTAAAACCAGAATCTCCACACGTGGCTCACTGACTGCATAAAACTGTGCTAGGAGCTCGAAGGACGAACCGTGCAAGGGCTGAAGGCCGGAACAAGTGTGTGTTTCCTTCACTTCATCACCTGAAAACATACCGTGTGTAAGACAGAGGGAACTTTATTTTTCCTCAGGGGAAATTTTTTTTTTTTACAGAAGCCCATGCAATAGATAGATAGATAGATAGATAGATAGATAGATAGATAGATAGATAGATAGATAGATTTGAAAGGCACTATATCATAGATATGAAAGTCACTATATGATAGATAGATAGATAGATAGATAGATAGATAGATAGATAGATAGATAGATAGATAGATTTGAAAGGCACTATATAATAGATATGAAAGGCACTATATAATAGATAGATAGATAGATAACAGATATGAAAGGCACTATATAATAGATAGATAGATAGATAGATAGATAGATAGATAGATAGATAGATAGATTTGAAAGGCACTATATAATAGATATGAAAGGCACTATATAATAGATAGATAGATAGATAGATAATAGATATGAAAGGCACTATATAATAGATAGATAGATAGATAGATAGATAGATAGATAGATAGATAGATAGATAGATAGATATGAAAGGCACTATATAATAGATAGATAGATAGATAGATAGATAGATAGATAGATAGATAGATAGATAGATAGATTTGAAAGGCACTATATAATAGATATGAAAGGCACTATATAATAGATAGATAGATAGATAGATAGATAGATAGATATGAAAGGCACTATATAATAGATAGATAGATAGATAGATAGATATGAAAGGCACTATATAATAGATAGATAGATAGATAGATAGATAGATAGATAGATAGATAGATAGATAGATAGATAGATAGATAGGAATGAAAGGCACTATATGATAGATTCACCCACACTATGGTCTGAACAAACACCTGAATGACTAAAAAGAAGAAAATTTCAAAGGCACTATACAGGCATATTGCCGCTGGTCTAAAGGAGTCCCAGTAGCGTCTTTTGAGACACTTCTGTTGAATAATTTGTTAGCTGAAAGTGTTGGGTGTGTCAGAGAGAGGATGTGTAGCATTGTTCATAATGACACTCAGTTTGATTTTCATTCTCTCTTTCTCTGCTACCTCCGGGGGATCCACTGTGCGTCCTATAACTGAGCCTCCCCTTTTATTTAGCCTGTTGATTCGGTGGGCCTCTCTTGAGGTGATGTTACCAGCCCAGCACACCACAGCATAGGAAATCACACCAACCATCACAGATTTATAGATGATGTGAAGGGTATCACTTCCCATATTAAAGGAACGCAGTCTCCTAACGAAGAAGAGCCTGCACTGCCCTTTCTTATGTAGTTCCTCTGTGTTATGAGAGCAGTTCGACCTGTCGTTGATGTGGACCCCCGGGTACTTATACCAGTGGACCACCTCCCCTCTCTGTTTAGTGACTGCATGTAGAGGCTCTTTGGTGCAATCAAAGTTAATGAAACTCATTGTAAATCTGTGAGCCACCAGCGTAACCTATAATACAAGATGATTTTAAATTCCTAAATCATTGATACTTAACTCTCTTTGTACCATACACAAGTGTTAGAAGTGATTTGCACACATTGTTACACACACTTTACATGTGCCTTGTCCATTTATTTTTCCTTTTCAAGTTAACAGAGAACAGGAGCCTATCTTGGCAGCAGTAGGCACAAGACATGAACCCTCTGTGGTTGGAATGGCAGTCCATTGCAGGGCTTGCTTATACACACTGGACTTTAGGGGAGAAACCTGACCTGAACACGGGGAGAACATACAAACTGCACCCAGATAACTCCCATCTAGGAACATGGCTTACAGATTGTGTGAGGCAGCAGTGCAGTAAGAAGCACCACCAGCCCGTCATTTTTTAATTATTATTTAGCTGATGCCTTTATTCAAGGCGACTTACAACATTTGAGATAAAATTGATTACATTTCATTATTATTTTTTTGTTTTTCCAATTGGAGCACAGGCTGGTGAAGTGACTTGCTCGTTGTCACAGTGTCACTACCAGGATTTGTAGTCCGGAGCCTCAAGTACTATGCCACACTGCCACTTACAGTGAATTTATAGCCATCAATTTTTTAATCCACCTTTCGCATTCAAGGTTGCATTTGTGACATCAGTTCCATCATATAAAAAAAAAACAAAATATAGATTTGATAATTGAAACACTCCAGCTGCTTTTGTGACATGGATTAATTATTGGAAACCGTATTAAATTATGAGTATCAAAGTTTAGTAAATAAAATGAATGCTTTTAAGAACATAGATATTAAAGCAATATGACATACCATGGCAATTCTGAAGCCCACTTAATTCAACTGAGGGTGATGGTGGGAGACAACACTGGGCACAAGGCAGGACACAGCCCTGGATGGCACACCAGTCACCACTTAAGCCAGCAAGCCCACCTTTTTGGATGTGGAGTGTAAACCAGAGGTCACACAAGTATGAATTAAACTGTAGTCTGCACATATGATAGTCCTGGCACCACAAGGGGAGGACTTGAACCCAAGACTGTGCTAACCACACAGCACCATGCTGCCTTTTCAAAGCAAGCTGTTACTCAGATACATATAATCTGTCATAAATATTTTACAAAAATCAAGTCCTTATTCATTAAATGAGGTGGGCGCATGTTCAGTGTAGCACTGACGTTAAATAAGGGAGCAAAACACAATATGAGTATGCAACATACGTATGATGGAATAAAATATAAGAAAATAGTAAAAAAAGTGTACAAATATTTTAAACAAAGGATAAAGCTTAGGGCGGCACGGTGGTTCGCTTCCCAGCTCCTCCCTGCGTGGTGTTTGCATGTTCTCCCCGTGTCTGCGTGGGTTTCCTCCGGGCGCTCCGGTTTCCTCCCACAGTCCAAAGACATGCAGGTTAGGTGCATTGGCGATCCGAAATTGTCCCTAGTGTGTGCTTGGTGTGTGTGTGTGTGTGCCCTGTGGTGGGCTGGCGCCCTGCCGGTGCTTTGTTCCTGCCTTGCGCCCTGTGCTGGCTGGGATTGGCTCCAGCAGACCCCCGTGACCCAGTATTAGGATATAGGAGGTTGGATAATGGATGGATGGATAAAGCTTAAACAATACAGTCTCTGTCTAACTAAGTTAACAGATAATTTGATAATTATGCATTCATTTTTAGACTGACTTGATCCACTTTAGGGCTGTGGAAGGCAGCATTAATAATTTTTTTGTGACAAAATTCCCCAAATACAATACGTTTAACAGGCTATTGAGCCTCCCAAAACATGGCGTACTGCATCATGACCCATAAAGCCCCTTCTTGAAAACCACCACTACATCTCTAAACAAACCAATCGATCCCATCCCTCTGTATAATAATAGCCATCCAAATCCCCCAAAGCCTCCCACATTATGCAACCTTAACCCCCAAAGAAAGCGTCATGCACTCATGTATCACTTCACTCTCTTGCAACACAACTAGCACTGAGCTTCTCGAGCGTCCCACCACATCCTGTCCCAGCGCTCAGGGACTTGCAGCTAATGGCACTCCATCCCCCTTCTGGTTACACTGAGTCGACAGAAGCGTTTCAACGTACGCATGACAATAATTCATCTTAATAATAGGACAAGAGTGCTATGGCTCTGTCATTCCAACAGATGGTGCATCACAAACACATTTGTAGTATTGCATTTTATTACTACAAGAAATGTTTGTGATGTGCCATCTGTTGGAATGACAAATGTAACACAATACAAAATCCTGTACATTCCAATAGATGGTGCACTGCAAATGTTAATGCTGAATACACTGAGATCTGCGTCTGATATATAAATGATTACTTTAGACCACCATTAGTCTCTAAGTACGCTCCTTCTACTCCACATATAAATTCAAACAATTGTCTGATAAATCATTAGTTTATGCCACCACTCTCTCCTCCATACACTCCTCCTACTCCACACATAAATCTCTAATTACTTTCCATAGTTTCTAAACAATGCCCCCCCAAAATACTGGCACTAACCAACCCATTTCCTACCCATGTAAAGTTTAAAATTCTGAAAGGAGTTCAGAACTGGACAACGGGACAGATTTCACACAAATGTTATAAATTTTGGTCATATAGGAATAAATGATTAAGTAGCTGTGGTGGGCTGGCGCCCTGCCCGGGGTTTGTTTCCTGCCTTGCGCCCTGTGTTGGCAGGGATTGGCTCCAGCAGACCCCCGTGACCCTGTAGTTAGGATATAGCGAGTTGAATAATGGATGGATGGATGATTAAGTAGTGTGGTGGACATTAGAGATCTTCAGTTCTCAACTTGATGTTATTTTGGACAATCCAGGTGAAGGATGGGCACCTGTTCTAGTGAGACTCAGATGTAGTAATTCATGTAACATCATGGGTGGCACACTGGCGTCTTAGGTCCCCTTTACTGTCTGTATGCTAATTGCAGGTTCTCCTTGTCTCCTTGTGCCTCTATGGGTTTTCCTCCTGATGCTTTTATTTTATCCCCACCATGCCAAAGATGTAAGGGGTTGAATGTGCCCAGGTACCCCATCCAAACTGATGGCTGCCCTGCGTTCAGCACTTCTAATTCAGGCTCCGATGCCCCATAACGTTGGACTAGTTAAGCTTTTTCACATTATGGTATGATATGTAATAAAATGGACAGACTATACAAGGCCTCTTTCCCTGGCTCTTTGTGAAACCTTGAGGCATTTCTCACAAGTCTCTTGATGTTGCGGTTGTGCGGTTGCTTTACATTGTGTATTCTTTCTTGTTTCCTCCTCCTTCGCTGTCACCGCAAGTGACAAGTTGAGCTGCCTTTATTGCCGTCAATATGAAGGCCTGTATTGATTTCCCGTTGCCTCTTGCACACATAAACTCTAAAGTGTCTTCAGGGTTGTTTGTCCTGCTCAGTGTCGTAGTGCTGCTGAGTGATTGGCAGCCTTGCTGGATTATTGTGCTCATTACGATGGTCTTTCCTCCCTTCTGTCTTGGTGTGTGTGTGTGTGTGTTTGTGTTTGTGTTTGTGTGTGTTTTCATGAGCTGTTAACTCTATAAATGGCTACACTGGTTTGTCTGCTGCTTCCTTGCATTTGTCGGAGCAGCTGAAGGCACACTTGGACAGCAGTGACAGCAGTCCTGATCCTGCGTTGCACATGGGGCTGCTTTGGGGGTCACTTCCACTGCCTTTTTCTTTAGTAACCCTCCTTCTTCGCGGGGGTCTCTTCTTTTATTAACTTAGCAATTAAACAAAGGGGAGAGGAAAGCTTCAGGAGTGTGAGGAAGCTGTGGCGCAGACCCGGCTAAGACGGCCAGCATGGCAGCAGCTATTCTAGATATGTCCAAGAAATATTTGACTGGCTTGGAATAGCATGGCCTTTATTTCTGCAGGGTCACATGACTAGTGCAGGCTGAGAGGTGGGGCCTGCAAATCATTTTTCATTTGGCTCCGAGCGCAGCTGACCCGCTTCTCACTGACAGCTCTATTTCCACAGGCGTCAGGTACGTGTAGGTACTGTGCCAGAGCGTTACGTTTGGCCGGCACTCGCATTACAGCACGCTGGTCAGTCAGTGTACGCCGTCCTTAGCAGACCTTCGCAGACTCGTACACCTTTGCCACTTGTTTCTGTTCAAGACTAAAAAAAAAAAAAAAGCACAAAGCAAAGTTGTTCTCTTTTAAATCCTTACATGGCAATTTGAGGGTCAGAAAGACGCCCTCTGGTATGCAAGTGACGTGGGGAATTGGTCTGTCTACTGCGGTGGTCTTCTTCAGTATCCTTTTAGAGAAGCAGACTCCTTGTGTTAGAATTGATCTGGCCAGACGGGACATGGTCACAAAGCGTGTGTGTTAATCCAGTGGGCTTTGAGCTTAATGCAGTTATTGTGTTCACGTATGTAGATGTCATAGGGTTAGTGAAGAGTGCTGTGCAATAAATGAACTGAAATGAAAATGAGCAGAATTCACGTATCTCCAAACAGCTTCACCTTCACCTTGGTAGACCTTCAGGTTTAAGTGGGTCAGAGTTGACCGGGGGGCATCCCACTTGCTTCTGAGCCACCATAGGCTTTCACGTTGTGAAAAGTGGGTCTTGACTACAGGGATCACTGACGGCGTGACGCTTCTCTGCAGCGTGCCAGATGCTGGTTAACTCTCTTTTTGCCCATCTTTCACTAATGTATCTAAAATCAGTAAACATGACGCATGTGCCTCTCATCCAGTTAAATTGTAGTAAAGTACAAACATTAATCCACTTACATACAATACTTATAAAAATTACCCACCCCCTTGGACGTTTCACATATTCTTGTTATACGACATTCAGTCATTGGGCTTCATTTGGGCCTCTTGACACTGGATCAGCACCAAAAGACCCTTGAATGTCAAAGTAAAAACAGAACTCTACAAAGTGTTCTAAATTCATCAGTCTACATTGTACCAAAGGCGCTATATAGGCGCTTGACCCGACACAGACTCACACTGGAGGCACATATAAAAATAAATAAACTTTTATTTTTCTTCACCTGTGGGGCACGTCTTCCCCGTGACCCCCACAGACACAACACAGTCCCAAGTACACCAACCCATAAACCAAAGAAATATCCTCCACTCCTCCCATGCAGCTTCGTCGTCCTCCTCCTCCTCCCGACTCTGGCGCCTTGATTAGTGGCTGCAGGCTTCTTTTATAGCCCACCCGGACGCGCTCCAGGTGGTAATTGGACTAATTAGGCTGCACTTCCGGGTGTGGCTGCTTTCCAGCTCGGCCTGGCGGTGGCCACAGAGCCCAACAGGGATGAGCTGCAGTGTAACATAATTGTGGCACCGATGCAACTCACTGGGGCTGCTGCCAAGTGTTCAGGGGGACGTAATGTGCATCTCGTGGCTGCTCCCCCGGATCCAGTGCCAATGGGTCCCGGCCGTCCGCCACAACATATATATATATATTGTGGTCGTGCAAGGTTTGACACGGGGTCCAAAATAAATGTTGTAACAAATTGCCTGATGAAGGGGCCTGAGTTTCCTCGAAAGCTTCCAGATTGTAATCGGTTCAGTTAGCCAACAAAAGGTGTCACCTTGCTTGACTTCTCATTGCATTCATAATGGCTAACACGGCGCAACACCCTACTACTTAAAACCTGATTGAAACGCATCAAATAAATTATTATCTTCCAGATATGAAAATAACTGCAGAGAAAACACTGTTTCCAAAATTTTGGGCAAAAACGGGAACTTACAAATAGGCCTGCAGTTGGAAAGAACTGTTAGGATCAAGAGTGGGCTTTTCAGCAGCCTGTTTAAAGTTGTCTGGCATTGTGTCAAATCTTAGACAGTTGTTAATAATAGCTAAAACAATTGGACTAATGACTCTGAAAGTATCATTAAACAGACATGAGGGTGAAATATTTAGCAGGTAATTGGAAGGTTTCATATGCAGGACTGTATCGGCTAGCCGAGAAGAGGAGACAGATTGAAAGAGAGACTGGCCTAAAGGGGGCAGGTATCGACACACAGTGATCAGCACCTGGAAGTAACAACAACTTTTATTTCTATAGCACATCTTCATACAAAAAAGTAGTTCAAAGTGCTTTACATAATGAAGACAAAAAAAATAAAAGACAAAGTAAGAAATTAAAATAAGACAACATTAGTTAACATAGAATAAGAGTAAGGTCCGATGGCCAGGGGGGACAGAAAAAACAAAAAAAAAAACTCCAGACGGCTGGAGAAAAAAATAAAATCTGCAGGGGTTCCAGGCCACGAGACCACCCAGTCCCCTCTGGGCATTCTACCTAACAAAAATGATCAGTCCTCTTTGTATTTAAGGTTCTCACGGAAGGACTTGATGATGATGGTCATGCAGAAATCTGGCTTTTAATCCATCACTGTTGGAACATCACGGTGCTTTGAGTAGATGGTGGTGGCACAAACCGCCACCACAAAGAAACAGGAAAAAGAAACAGAAGAGAGAGTAGGGGTTAGTACGGATTTTAGAGCCACCATGAATAGTTATTATAATGAATTGGATATACAGAGGGCGGCACGGTGGCGCAGTGGGTAGCGCTGCTGCCTCGCAGTTGGGAGATCTGAGGACCTGGGTTCGATTCCTGGGTCCGCCCTGCGTGGAGTTTGCATGTTCTACCCGTGTCTGCGTGGGTTTCCTCCGGGCGCTCCGGTTTCCTCCACAGTCCAAAGACATGCAGGTTAGGTGGATTGGCGATTCTAAATTGGCCCTAATGTGTGCTGGGTGTGTTTGTGTGTGTCCTGCGGTGGGTTGGCACCCTGCCCAGGATTGTTTCCTGCCTTGTGCCCTGGGATTGGCTCCAGCAGACCCCTGTGTTCGGATTCAGCGGGTTGGAAAATGGATGGATGGATATACAGAGTGTCAGGATTTAAATTACAGTAAAGCTATGAAAAGGCCATGTTAAAGTAATGTGTTTTCAGTAGTTTTTTAAAGTGCTCCACTGTATTAGCCTGGCGAATTCCTATTGGCAGGCTATTCCAGATTTTAGGTGCATAACAGCAGAAGGCCGCCCGCCTCACCACTTCTTTTAAGTTTTGCTCTTGGAATTCTAAGGAGACACTCATTTGAGGATCAAAGGTTACGATTTGCAATATAAGATGTCAGACATTCCGATATATATAAGATGAGGCGAGATTATTTAAGGCTTTATAAACCATAAGCAGAATTTTAAAGTCAATCCTGAATGACACAGGTAACCAGTGTAGTGACATCAAAACTGGAGAGATGTGCTCGGATTTTCTTTTTCTAGTTAGGATTCTAGCAGCTGCATTCTGCACTAGTTGTGCCTTGAGCATGGGAAAGGCGCTATATAAATAAAATGTATTATTATTATTATTGTTAGTTGCAAACGATTTATGTCTTTTTTGGGTAGCCCTGAGAGGAGTGCGTTACAGTAATCTAGTCGACTGAAAACAAACACGTGAACTAATTTCTCGGCATCTTTCAATGATATAAGAGGTCTAACTTTTGCTATGTTTCTTAAATGAAAAAATGCTGTCCTAGTGGTCTGATGAATATGCGATTTAAAATTCAGATTACAGTCAACAGTAACAATGTGCAGTGTGAAATTTAGTCTGGTGGCAAAACGTTCCATTTTGGCCTCATCGGACCATAAACCCTTCTTCCAACTGACTTTAGGGTCTCCCATGGGCCTTCTGCATTCTTTGAAACAGTTTCTTTCTCTTTCAAAATCCGTGTCTGGTAAAGCACCTATGAGACAGCTGAGGTCTGCTCAGCCACCGTAGCTTGTAACTCCTTCAGAGTTCTCAGAGGTCACTTGGTGGTCTCTCTCACTAGTCTTTGTCTTGCTTGATCAGCCTGTTTTTGTGGACGGCCTGCTCTAGCAGATCTACAGCTGTGCCATACTCTTTCCATTCCTTCACAATTTAATTAACTGGACTCCAAGGGATACTTGGAGATTTTCTTGTCTCCATCCCATGACTTGTGCTTTTCAGTCACTTTTTCTCAGAGTTGCCTGGAGTGTTCTTTTGTCTTTATTGTGTAGTTTAGTCCACCATACTGACTCCCTGCGATAGTCAGATGCATTTATAGTGCAATCAGCCGAACCCCCAGACCTCCATTGAACTAGTTCTGTGATCACAAAAACCAATTTGCTGCACCAGTGAGGAGTTACGTGTGCCATAGTAAAGAGGGTGAATACTTAGGTGATCACTTGTATTGCGTTTTATATTTATCATTAATTTAGACCACTTTGCAGATGACTAATTTCTCTTTGACGTGAACGAGTGTTTTTCTGTTGATCAGTGTCCTCTGGGATTCAGTGCAGCAGAACAATAAAATGTAAAAACGTCCAAAGGGGGTGAATACTTTAATACCCACTGTAAATGGATTCATTAAGTTCTTAAGCTCAGTGGGTCACAAGGAGACAAAATCTGTACTGATCTGATCTGTGGGCGCAGGGTAAGAACCAACCCGGCTTGGTGTCACCATGAAGTTCACATTGTCATAAGTGGGTCATGACTACAGGGGTCACTGCCAATGTGAAACTTCTCTGCAGTGTCTCGAGTGACTTCTGGGGACATTGAAAGTGAGAGTTTCTCAGATGCCTGTACACCACTAAAAATGCTTTTCTATAGTCAAATATAAAGTGTCAACCAAGAGTCACCACCTAACCTAACCTACACCTCTACATGTTGTGAGTAAAAAAGAGAGTTCTAGAAGAAAAGCACACTCTTGCCATGTGCAAATCCTACAAAGTCTGTCGCACAGGCACAGTCACTTGTCCTTCTCCCAACATGCCTCTTTAGGATGCGGGATGAAAATTGTAGTGCCAGAAGAAATGCTGGGGAGAACATCCAAACAAGCATGACAGTGCAGGAGCCTGGATTTGAACCTGTGACACACACGCTGTGCTTAGAGGTTGGGAGCATGCGCTGAGTACAGTGTGTTGGCACACCCACCGCACAGCGAAACACCTGGATTGAGATCCCAGTGACACCCCAGCACCACAATGAACAGTATGAGCTATTTTATAGGTGGCTGGAGTGCCAATCCTGCCACCACTGCCTATGTTTTTCCCTGAAAGTTGGAGGACCTGCTTGCAGGGCTGGATGCAGATTAACGTCATACTCAGGACGGAGCAATTGCAGGTTAAAGGCCTTGCTCAGAGGCCCAATGGAGTACAGTCACTTCTGGCATTATGGGATTTGAACCGGCAACCTTCTGATTGCTGGCGCAGATCCCTCGCCTCAGAGCCACCACTCCGCCTACTGTGCATAGATAGAGTAGTGTTCATTTTCCAATATATCCAAAGTAACTGACAAACCATAAGTGTCTCGGTACAGAAACGAGCATTAAAATGCGTGAAGTCAATGTGGCACCGTAGTTCTGCTCTGCGTGGTTCAGTCAATTGAAATTTAGATAAAACCATTGGTGAAACAAAACACTTAGTTGGTCGGGTTCAGGGAGTCGCAAGTAACTTCATCTTATGTGCTACAGCAGGTTGAATGCAGAAAACGAACACTTCGGGGAAGTCAGAAATTAAATACAATTGTTAGTCATTTGCAAACACTTGAGGTGAAGTTGCAAGCTGTAAGAGGGATCAGGGAACAATGGAGCTGTTGAGTGTCACCGGTGGGGACAGACGGCTGAGACCTAGCCTGATTTATTTGTTTAAAGTAACAACTGCACATTTTAGTGCCACAACCTAAGCCACCACAGTCAGCTGTTATTTTTTTGTGTGACACACTGCTTTTGAAGATTTAGTGTCTGGAGTGTGGGTGTGTGCTCAGCTATTCACTGTCATGGTCTGACATTCTATCCATTTTAGAACAATAGAAAAACTGTGACATGAATTGGCCATTCTGCCCAATGAGCTAGTCCATCTTATTCACCTAGATTGTCAAAAATAATATCAAGTCAAGAATCGAAGGCCGCAAAAGTCCTGCTCTTCACCCAAGTACATAGTCATTTATTCATGTGTGTCTATGATTCTTTGCATGAAGAAAAATATTTAAACATTTGTGTGAAATTTTCCCTTAACAAATTTCCAACTGTGTCCATGTGTTCTTGTTGAACTCATTTTAAAGTAACAGTCCATCCACTGGACTAATTCCCTTCATAATTTTAAACACTTCACTCATGTCTCCTCTTAATCTTCCTTTTCATAAACTGAAAAGGCTCAGCTCTTTCAGTCTTCATAATTCATCCCCTGTAGCCCTGGAATCAGCCTAGTCGCTCTTCTCTGGACCTTTTTTAGCGCTGCTATGTCCTTTTTGTAGCCTGGAGACTAAAACTGCACCCAGTACTCAAGATGAGGCCTCACCAGTGTGTTATAAAGCTTGAGCAGAACCTCCTTGGACTTGTACTCCACACACCAAGGCGCTATATAACCTGATATTCTGTTAGTCTTTTTAATCACTTCTGTACCCTGGCTGGATGTAGATATTGGCAAGTCTGCTATGACTCCTAGATCCTTCTCATAAGGGGTGATTTCATGTTGCAAACCTCCCTTTTTTACGGTTTTGCTAAGAAGAGCAAGCACTAGGCGTTCAAAATAAATGAGAAAAATACTGATCTTCAGAAAACCTGTGGTGAAAAATGAATATAAAGATTCAAAACTTACTAAATGTCTTTTAGAAAGATAGATCGACAGACAGAGAGAAAGAAAGAGATAGGAAAGGCACTATGTGATAGATAGATATGTGAGGCACTATATAACAGATAGATAGATAGATAGATAGATAGATAGATAGATAGATAGATAGATAGATAGATAGATAGATAGATAGATATGTGAGGCACTATATAACAGATAGATAGATAGATAGATAGATAGATAGATAGATAGATAGATAGATAGATAGATAGATAGATAGATATGTGAGGCACTATATAACAGATAGATAGATAGATAGATAGATAGATAGATAGATAGATAGATAGATAGATAGATAGATAGATAGATATGTGAGGCACTATATAACAGATAGATAGATAGATAGATAGATAGATAGATAGATAGATATGTGAGGCACTATATAACAGATAGATAGATAGATAGATAGATAGATAGATAGATAGATAGATAGATAGATAGATAGATAGATAGATATGTGAGGCACTATATAACAGATAGATAGATAGATAGGTAGATAGATAGATAGATAGATATGTGAGGCACTATATAACAGATAGATAGATAGATAGATAGATAGATAGATAGATAGATAGATAGATAGATAGATAGATAGATAGATAGATATGTGAGGCACTATATAACAGATAGATAGATAGATAGATAGATAGATAGATAGATAGATAGATAGATAGATAGATAGATAGATATGTGAGGCACTATATAACAGATAGATAGATAGATAGATAGATAGATAGATAGATAGATAGATAGATATGTGAGGCACTATATAACAGATAGATAGATAGATAGATAGATAGATAGATAGATAGATAGATAGATAGATAGATAGATATGTGAGGCACTATATAACAGATAGATAGATAGATAGATAGATAGATAGATAGATAGATAGATAGATAGATAGATAGATAGATATGTGAGGCACTATATAACAGATAGATAGATAGATAGATAGATAGATAGATAGATAGATAGATAGATAGATAGATAGATATGTGAGGCACTATATAACAGATAGATAGATAGATAGGTAGATAGATAGATAGATAGATAGATATGTGAGGCACTATATAACAGATAGATAGATAGATAGATAGATAGATAGATAGATAGATAGATAGATAGATATGTGAGGCACTATATAACAGATAGATAGATAGATAGATAGATAGATAGATAGATAGATAGATAGATAGATAGATAGATAGATATGTGAGGCACTATATAACAGATAGATAGATAGATAGATAGATAGATAGATAGATAGATAGATAGATAGATAGATAGATAGATAGATAGATAGATAGATAGATAGAGCTTTAAACTTCACTAATACACTAACCTGATTGGTCAAGACTACTGGTGATCCCTTCAAACTGCTCTTTAATTGGTTGACTGGGTACCTTTTTATTTCACAGTCTTAGTCATACTTATCTCCTTAATGAAACTGGCGAATCTCTGTGTTTGCCTACTTTCATGTTTAGCAATTATTTTTTAAGTAATATCTGTAAATGAATGTATAGAATTGTTGATACTAACCTTTTCTTTTATTAAAGAACTTTAGACAGAACTTTATTTGCCCCCAAGGGAAAATTTGGCTTTTTACAGAAGCTCCTTAAATACCCAGGTGCTATAAATCACTAGTGCAGACATTCCCTGAATTACGACAAACCATTTTATGAAAAAAAGTTATTGAATACCCTTTCTCGAATTATAAACAACAGTAAAGATTTAAAGGACAAGATTCAAAATATGTGCCACTAGCGCTAACACTCTCCTGAGCTGTTCCCAGAACACCTTGCTACAGGCTGTTGTTACACTGACATCCAGCCACACCCCTGACAAGCGTCTTTGCAGAATGAGGTTGGATCCTTGAGATGTTGTTGGCCATCATCCTGACAGCAACGTGTGTTGCTCAGGTGTTTTCTCACATGACTCCGAGCATCACAGCTCCATAATTATTTGGAAAAGACTAGTAAAGATGAAAAAGGCCACTCTGTTAAATGTGAAACCTGAAGCGATAAGGCATAGGTAAAGAGCCTTGTTAAACAGTATGTAAGAAAGGGAAAATGTGTTGTTAGGGTTTGTTTTGATATTATTAATCTAACTCAGTCAATTCTCATGTCTTTTGTTATTTGTACAAACATTGAGTCAATACCAGGGAACACTTCTATTTTAAATTTGTTGAAGTACCCAGCATTGCCTGAGTGTATTTGTATTACATGTTAAAGTAAGAAAGCAAATATCTCTGTATTTTTTAAATGTTGACCCTTTTGTCATTACTTCTTGTCACATCTGTCATCCACACTACCTGTCTATCAGTTTCTCTGCTCTTGTGATTCAATTATTTGTTTTTTTGGTGTTTGATGGATTCCATAATCTTGGTCACTCCTTGCTAGGTTGGCACCTTGAACGCTATTTCTTTGTATTTTCTGGTTTACTGCAGTTTCACACATAGATGTTTAATCCCATTTTTAAAAAAGAGATGACTTGTTGAATGACTGAATCATTCATTTGTGTGTAACTTGGGCAAAACTCCCATTTTTTTGTGTTGTTCCTTTTTATTCATGACGAAACTTTTGAAACTCCACAAAATCTGTATGTTGGTTGAACTGTAATATACATGCAAAATATCTCAAACATCTGCTCAGATGTTTTGCAGTACAGTAATCCCTCACTTATCGAGGGAGATAAGGCCGACCGCGATAACTGAATTTCCGTGAAGTAGGGACACCATATTTATTTAATTATTTAACGTGTATTTGGACGTTTTTAAACCCTCCCTGTATTGTTTACAACCCACCGTTTACTCTATTAAAAACAGGGACAACTGCTAAGCAATATGAAATCGGTAGATAAGTTTACACTTACTGTATAGCGAAGTACACGTAGCAGCTTGTAGGCGGTCATGACGTCGTCGACCTTGTTGCAAAGATTCCTAAAGCAGATTCCATCCAGACTACTGCCTTATCACGTCCACTTGCAACTCGTTTTGCATTCTGGTTAAAGGACACTGCGGCCGAAGATCTTATATGCTTTTCCTCCTTTTTAAATAAAAAGAATCGATGTCCTGCAGCGGTGTAGCTGTTCCCTTCCTTCAACATATCCAAAACTTTTACCTTTTCTGCAATCATTTGCATCTTCTGTTGGTGCTTGGACACGGCCCCTGAAGCATTAGCGCGTTAATGATGAATGAGTGAGATGAGACTTCCTGGTTAATGCAACACTCCGTCGCTGAGCCAATCAGCAGCACACAGGAACTTAACTGCGTGCTCTGATTGGGTAGCTTCTCAGCCATCCGCCAATAGCATCTCTTGTATGAAATCAACTGGGCAAACCAACTGAGGAAGCAAGTAAAAAGACCCATTGTCTGCAGAAACCCGCGAAGCAGCGAAAAATCAGCGTTATGTATTTAGATATGCTTACATATAAAATCCGCGAAGTCGTGAATCCGCGAAAAGTGAACCGCGAAGTAGTGAGGGATTACTGTAGTCTATGGTTTGCCCACCCAATACAGTTACCCAAATGAAATTCTTGTGATTTAAATTGCATGAACAATAATGTAAATACAAAGTTTTGTGGAAGTAGACATAGTTGATTTTGAGTGACGTGTAGTCCTCCATCATTCCACAATCCACCATCTTTTCAATGAAATCACTGAGGTGGTGTGTAGCCTTCATTGTAAGCAGGGCTGAGCCTAAACAATATGGCCCATTTATTACCAGGGGCTGAACTGTTTTGGTGTGATGACATGGTTGCCGACCCCTCTGCCCCTAAGGTTACAATCCTGTTAGGACTTTTTAAATGCCTTAAGTTGAGATTTTTACAATAATACGCATGTAAAATTTCAGGGAGTTCAACTGAGCCATTTTGGAACGATGTCTTTATTTGCCATACATTACAACCACCCTTCCTATTGACATTTTTAAAACAGCCTGGTTTTTAAGTTGGTTCAGCTTTATTATACATGCGTCACCAGCAAAGGCTGTCCAACCATAAAGAAAAGGAACATGGGCATGAACTAACAATCCAAAATGGCACTGCAATTACATTGTGATTATGGCTTTTTAAAAGTAACAATAAGAAATGTCCTACCAAATTAGAAAAAAAAAAATTGTCCTAAACAGATCTACACACATAAACACCCAGAATTTGCAACAGATTCATGGCAGTCTGGGACTGGTACCCTGCCTCATGCCAAGTGCCGTCAAGATAGGCTCTGCCTCATAATGCCGACTGAACTGAATTAAGCAGGTTTGACAGTGTCGTGCTATGTGATATTTTTACACATACAGTGAGTGCATTTGCTTGTTCATCATTTTTCAAATGCTTTGTGTCATTCCATTGAATTGTGAGTTTTACACAGTGAGACTTAAATGTTCCTTAAACAATCAGCTATCTGCATTGAGTGTTCTCATTCCTTTGTACGTGCTTCTCTGAATAATCATTTTAAGAAACATCATTCAAGTTCAAGCTTATTGTCACGTCTGTCATTGTTGACTGAAATTTAAGTTTGTGCCCATGGCAGTCCCCTGAGACCTTGTGAGTCTGTGCCTGGCCATACCACACGGAGATGATTAAAAGCAGAAGAAGCTGTTTGTATGCACCCCTCCCTCAGATTATTACAGGCATGCCAGGCTGTCACAGGCCTTTGCAAACTCCTATTTTGTGAGAAAAGTATGTTTATAGCTGCAGTGTCTTAACAGGAAAACTTGCATATTCTGCAAAAAAACATAATATGTTTGTGTATCTGTCACCTTAAACTCAGGGCCTCCAAGTCAGAAGTGAATGTTTATTTGAGTTTTCAGAAGGGGATTTCCACACATTTCACTTTTATTACCATGAAGCTCTGTATTAAGTAATAAGTATAAATACAGACAGAAGTTTACTGCCTGCATTTACAAGGCACTGTATAATAGATAGATAGATAGATAGATAGATAGATAGATAGATAGATAGATAGATAGATAGATAGATAATATTAAAGGCACTATATAATATACACTATATAATATAGATAGATAGATAGATAGATAGATAGATAGATAGATAGATAGATAGATAGATAGATAGATAGATAGATAGATAGTGTGGGAAATAGCCCAGACACAGACAGACAAACTTCATTTTAAAGGCCCAACACACTTTTATTTTCACTATGCACAAAGTCCAAATATGCACAACCCAGTGCCACAACACCAATCACCCCAGTAATCCAGGCCGCCTCCTTCTCTCCTCTCACTCTCACTCTCACTCTCACTCTCACTCTCACTCTCACTCTCACTCTCACTCTCACTCTCACTCTCACTCTCACTCTCACTCTCAGACCTCGTCCTCTTCCACCCAGCCTCAAATGAAGGGAGGTGGCCCCTTTTATAGTCACCCGGATGTGCTCCAGGTGGTTCCCAGCAATCTTCCCCTGACACGCCCCTGTGTGGCGGAAGTGCCAGCTGTCTTTCCGGAAGCACTCCAGGTGTCTCTTTTTTCTTCTTCCCCCCAGCACTTCCTGGTGTGGCGGAAGTGCTGAGGTCCCAAGTCTTCCAGGCATGGGGACGCCCCCTGGTGGTCCGGAGGAGGCATGAGCCCTCCTCCTGTCCTTCTGGGCGTCCCGGCTGGGTACCACCCCCAGCCGTGTGCCACAATAGATAATATTAAAGGCACTAGATAGATACATAGATAGATAGACAATATTAAAGGCACTATATAATATACACTATATAATATAGATAGATAGATAGATAGATAGATAGATAGATAGATAGATAGATAGATAGATAGATAGATAGATAGATAGATAGATAATACACTGACCTGATTGGTCAAGACTCGTGATAACCCCTTCGAACTGCTCCTTAATTGGTTGACTTGGTACCTTTTTATTTTGGTGTCTTTACTCGTACTTTACCCTTTATTGACTTGTGAATCTCTGTGTTTGCCTACTTTCATGTTTTTAAGTAATTTCTCTAAATGAATATATAACATTTGTTGATATTAACCTTTTCTTTTATTAAACTTTGATTAAATAAGCATTTCGGAGTAGAAATAGAGTAAATAAGAAAGTAACAGACTTTGAAGCTGTCATATTTGAGTTGCATATATCCAGTATTTGAAGGAAATCAACTAAGTTAAATGGTTACTTCTGGAATTGCAATAGGAGTTGTTAGTGCTGTTCTGCTTACTCATTATATTTAATGTTGTTTTTCTCCAAATAACATTTATGCTTATTTAGTTTTATTTAAATATTGAAAAGTGACATAAAAGTGATGATGCGTTATAAGTAAGAAAGTTGAACTGAAAGTTGTGACTTTTAAGTATTTTGAGTATAAAAGCTTTATTCACATTTCAGCCGGCCAACGAGTTGTCATCTGTTCTTACTGTGTAATCAAGGGCTTTGTTTTTTATCCTTGGTTATTTTCAAGTCTGAGTGATTTTTTGGAACAGATTATTGTTTCTGCAGTTATTTTGGTACAAGACAGTCTCAGTACACAAAGCTCAGTATTCACGCCATATGACTTTGTGGATAAAAGTTCCAAAGTCTGTCATGCTATTGCTCTTACTTCTGCTAGTTTGCAGATTTACTGCTTGTGCCTTCTTGACTACGATTCTAATTTTGTGATCTGGTTGGACGTTTCATTTCCTTGGTGTCCTGGTTTTGATCTCGGCCCGTTTCTGGTGTATTGATCCTTTTATCAAAATTCTTTCAAGTGTATATCTTAAAGAAGGGAATGAGGAATTTCAGTTAGGTAGCTTTAAGATAACTGAAGGGCTTTGGGTTGGTAGATGATGGGAAGATTGGAGGACTTGATTTGGTAGAGTGAAAGTGGATTAGTGGGCTCAGTCTGGTAACTTGAAGGAGGTATGAACGTTTTGGTTGTGGTATCCTTGGTTTGACAGATGGAAGGAGGGATTCTGTTTGGTAGCTTGGAGGGGTTAGACTGCCCTCCATTTTATCGAACGAAATAGATTTGCATGGCTTGGTGTGGTAGACAAGCTCTGATAGGAAGAAGAAATTTTTGAAGAATCTGTCTTGTAACGTGATTTAGGGGTGGACAGCTTGGTTTTATAGTCTGGTATCTTGAATGAAAATTTAATGACTTGGTTTGGTTTTGTAGTGTGAAGGAGGTCTGATATCATAAAATAAACAACTTGGTTTAATAGTTTGAATGGAAGTTGGAGGACTTCTTTTTGAAGAGTTCATCTTCGCCTAGTGACATTGCTTGGCTGGAGCCTTTGCCTTACAGCTTGAAGGAAACTGATATGGTACCATGGAAGAGGGACACAGGGTTTGCTTAGATACCCTCCAGGATTTTCTTTGTGACCTGAAGGAGGTTTCCAGCGCTCGCTTTGAAGCTTTCACTTGGTAGGTTATGTTCTAAAGGCCTAAGTTTCGTAGTGTGCTGAAGGCCGCACGTGTCTGCTGCTTGTCGTTGTTGGTAGGCACTGTACCTTCTGTTCTGGGTTTGCTAATTCTCCATGTGTTCCACTGGGGGTTTTGTTTTCCTCCTGCTGTTTGGTAGCTCCAAGTCCTCACGCTGTTTGTCTGAGCCAACTAAGTTAATTAATTTTCAGACTTCTTGAACTTTCCCTGACCTTGTCTACTAGCAGAAGTCTGTCCGTCCACAGGAAGCTGGTGCATCAGCGGCTGTGCTGCATACTCTGACCTTGGCTTGTTGCTAATGAATGCCATTTACAGTGTAGCTGTATTTAATTCAGCCTTCCAGTCATCCCTCCATTATTCCTTTGGTAAAGGGCTGTGTGCCCTGACTGCAGAGAAAAGACTTACCTCTCCATCTGCTAGATGAGCTTTCTCGTGTTGTTTTAGAGGACTGTAATGTAATGAAGCAGAGTTCGGTGGTGCTTCCATTCTGTTAGAGTCAGTAATAATAGAAGACACAATGCTGGCACTGCATACTGCCACTGAAAGCAAAGTGAAATAAAATTTAGGGGAAGTTTGTTGTTGCTCTCTTAAGTGGTACACATTCTTCTTTACTGAAGGCTATTTACAGGCGTGTAGAGTGCTTGGCAAGACCGTGTAAAGTTAACAGGCAGTTGAGAAGAGCAATTTTCATTAAAATACAGGGTGGCACAGGGAAATGGGAAATCTTCAATTGACATTCAATGCACAAATCAACACATTACAAAATACACTTGATGATGAAATGTACTGTACAGGATATGCAGTTGATGATGGTAATCAATATTCATTTTATTTTTTGAAGAAAACATCATGAAGGTCTTGTCCATTTCTCTGTACACATTCTGACAGCCAGTTGTGGAAATTCTGCATTGCTCGACGTAACATGTCAAGAGCGATTTCCTCTTCAATCCTTCTTTTTAGACGGGGTATGATCATGACGTCCTAACTGATAATGACGCCGAAATTCCCTTTACGTAGTAGTCACACTGTCACCATTCTTATAAAAGGCTTTCACAGCGAACGCTCGTTGCACACCACTCCACTGCTCCATTATAACTAATGGCAAGGGGTTCTAAATGACGTCGCTTCCGTCACCCCAGGGTCGCCAACACCTCGTTCCAAAATTCCATATTTCCCTGCACCACCATGTACAAGAACTGTAGTCAGCTCAGGGACTGAATGATGACAGCACAAACAGTAAATGAGAGCACAGAATTCAAGGGCAGAGAGGCCGGAAAATGCTGATGAAATCCAAAGTGGGGCACAGTAGGTAAAATAGTAGGCAGCATCAAGGGGTGCCATGTCAAGAGTTGAATCTTTTAATGGGGCACTGAAAAGTCAATAGACTTGGAATAATTATGATGGGGAGAGGCAGCTCATTTCATGGCTGGGAGGTAACAAGTAAGAAGGAGAGATGCCTTTTAAGAAGTCTTTAGTACGGAGGAAAGATGGATAAGAAAAAAGCTGGCCAGACTGGTTTTGTGGTGGCCACCTTGAGAATCTTGTACCCAGAGTGCCAGAGAAAAGTTCAGTATCACCTGGTCTTACACAGCTACCTCAAGGCCCACAAGAGACAAAGAATATGGAGGGTACCCGTCCTCTTCTTGAAATGAGAAAGGGCCATCATCGCAGAGTGGAGAGGATGTATATAGGGTCAGGACCTCCCTTGGGCAGAACTCTAAACTGGAACCTAAATGCAAAAAAACAGGAGCCCTGCCTGGATGGGACACCTGACCTTTATAGGACAAAAACACTTGTGGATTCATACAGGAGTGACTTGTAGTGGTCAGTCAGCCTTTTAAATGGAGACATAACATCAAAAGACGGCTTATCCCATTCAGAGTCTTGTGGGTCTGAAATGAGCACACACTAGGGGCATTCCCTTGACTGGACACTGGGCCACCAATCCCATTACATGCCTGTGCTTTGACGAGGGATAGCCCTTTATGGAAGAACAAACAGAGAAACAGAACTGGGTCCTGGAGTATGGATGGGACACTGGTCCATAATAGGACACACATATATATTCAT
The DNA here is from genome assembly GCF_900747795.2 of Erpetoichthys calabaricus. Taxonomy (NCBI): domain Eukaryota; kingdom Metazoa; phylum Chordata; class Cladistia; order Polypteriformes; family Polypteridae; genus Erpetoichthys; species Erpetoichthys calabaricus. The sequence goes on from NC_041394.2 coordinate 37,029,630, forward strand.
ACTGGAGTGAGGTCAGGCAGCCTTTATAGTGAATTTACAAAGAGACAAGATTTATCCCAGTAAGGAGTATAGGGTCATAAAGTGTTAAGTTGGCACCAAACAGGAACCTTCTCTGGGTGGTCTACTATTAGATCATGGGACAAATTGCTACCTCTACACTGGCACAGTTCAAAGAGGTCATAATTCATTATGGAGTGTGTGGAGAGTAATTTCAGTCAGGATCATTGGGTTCTTGAGACTTAAACTGGCAAACAACAGGAACCTTCTCAGAATGGGCCTTTAAGTAAAATGTAGGACACACTTGTGGCTCGTCTACACTGAGGCAGTTCAGAGCAGTCACCATTCATTACAGAGAGTTATCCCAGTCAGCATCACAAGGCCTTCAAGTCTTCAACTTCTGCTGGGTGGGTCACTCGCCCATTACAGGACACACTTGTTTGTTCACACTGAAGTGTTTTTTTTAGAGAAGTCGGTCAGCCTTTCTATGGAGAGATACACCAAGAATCGAGGCTCATTCCAGTCAGGTTTTTGGGGTCCTAGAGTCTTAAGTTAGCTTACACCAGAGACATTGTTTGGATTGGACACTGGTCCATAATTTTGCATTCACACGGGGGCCGTCTTAATGGAAGAACACACAAAGAAATGTGACTGGTTTTGGGGGTCCTAAACTTTTGAGTTGGCACACTAGCAGATGAATTGGACTAAGGCTATCAGAATGAACATCACTATTTGAGTAGAATTCAAATCTTTATGAAAATATTCTTATTTGAATGCAACTGCTGACATTCCATTGTGGAAGAACAGCCCTTTCTTTTACCTTGCACTCATTTCATGTTACTCCACACCCGAATTGCTGCATTTTTGTATTTTTCATGTGTTTTGCTCATCAAATGTTTCCATGATAACACTGTTAGCTTGTATTGTTATTTATAAAACTCTTTACCACATTGCTGTGCTTTTTGGTTAAGGCCGGATTTATACTTCACACGACGATGCAAGCGTTGCACTGTTTATACTTGTGCGCGCGCACTCTACATAGATCTGGAGGAATCCAGCAGGTGGCAGTGCAAGATATCATCACGGTGAGAACAGGTTCGGCTTCGCTGTGTTGTGAATTGCCTGGAACACCCATTAAATTCTGATGACACCTTACCGCAGTATCTCTGAAAAGGATGTTTAATGATTAAATCCGTCAATCCAGGGATGTGTCCATTCCAGCAAGCATTGGGCACGAGCTCATCACAAGGTGAATACAAGCACACACATACACTGGAGTCATTTTAGCGGCACCAAATCTGCATATCTTTGGAACGAAACCGGAGTACAGTGTGGAATCCAAGCAGGGAATACCAGCGACGTGACTCCCTGCGAGACAACAGTGCTACCGCTCCGCCACCGTGTCACCCCCATGTGTGTAATTATTAACAGTATTCATTATTTAAATGAAATTAACGATTTATCTGTAAAATGTAACATACATACTTTAATGCATTTCATCATGAAAGTGGTATCAAGTATAAATCTAAAGATTCTAAACGTGCAGAGAGTTGGAATATCATACATTTAATGTGTTCTGTGTGGTGATCTATTGCTGCTTGCCGTAGCAATTGAAAACTGGGATGACGTTTACGATGGTCTGCTTTAATGATAAAATAAACTACGAGGTTAAAATGGACATTTCGAGATTAAAGCCAAAATTTCCGCTTTAATCACAAAATACACGTTTTCACCGTGTCCTTAATTTTTTTCTCAGTGGCTCAAATACGGCGCTGTACATTATGTTGCTGTTATGAAGTTGCAAAAAAAAAATATGGCACAAAAGATGCGAGACTTTTAAAATGTATCGTGTCATTACGATCGGGAATATGCAACGCTTGAATATAAAAGCACCACGAATGCATCTGTACGTTGCCATTTTGCTTCACCACATTAAACCATTCGTCAGACATTGAAGCGCGCACATCGATCCTGTACGATCCGCATAGAGGCTTTCTGTCACATGTAGATAGTAAACAGAGACTCTGACGTCACATTCCAACTTTTATCACATTGCGCCCCCCGACTTTTTGCTGGTACTGCAACTCGCACACGCGTCACATTAATTTCTGAGGACCTGCTCAGAGGACACGTCAAATGAACACTGGGAATGCGTGGCAGCCATGATGCGTCCGCGTTCTGAGCGTGAAGTATAAACGAGCCCTTAGGCTGGGGTTATATTTCACATGATGCGACGCATGCTGCAGTGGATGCTTCTGCTACGCAAGTGTTGTACTGTTTATACTTGTGTGCGTACTTTACGTAAATCTGGAGGAACCCACCAGGTGGCAGTGCGAGATATTATCATGGGGAGAACAGGTTCGGCTTCGCTGTGTTGTGAATTGCCTGGAACACCCATTAAATTCCGATGACACCTTACTGCAATATCTCTGAAAAGGATGTTTTTAATGATTAAATCCATCAGTCCAGGGATTTGTCCATTTCAACTAGCATTGGGCACGAGGCAGAAACAATCCCTGGACGAGGCATCAGCTCATCGCATGGTGAATACAAGCATACACATACACGCTGGCGTCATTTTAGTGTAACCAAATCTGCATATCTTTAGAAGGAAACCCAGCAGGAAAACATGTAAACTCCAGGCAGGGACTATCAGCGACGTGACTCCCTGCAAGACAGCAACGCTAACGCTCTGCCACCGTGTCACCCCCATGTGTGTAATTATTAACAGTTTTCATTATTTAAACAAAATTACAGATTTATCTGTAAAATGTAACATACATACTTTAATGCATTTCGTCATGAAAGTGACATCAAGTATAAATCTAAGGATTGTAAATGTGCAGAGAGTTGGAATATCATACATTTAATGTGCTCAGTGTGGTGATCTATTGCTGGCGATCCACTGCTGTCAGTACCGGAGGACGCCCTAGAAAAAAAGACGGCACAGAAGATTCTATGTGAGACTTTTAAAATGTATCATGTCATTACGATTGGGAATATGCGACGCTTGAATATAAAAGCACCACTAATACATCTGTATGTCGGCATTTTGCTTCACCACTTAGAACCATTCATCAAACATCGAAGTCGCGCATACTGATCTTGTAGGATCCGCAAAGCAGCTTTCTGTCACATGTAGACAGTAAACAGAGACTCTGACGTCACATTCCAACTTTTAGCACACTGCGCCCCCCGACTTTTTGCTGGTACTGCAACTTGCACATGCGTGGTGTTAATTTCTGAGGACCTGCTCAGAGGACGCATCAAATGAACACTGGGAACGCGTTGCAGCTGTGATGTGTACGCGTTCTGAGCGTGAAGTATAAACGAGCCCTAACAGGTACACTGACAACACATCAGTCCACTCCTGATCCTGTTCAGTTACACTCTTGAACGTGAAGTCCCTGATTTGTTGTTTTTATACTATTCATCATAATAAACAAATGCTGGTTTCCTTTTTCAATGAACGTAATGGGAAATAACTGACATATTTCTGATTTCACTTTTATTATTTTAACGGCTACCTCAACTAATGTGGGTCTTTTGGAGGCTGCTAGCTTGACACATAATTCATAAAACAAAGGCAAAATGAAAAAATAGGTTTTAAGGTTTCATGCATTATATTTTTGCTGCATCACCTAAAGGGGGAAAAAATACTGTTTTTAATTAAATCCTGAATGTTATTCTTTGACCACCGGCCCCCCACTATACAGATTTGTCAACTCGGGCAGCTCCACACACTTCATCTGCCATCCACAAGCTGTTTTCTTTTTTTAACTATGACATAAGCTTCTTGTGATTTGTTTTAAAATTTTACTGTGTATTTTTTTTATCTGGTAGAAAAATTTCTAAGTTGCTGTTATTGAGTGTTTGCCAAATAAAAAATATAATGAGGAAGAAATGCTTAAAGATCCTTACAGTACAACATTTAGTACATTCAGTTACTCTGTAAAAACACAAAAATACTCAGTTAGGTCAGGTTGGGGAGCATGCAGTAGGAGCCGCGCCCACCACACGACGAAACATGTGCCCTGGGTGTTGGCAACCCCCCAGGCAGACACGCAGTCCAGTCCCACCATCCCAAAATGACCATCTATCTGCCGCAGCCAGGTATTACGTGGGCATCCCCTTGGCTAGGCCAGCCACTCAGGCCCTCAACAATGAGGATGCTGCGAGCCGGATTACCCTTGGGGATTCGCACCACATGGCCGTAGTGCCATAATTGATGCTTCCTCACCATGCAGGTAATGTGCACCACACACCCCTTTCCAGCGACCCTATGACCCCCCCCCCATATAAACGATAGATGGGCACCAGCTTCACGTCTTTTGCACCCAAGAACCAGCTGACCCCCCCCCCCCATATAAACGATAGATGGGCACCAGCTTCACGTCTTTTGCACCCAAGAACCAGAAAGGCACACAGCCGAGTGGAGGACTAAAATAACGATTGGCGTTTAACGTGTTTAAGCAATTTTGTATGGGCTTCTTATATCCATTACAGATTTATGAAGTGTCCTGGTTCCACTTTTTCACTTTCCATATACAGACAATCCCGTTTTTTTGTGGAGGAGTGTCAGTGCACAAGTCATAACTACATGCTTGGCAGACAAACCAGGAGCAAATAATGAAAAATACAAACATACATCTCATAGCACTTACAACTTTTACCCATGTTTGAATATATTTGAATGTCAGTCAGTCATTTTCCAACCCGCTATATCCTAACACAGGGTCACGGAGGTCTGCTGGAGCCAATCCCAGCCAGCACAGGGCGCAAGGCAGGAACAAACCACCGGCAGGGCGCCAGCCCACCACAGGGCACACACACCCACACACCAAGCACACACTAGGGACAATTTAGGATTGCCAATGCACCTGCATGTCTTTGGACTTTGGGAGGAAACCCACACAGACATGGGCAGAACATGCAAACTCCACGCAGGGAGGACCCGGGAAACAAACCCAGGTCTCCTTACTGCGAGGCAGCTATTTGAATGTTTAATTATCTTTAATATGACAATTAGATCCCTATTTTTTATATAATTTGACATCCCTAGATGGGATGCTATGCCAGATTAGGACCACCTGGAATGAGTTAGAGAGATCAGTCAGCCTTTATACAGAAGTTTATCGCAGTCAGTGCTTTGGGGTCATAGACTTTTAAGTTGACACACAACAAGAACTTTCTCTAGATGTGCTGCTACTCCATCATGGGACAGCTTAGAGAGGTCATCATTCAGGGTGGAGTGTATAGAGAGTTTCTGAGCCAGGGTCATGGGCTCCTCAATTCTTAAACTGACACACTACAGGAACTTTCACGGGGTTGGATTCTGATCCATCACAGGATACAATTATGTCTTCACATGCTGGTGGTTTAGATCGTTCAGTCAGCCTTTACGGAGAAACACAGAGAGAGCGGCGAGCTCATGCTGGAGTCTTAACAGAGGGCACAAAATAGGAACCTTCTCTGGATGGGGCACTTACTCAACAGGTTAGTCTGACTGCATGTCTTGGATGAGGCGGATGAAGATGAAATCTCAGATAAGCACAAGGAAAGTATGTGAGCAGTGAAAGGGAATCAGAGCCTCCGATGGCATGAGGCACCAGTACCGACATATTGTTGTTGCGTGCTGTACAATCAAAAAGAATCAAGTAAACTATTGGAGGCCGTTGTGCCTGGCACGTACAGGCTTTGTGGGCCTGTGTGTATTTGCCATCCACTGCTTGTGATCCACCATGCCAAATCTCTTGGCAGTGCTTTAATTTTCATTACTTTCCACTCTTGCTGTATTGCTCCTGCCAGACAGCTCTTGTCTGCTGCTTAGCAACTCCAGGCTGAAGTGGTCCGTTGTGGGAGTGATCTGTTCAGGCCCTTGATAAAGTTTTGTTTCGCAGGATCTGAGGCAATCCCATGTTTCAACAGTGCCACCTACTAGTGGCTGTAATACTCCGTGCGACCCTGCCCCAACCAGACATTTAAAAAGGTGGGCATTTTCTTTTTTGGCTGACACAAGATTTGTCCCCTTCTGTGGGGTGCATGGCTCTCATACACTCATTCCTTACCACAGGGGGTACTTCCTGTTGACAAAACAAAAACAGACATGTGCCATCTGGTACTTGGCATCCTGGTTCTTGCAATCTGACACACAACCCTCCCTTGGCACAAGCTTCTGTTTATGAACCTTTAAACTCCACCTCTCAATCTGTTGTCCTCTATTACTCTGATTGAAATATTGAGTGTCTAATGCAATTTGTTCCCATGGCGCCCTTAGCACGGCTGCATCGCCATCTGAATAAAATTCCTCCTTCATCGTATCCACTAGTGTTCGGTTTTCAGAGGGGAAATCCTCACGCAAGATAGCCATTTGTCAAATGGCCGCTGTCACCAGGAGCTACCAGTTCAAAGAGGCGCAACTGCAGGGAGTGCCCTCAGAATTAAAGGGGCGCACAAAATGTCCTATTTGAAGTGAAGGGATTTCAGAAGATTGCCTGGCACAAGGCGTCTTCATAATTTATTGTGGATTTTCCTTTGTGCTACTCATAGTTTGGCAAATGAGCTTGTGCAATGTGTTTGATTTGTTTTGTCCACTGGCATTTCAAGTCAAGTTAGCGCTTAGGATAAAAATAACTGGAGACCTGGCTTCAGATGTCAGTGGCCCAGTCTGTCCGTGCAGGGGGATTGTATGTTCTCCTCGGTGCCGCTATAGTTATGTCCAACTCGAAAAGACTCTGCATTGTTAGATATGAGGGTGTGTGGGTATAGGAGGGAGTGGGCCCTGCCTAGACTGGTGTCCTGAGGTAGGATATTGCCCCATGACCAAATGACTGCCGCCTTTGTGTCACTTGTGATTAATTGGTCATTTGCATAAACCTGGAGCTTCCAAAGCACAGAGGTTTACATATTTATGCAATCAATAACTTTTGGGTTTTCTCCTTCAGTTAAATATCTACAGAAAATGTTTCACTTTGACTTTGTTATAGCAAAAGAGATTCACATTAAAAATACTGAATGGATAAACATGTGTACAAATCTTTTGTCGTGCAGAAGATTATGATGACTTTTAGATAGATAGATAGATAGATAGATAGATAGATAGATAGATAGATAGATAGATAGATACTTTATTAATCCCAATGGGAAATTCACATTTTATTTTATTTTAGTCATTTTATTTTATTTAAATTCAAATTTATGGGGCTTGAATACTTCTGCATGCCACCACACTTGCTTTATCATTGCAAAAATGCATGTCATAATAGAATTCGTCAAGTCATATTTATCTTTCTCTTCTGCCTTTTCCAACAGGGGAGCCTTCTCAGTGGTGCGCCGCTGTGTCAAGCTATGTACAGGCCAGGAATACGCAGCGAAAATTATCAACACCAAGAAACTTTCTGCAAGAGGTAGGGGAATGTGTGACTTGACTGTTTCTCTGTCCTCCTGTCATGCGCAGTATTAGCGTTGCTGCTTTGTAGTAAGGAGATTGGGGATTCGCTTCCCGGGTCCTCCCTGTGTGGAGAGTGCTTTGAGTAGTGAGAAAAGCGTTACATAAATGTAAAGAATTATTATTATATTAGCTTCACATACTGGTCACGGTGGAACGAAATTTGCTTTGCTTCTGATAATGGCTGAAGGTAAAAAAACATCAAATAATACGGTTATGTGACATGCAGAAAACATTGTATTATTATTTTCAATAAATGACTGCTGTTTGCAAGGGTTTGACTTTCTCTCATTAGTGATTGCTGTTCACACAAAGAGCTCAAGGGGTTAAGCGTTCCTGAGAAATTCAACTTTATTTTGATGCCATTTAGATTTACCTGGATGTTCTTAACGTGGTCTGTGAACACGCATTATTTTTTGTCCAAAAGAAAAATTGCGAGTGAGCAGCTCTGGTCATTTCATGAGTTCTTCATTTTTGCAGTGTACTCAGGGCAAAGTTTATTTATAACCCAAGGCCATTGCCTTTCTATGCCATGCATACACACTCTCAGAACACATGTGTGCTTCTGCATTTTGTATGGTCCACCAAAGCTGCATAATCATTTCCTACTTACTTCATTATTGGCTTGATTTCCAGACATTCTTCAGATGCCAACCCGAGGTTTTGAAAATGCGTGAGTTTATTTCAGCTAAAGGCCCTTATAAATGATTCACTTGTATTAACATCAAAAGGCCTCAAAGTAATGCAGACCAAGCAATGTGCCAGCCGAGACTGTTGGGTTCTTGAGCATCGCACAAAGGTTTTGACCTGGGAAATTGCTGCTTCCAGTTTCCCAGGATATCGACTCCCAACTTTTGCTCATCGATGACACTGAAACAGCAGTTTATAAGTAGATTGCTTGGGAAAGAACTAGATTGACTTGCCTTAGTTGTATGGTAAAGCCAGACAGCTGCTGAAAGTAACCAAGATGTGTAGATCAGCGACACAGAAAGGTCCCAGTTTGTTGTGGCAGTGCTGCACAGAAGGTGCGGGCTGAGTGGGACATTGAGAGCTCAGTTGACATCACCAGGAGGTCATTTGCTTGCAGTGCATGTTTGAGGAAAGGAGTTTTTCTATTGCTCTCGCTGTAAAGAACTGCTTTTGGGGGCCTGTGTAATCCAGATATTGTTGATTTGCAGCTGGCTATTGGCAGTTACCACAGCGCAAAAGGCTGCCCTGGTATGGACGGTGGTATGATTCCTTGGTAAAACATTTAGCGTAGTTTGCAGGATTTGCAATGTGGAGGTCGGTGAGGACTGAGTGAGAGAGGGAGCTCAGCTTGCAGAAGTAGTCTGCTTGCAGCTCTTAGAGGTTGTCCCTGTGTGCCTGAGAAAAGGAGTTCTTCTATTTCTCTTGCTGTAAAGGAACTGCTTTTGGAGGCCTTTGTAATTCAGACATTTGCAGTGTACAAAAGTGCCAATGGATTGTGGTGTGATTCCATGACAATACGCATTTATGCCATAGCAATCGCAATTTTACACCATAACACACCAAGAACATGTCCTTCTGAGCGAACGTCTGTATGAATCGATTGAATTTCTGCTTGCAGGTTGTAGCGTTCGTTTTGAGCAGAAAAGGAAGAGCCTGAGAGGGAGAAAGAACTCGGCTGATGTCACCTGGAAGCACTCCTCTTGTAGTTTTCAGAAGCAGTTTGTGCGTGGCCTGTTAGCTCACGCTGTCAGGTGACCCCCTTCCAAGCCAGATGCTCTGGGTATGCAGCCCACGGCCAGCACTTCATCGCAGTGCTAATCTGCAAACTGAGATACTTTGTGGTATGAATCCACAGCAATACATGGGGTCATTGTATAGAGTGCAGCTTAGATTTAATGCAAGTCTGGTTAGCATTTCCAGGTGGTTCGTCGTGTGGTGGTTACGGCAATGTGCTATCAGCGCATGCTCACAGCCTCTTCCTCCTCCTCCCGGTCAGCATTGCTGCAGGAGAACTTGACTTACAAGAATCAAATTGACAAACAGCCAGATAAGAGAAAAATGCTCCACACAGGGTGAGGGCAGGGGTCTGTGTTGGGACCATTACATTTTTCTAAATATGATATTAATTGTGATAAAGCTGATGGCACAAAAACTGGTAGATACCAGAATGAGAGAAGACAGTAAAAATAGTTCTGGGCAATCTTCAGAACCAGCCAAACAATTGCAAAGTTCAGTGAACAAATGTAATGTGCTGCAGGTAAAAAGTCTAATAAATATAAATACAAGGTGGGTAACACCATACCTACAGGAATCAACCTGCAAAAAGGACTTTGGGGTCTACATCAATGCAATGTTCATACCATCTACCCCAGTGTCTCTCAACCATGGGGTCATGAGCCACCTTTTGGGCCATGGGCTGTCACCAGTGGGTCACCAGTTGCTGCCATTGGGTGTGTCAGTGGGTCGCTTAAGCATGATATTATCTACGATTGTCTCATACATGAGAACTACCCCCCCTTCCTTTTTTACTTTTGTGCTTGTTTCACTAAAGTGGACCCCCGTTGTTACATCTTCAGTCATTTCACCATTGGACTGCCCAAAATCGCTAAGACATTTACTTTCATTACTCCAGTGGTAAAATCTGTCTCACCAAGGACCCCCCTATTCGCTTTTACATCCACGCTTGATTCACCAAGGGAGACCCTCTGCTTTTTTATGCATGCTTGATTTATTAAGGGGAACCCTCTCTGACTTTAGCACTAGTCTCCCCAAAGGGCACACCCAACCCATGTGAGCTTTAGAATAAACGTACTGCAGCACCATTAAGGTTGAGAGTCACTGATCTAGACAGCGTGAAGAAGCCATTAAAAAAGGCTGATAGAAATATTTGGTTACTGTGTTATCGAAAAGAAGTTGAGGCAAGTTATGCTTAAATCCTGTAATTAGAACACATCTAGAGGCTTGTCTGTAGGTCTGCTCACCAGACAGCAAATCCAGCTGTGCATCTTTGGAAAAAGGGGGTTTGTCGCCACAATGAAAGGCTAACTTTGTAAAACCTCTGCAGTTCTCATTTAGGTCATTGATAAAGATGATCCATTTATGATGATTTACTTGGTCACACATGGGCATCCAGTCTTCCCAAGATCAATGTTCCAACCCTAGTTGTTCATGAGTACCAGCAAGTTGCCGTGCCTCATGTGCTTGATGCTCAGTGTATGCCAGAGCTGTCAATTTCTGTTCTTAATAGCACATAATTGGCCTCTACAGTTTGCTTCATGCCCAGCAGATGTTGCTGCTCTTCTTTTTTGTTCTGCCATGTCAGATACTCAATCAATTTTCTGCAAGAAAAACGTAAATACCAATAACCTCATCGAGGCTACTGCCAGACAAGTTTTTCTCCAACACCGCATAACACGTCATTAGCTTTCAGTCAAAACCAAGATGAAGACTAGTCTCAGTGGTTTGCTAGTAAGCATGTGTTATATGGTTTTATTATATTTGAAGTTCACTTTGTCTAATTTTAAGAGTATGTAATAATTACATCAAAAGCTATTATTACAGTATTCACTTAGTCAGTATGCAGGATTTTAGGTATAGGAAGCAGAACATGGCTGTCACAGTGGCATAGACAGATATTCAGGTCACAGGTCCTACCAGCATGGAGTGTGCATGTTCTCCCCATATCCTCATGGGTTTTCTTCAGGTGCTCCATTTTCCTCCCACAGTCCAAAGACATGCAAGTTAGCAGGACTGGTAATGCTAAACTGGTCCCTGATGTGTGTGTTTGTGTCTGTGGGTTCACCTTGCAGTGGACTGGTATCCTAACCAGGGACTGTTCCTGTCTTGCACCCAGTGCTTGCTGGGATACGCTGCAGGACCAGCATCATTCTGCTCAGGATAAAGCAGTTTTATAGAAGTGATGGACAGATGAAGGCAGAGCACAAAATGATAATGGTAATTCAAGTATTCTGAATAAGAAAATATGCATATTTTAAGGAGGACTGAACAATGTCATGTTGGTTAATGCTGCTGCTCCACAAACCAGTGTTTTGGGTTTGAATCCAGAATCGTTTGCTGTGTGAAGTTCAGATGTTCCTTCTGTGAATGTGTGGACTTCCCTTCTGCTACTCCAGCCTTCCACCTCCATCCCAGATATATGCAAGTTTAATGAACTGGCCATTCTAAATTTGTCCCGTTGCAAGTATGAATGTGAGTGTGTGCATGGGTGGGATCTGTGATGGACTGGCATCCCATCCTGCTTTGTGCCCAGTGCTGCAGGAATGTGACCTTAAACTGGGCTATGTGCAGTCATTAAATGAATGGATGGAAGATGTCCATGTGCTTCAGGTTCAGCCTGAGCAGCGCTGTCTCCTTAGAACATGACTAGGGGGCTCCGCCCCCTGCTCGCTTTGCTCGCCAACCCCTGGTGTTGGGAATGACAAAGAGCGTGATGTATGAATGAGATATAGAATAGTGTGACAGTGTAGATGATGCAAATAGAAAGCAAACAATAAAGTGTGTGGCACAGTGTAAAGGTTTATTTGAAAATTTCTTTGTACACGCCGTTTAAGTGTAAAAGGTAATTCCAGGTCAGAACTTGTAAGGTCATTTAAGATGGTTATTGTTGTGATCAGAGTCAAGTTTGTCAGAGCTTAGAAAGAGTTGTGTCTCTCTAGGAAGTAATGGAATGACTTGGGTATTTATGTTTTCCACATTAATATTTTTTGGACATAATATAGTGCGTCGTGTTAAAAGGGGCATTTGGTCTAATGAGATTGCTGTTCCAAATCTCTCTGTAACTAAGTCGTCGCAGATAAAGGCTTGAGGAATTGTAATAATATGTGGCTGAAGTCCATCTGTATTGGTGAGTGTACCATCTCTCAGTTGTAATAAGCAATTGTTATGATCTGGTTCTGGATATCGTATCTTTTTTACTAACTGTATCTTTTGAAAGCAATGCCAATTGTCTGCGTATTTTAAGGTGCACTGAACAATAGCTGAGTGCATGGCATCTGGAAGAATAGCTAATCACTGTCTAAAATCTCCTCCTCATAAAAGTACCTTTCCTCCAAATCGAATATTATTATTCATAAACGTTTGTTCATGCCATTGAACATTCATCAATAAACAACATTTTTTCAAGACGGATGTCACGTGCAGTGCCACCGTTAATATGGATAAGTAATAAGGAGTATTGCACTCACTGTTAATATGGAGCCTTTTCTGCGGTTGAACGGTTAATAGTGCCTTATTGTAATGAGATCCACCTATGCTGTATAGCCGTCTATTTTGTTGTTTCTTTCGTGTTCGTGTGTTTGTTCCTGTTATCCTTTCCTTTTCGTTTTGTACCCGTGACCGTGTATTCATGACTTGTTTCTTTCTCAGCATGCGAAATATGGATAAGTAATAAGGAGGGTCGCAGTCACTGTTAATATGTTTCTTTTTCTGCAGTTGAACGGTTAATAGTGCTTTATTGTAAGGAGATCCACCAATGCTGACACCTATGCTGTCTAGTGTGAAGGTGCTGACGTTCACTTTAGAATATGTGGCTTTGGGTGTCCCTTCTTATGGATGTGTGTGTGTGTGGGGGGGGGATTGTTGAGGATTGTTGTTGCGCGAGCGTCTTCTTTCTTTTTGTATTCCTGTGTCTTGTTGAATCCCCCTCTTTGTGTGTGTCCCGTCCCTTGCTTGTAGGGTCTGTGGGGTGGTTTTGTGTTCTTTTTTTTGTGTTCCATGGGCTTGTTGAATCCCCCTCTTGGTGTGTGTCCCGTCCGGTGCCTGTAGGGTGGGGGGGGTGCCTTGCTGTTGTGCGCGAGCCTCTTTTTTTTTTTTTTTGGGTCTAGTCTCGTGTGCAATGTGTTTCGTGCTTTGCCTGCGTTTCCTCATTTCTCCATTTTTCCTGTACTCACTCCTTTTTTCTGTGGTCTTGTCCGCCTCTCTCGCCCTCTTTTGTCCGCCTTTCTCGGCTCCTCAGCCGACTCTCGCGGACTCTTTGTGCGCCTGCGCAGTACGTCTTTTTGCAGCTACGGCCCATTGCCGGATGTGCCTGCGTCCATCATCCGGTTTAGCATTCTCGGTTAGTAATATGGATGAGACACTAAATATCCACATTGCTCCAGCTTCTTGGGTCAATTAGTTTCCACTGTGACCCCTGTGTGTAGCAAACAAAATCCTGTCATTGCTATTAGAAACATTGAATTTGGATCAAATCCATAAATAAAATGACAAGCCGAGCACCTTGAGAAGGCAAGCTTCCCTGTAGAGGCATTCTTCCATTCAGCATGTTGTCCTTAGCATTTCAACATCTTCTCCATTGCTATTTTAAATCTGTCTTATCAGATATTTAAAGGTCACATTATGCAGCCACATCAATGACACCTGTGCAGATTTGGAATTTTCAGAGTTGTCCAAGTGTAGCTTTCCAGACAAAAAGTGAAGCATTTTTCTTGGCTTTCAGTGGTGATTGCAGCAAGCAGGTTGTGGTTAACCTTTCCTTCTGGGTGATTGTGGCACAGGGCACTGACTAAGCGGAATCGCTACCCCTTCACTCTGCCTCCAGTATTACAATAATTATGGACTCAAATTGGAGATAGGTAGTGCACGTCTACAGATTTTGTAAATTATTGCTTCCCCTCTGTGTTTTTGCCAGTCAGCCTTTCTTTAGACAGGCTGCTGGAGATGTGACCTACTTTCTTGGTTAGATAACTTTGTCTTGCATTTATAAGAAAAACAGGAGAATTAAATTAAGCAGACTGTATAAAAAGGATAAGAATACTTTTGTTCATATTTTAACATCAGGGTGTATTGAATAAAGTAAATGGTGTTTCTTTTTTTAGCTACTTCTCTGCTTGGTTTTTTATAGTCCGTAAAAATCATGGACACTTTAACTTCTATTAACAAGTGATTTAAAAGGAACTCTAATATTATAGATATGTATGAGGGTGAGTCAAGCTCAGTAGACATTTCAAGTTAAAGAACTTCAGAATCACTTCAAAACAATGTACTGTACTAGACTGTTCATTCCTGGAAGGCCAATTCTTCTTTTTCTGCTTTTAGCTGCTCCAGTTAAGGGTCGCCACAGCGGATCATCTTGTTTCCATATCATCTTGTCCTCTGCATCTTCCTCTGTTACACCCATCACTTGCATGTCCTCTCTCACCACATCCATAAACCTCCTCTTAGGCCTTCCTCTTTTAATCTTGCGTGGCAGTTCTATCCTTAGCATCTTTCTCCCAATATACTCAGCATCTCTCCTCTGCACATATCCAAACCAACGCAATGTCACCTCTCTGACTTTGTCTCCCAACCATCCAACCTGAGCTGACCCTCTAATGTACTCATTCCTTATCCTGGCCTTCCTCATCACACCCAATGCAAATCTTAACATCTTTAACTCTGCCACCTTCAGCTCTGTCTCCTGCTTTCTGGTCAGTGCCACCGTCTCCAACCCATATGACATAGCTGGTCTCACTACCGTCTTGTAGACCTTCCCTTCCACTCTTGCTGATACCCGTCTGTCACAAATTACTTCTGACACTCTTCTCCACCCATTCCACCCTGCCTGCATTCTCTTCTTCACCTCTCTTCCACCATCCCCATTACTCTGTACTGTTGATCCCAAGTATTTAAACTCATCCACCTTCGCTAACTCTACTCCCTGCATCCTCACCATTCCACTGACCTTCCTCCCATTTACACACATGTATTCTTTCTCGTTCCTACTGACCTTCATTCCTCTCCTCTCTAGAGCATATCTCCACCTCTGCAGGGTCTCTTCAACTTGCTCCCTACTGTCATTACAGATCACAATTTAATCCGCCACGGGGACTCCTGTCTAATCTCGTCTGTCAACCTGTCCATAACCATTGCAAATAAGAAAGGGCTCAGAGCCGATCCCTGATGTAATCCCACCTCCACCTTGAATGCATCCGTCACTCCTACCACAGACCTCACCACTGTCACACTTCCCTCGTACATATCCTGTACAACTCTTACGTACTTCTCTGCCCCTGCCGACTTACTCATACAATACCACAACTCCTCTCTAGGCACCCTGTCATATGCTTTCTCCAGGTCCTCTACTTCTCCATCAACACCCTCAGAGCAAACATCGCATCTGTGGTGCTCTTTCTTGGCATGAAACCATACTGCTGCTCACTTACCACCACCTTCCTTCTTAAGATAGCTTCCACAACTCTTCCCATAACTTCATGCTGTTGGAAGGTCTGATGATGTCCCAAAAATTGCTCACCTGTAACAGTTGCTCATCTATTTGCTGAATCTGCCTAATGCAGACTTGGAATGACACTGAGCCAGAGATGGTCCCAGTAGCCTTTGGACCTAAGATAGGACCCAGAATCCACACAAGCTCAAAGTCTCTCTCCACGTATCCCAAATTGCATGGCCTTGAGAATAGGCGTAGAAGTGTCCTCATGTTTAGGCTACAGTAAAATTCTTGCTTGCATATCCAACCAACACTCTCTGGTAACTCTTTGGTAACAGGAGCCAGATGATTGATATATAAGACCTATAAAAAGTATTCACCCCCTTGGAAGTTTTCACATTTTATTGTTATGTAACATTGAGTCACAGTGGGTGGAATTTGGCTTTTCTAACACTGATGTGCAGAAAACCGTTACTGTCAAATGGAAAGCAAATCTTTGCAAAGTGTTCTACATTAATTACTAATATAAAATACAAAATAATTCATCTCATAAAGCAGCATGGTGTCAAGATGGTAGCATTGCTTGCCACGCAGTAAGGAGACCAAGGTTTGTGTCCCGTGTCCTCCATGCGTGGAGTTTGCATGTTTTCCCTGTGTCTCAGTGGGTTTCTACCAACTGTCTAAAACTATGCAGGTTGGGTAAATTGGCGATGCTAAATTGGCCCTGGTAGGTGTGTGTGTGTTTGCCCAGTCCAGGGTTGGTCCCTACCTTGTGCCTTTTGCTAGCTGGGGTAGGCTTCAGTACTTCCTGCCACCCTGGTCTGGATTAATTGAGATAGAAAATGTCATGACACGCGTATTCACCCGCATCAAGTCAAGTCAGTGTTTAGTAGGTGGACACTTGGAAGCCATGACAGCGTTGAATCTGTGAGCACCGGTCTCTATCAGCTTTGTACTTCTTGATTTTGCCATTTTTCTCCATTTTTCCCTTGCTGAACTGCTCAAGCTATGTCAGATAGCATGGTAATAGCAAGTCAAGAGCCCTTGTCAAGTCCAGCCACAAATTCTCAGTTGGATTGATACCTGGTCTCTGAGGCCATTCCTGTGTAACTTTGGCCTTGTATTTGGGGTTGTTTTCTTGCTGGAAAAAAACAAATCTTCACTCAAGATGCAGGTTTCTTGTAGACTTCTTTATATCAGGTTTTCCTGCAGGATTTCCTTTATTTTGTCACCAACCTTCCAGGGTCTGCTGAAGAGATGCCTGTTCATAGTCTGATGCTGCCACCACTCTGCTTCATGGCTGGTGTGTGTTGTGTTTCTGATAATTCGCAGCGTTGTGCAGTGTTCACACATGGCTTTTAGACTGATGGACTCTTCCAGACCACAGATCATTTTTTTCGACTATCATTAGAGTCTCCCATGTGCCTACTGGCAAACTGTAGCCGACATGCCATGTGCGTTTTTGTCTTTGTGCCACTTTAAAATAAAGCTTTGACTGGTAACAGTTATTGTCTGCATAGTCACTCCAATGTTAGCTACTGGACTCCTTCAGAGCCCATCTTGGTGGTCTCACTCACTAGTTTTCTTCTTGCACAGTCACTGATTTCTTGTGGACAGCCAGCTCTAGGCGGATGTACAGCTCTGTGATACTCTTTCCATTTCTTAATGATTGATCTAATTGGACTCCACTGGATTTCAGTGACTGGGATGTTTTCTTGTTTCCATCCTCCTATTCGTGCTTTCCAATCACTTTTTCCTGGGTTTCCTTGGAGTGCTTTTTGTCTTCATTGCGTAGGTTAAGCCACCATACTGACTTTCCACAAGTTGGACCTTCTAGATAATGGTGCATTAGGACTGCAATCAAGTGAAAGCCCAGAAAGGTCACCTTCATAGGACCAATTCTGTGACTTCTAAAACCAAATTGGCTGCAAATTGGGGCGTCATGTGAAATGGGGTGAATGCTTCTAAACTCTTTTGTGCTTTACATTTACAATTAACTTAGACCACTTGGAAGAGATCTGTTTTCACTTTCACATCAAAGAATCATTTTCTGTTGGTCTGTGTGAAAAAGCCAAATTAAATCCACTGGGATTCAACATTATATATCAATAACATGTTTAAAGGTGTTGATACCTTTTTATTGGTGCTTTAGACGTCTTTAGCTAATTCTGTTCAGCTTGTTCCCTGGTAGGACAATTTTGCACAAATGTCAGAGGAGAACTGGAATGGCATCCAGTCCAGAATTCTCAAGGCTGTAATGGCAACGGGTATGTCAGTGTGGACTGTAATAGCTTACGACTGAAGGAGTGGATGTGTCTCTGGTGGAGTTGTTTGACACTTGAGAGGTGCCTGTAATCTTGAGAGCCTTGTTGTCTTTCAGTGCAGCTAATGACACCGTGGCATTAATATCTTGACTATCAGCTGAATGAGTAGATGACTCAAATATTCATAATTTATAAGCCTGACGTTACCAGATTGACTCCTTTAAGGAGTCAGTTACCCTTTTATCAAATTTTAGTGACAGATAAAGTACACATCTCACATTACAGTAAAATATCTTTTACAGTGGAAATTGGCTTTCTATATTTTTTACACCAATCCTTTCAGACGTCCTCCCCATTCTTCTCTCAGAGTCCACACTTGTTTCAGAGAGAATTGCAAGTTGGGATTTGTTCCTCATGAAGTTTCACCAGAGGGTTGGATGTCCATTTTTTGCACTCGGCTGTTGAGTAGCCAGCCTTTGGATTTTACATTTCTTTGCTTTCACTGAGCCATCTGCTTACATGTGAAGTTGAAAGTCTGCCTCTTCTCTTTATACACTACAAGCCTGCTGCAGCTCCGTTCAGTTCAGTTTATTCTTGTGTGTAACTCTGGTAAAGCTCTTAGTGCTTTATATATACAGTACCCACTGTATATACAAATCAATATGGCAACACAAATCCACCCATGACCATATAACAGGAGTGGCCAACTCTGACCCTGGAGAGTCGCAGTGGCTACAGGTTTTTGTTCTGACCCAGTTGTGTAATGAGAAGCCAATCCTCTTTATATTCCTTGCCTTGTACACCACTAAATACAAGTTATCGTCAATATATTAACAACCCAATTGTCCTTCATTCACAAGAATATGGAACCAATGTAGGAAACACTTCAAGTTAGTAATATTTTATCTTTGGTAACCACCTTTTTCCACCCTCTCAAACAGCTTTTAATGTTTGGAAGACATATGGAATTAAATCATTTAGAGATTTGCATATACATATTTTTGCATTCTATGAACAATTACACTCTAAATTTAGTTTCCCATCAACATATTTTTTCCACTATCTCCAAATGAGAAACTTTACTAAACAAAATCTGCCCAATTTTCCTCACCTCCCACCTATTTCAATTCCGGAAAAAATATTGGTCAGTCTTAAAGACTCAGGCAGCATTTTCCTAATATATAAAATTATTTTAAAGTCCCTTCCTTTAAAAGATCCTAGAGTACAGTGGAAGAAGGATCTCTCACTCAACATTTCAGAAAAGGAGTGGAAGGTAGCCATGCGCAGAATTCACTCAAGCTCCATACGCACAAAGCATACAATTATTCAACTCAAAATTATCAAAATCATCTCATTTAATATTGTCCAAAATGTTTCCAAGGCAAGATCCAATCTTCTAACATTGCAATCAAGTTCCAGCCTCACTGGGTCACATGTTTTGGGCCTGCACCAAACTAACATCATTCTGGACCAAAATCTTTAAATGCCTCTCAGACAGCCTTGGTGTCACAATCCCTCCTAATCCACTAAGGGGTACTTTCAGATGGGCTTAAAGTGGAGAAGGATACACAAACTGTGATTGTCTTTACTTCACTACTGGCACGTAGGCTCATCTTGCTCAAATGGAAGAATCCTAGCCCACCTCTTTAAAGTCAGTGGGTAACTGACGTTATATACTATTTGAAATTGGAAAAAAATCATATTCTCTCTTAAAGGATCTGTTCAAAAACTTTTTATAAACCTGTCAGGATCTAATCAATACCATTTTAGAATAAGCATTTATACTGGGGGAAAAAGACTCCCAAAAGTTTTATTCTGGCTGTTGGCCTTCCTCTCTTTCTCATGGGTGGGGGTTGAATTGAATTTAGTTTTGTTAAGTTTAATTTGATTGTATGGAATTGTATATGCTTTTAATACATTCAATAAAAGTTAAAAAAAGCCAATCCTCACCAATAAGAGATCGTATTTAATTTCATGGCTTGTTAGTGTTTTAACTGTGCCATGTCAGTTCATTCCTAAATCATCCATCCATCCATTTTCCAACCCGCTGAATCCGAACACAGGGTCACGGGGGTCTGCTGGAGCCAATCCCAGCCAACACAGGGCACAAGGCAGGGAACCAATCCCGGGCAGGGTGCCAACCCACCGCAGGACACACACAAACACACCAAGCACACACTAGGGCCAATTTAGAATCACCAATCCACCTAACCTGCATGTCTTTGGACTGTGGGAGGAAACCGGAGTGCCCGGAGGAAACCCACGCAGACACGGGGAGAACATGCAAACTCCACGCAGGGTGGACCCGGGAAGCGAACCCGGGTCTCCTAACTGCGAGGCAGCAGCGCTACCACTGCGCCACCGTGCCGCCTCCTAAATCATCGATTTTTTTTTTTTTGCTTTGCACCCTCCCCCATCATAACCTACCGTCTGTGGGGGAGGAACGAAACCTTTAGATTCGTCAAAAATTTCAATCTCTGGTTTTCGACAGATCTCGACGTTTTAGGGTCCCCTGATTCCGAAAACATTGAAAACTCGATGATGGGTGTTTGTCTATCCGTGTGTGTCTGTGTGTCACGGTTTCTTGAGGACAGTCTAGAGCTAAAACAGCTCGAAATTTAATCCTGTTATGAGAGGATGATGTGCTGATGAGTTTTTGAGCCAAATCGTGCAAGAGAAAGAGGCCCTCTAGAGGAACCCTCAAATACTATAATTCTGCAGTTAATTATGAACTCTTCTCGTCAGTTGCTATTGTAATGACCTATTTTATGATCAGAAAGATCAGCATCAGAACAGTAAATAATTACTGAAATGTTATAAAATAGTTCGGTTCATAGGGCATAAGGCCTACTGATGCTTACTTCCAAATTTGTTTTCCTTTCAAATGATACATGTATCATCCGAGTGATTTGAAGCCTAAATGGATGAGCAATTTTTAGTTCTTCACTTTGTCTTCCGTTTCCTTCTGAGTACTTAATTAAACCAAATGGTGAATGATGAATACAGAAGGGTGGAAATGGAGACAAGGTCGATTGCATCTTATCTATATTACTAAACCACAGTTTAATTTATGCACGGACGGCGGACACACCGAAGCGCCTGTGCACTGCGCCGCAGCACCCCAGAGTCAAACCCAGAGGCTTCCCAGAGTCAGTAGGTGGCGCCCAAACAACACAACCTGTAAACTAAACTTGCTCAAATCCACTGTGCCAGCAGTCGGTGTCAGCAGAGGCAAAGGTGTCATGGCTCCAAATGGAAAGAGCTCAACGATTTGTAATACAAAACCGAGCCCGTAGTTCCCAGAGTCAGTGTGTGGCGCCCAAACACCACAACCTGTAAACTACACCTGCTCTAATCCACTGTGCCAGCAGTTAGTGTGTGTAATACAGCCACAGAACAACAAAGACGAGACCGCATGGATAAAAACAATACACGGAGGCTCCTACGATGCGCTTCAGACACACCAGAAGCAAAGACGTCACGGCTCCACAATGAAAGAGCTCAACTAACGGAAATACAAAACAAGCTCGTATGGATAACGCGCTTTTGACACAGCAGAGGCAAAGGAGTCACGGCTCCAAATGGAAGGAGCTCAACAATTAGTAATACAAACACGAGCCCGTAAGACTACGACCTGTAAACGAACCCGTATGGATAAAAACAATGAACGAAGGCGCCCACACAAAGAAACCGCATTAGTACAAATATGTTTATTTAATTAAATGAAAACTTTACCATGGCTATGACCTGTGAACTAAACCTGACGTGAAGCATGCACGCCAGGTTGTACAGCCACCCGAACGTGACCTCCCACACCACTGCACCGGATCCGCCGCCATGGTCACTTCAGCACGCGAATCCGCCGCCATCAGCAAATGACTTCTCGCTGACGACACAGCCATTGAAAAACAAAAAAGAGACTGCATGGATAAAAACAATAAACGAAGGCGCCTACGACGCGCTTCTGAAACACCAGAACCAGATGAGTCACAGCTCCAAAAAGAAACCGCTTTAGTACAAATATGTTTATTTAATTAAATGAACTTTCCCAGGATGCACCCACCCTCCATGATACTTCATCCCTCCAAGTATCGGAGGGAACAGAAAGTGATTGCCATTCTTGAATTTACGATTCTTTCGAGAATCGCGGGCTTGCTGGTTGCTAATAAGGAGCAGTTAAAACAATGAATACAGCTGTTCAAGATTAAAGTAAGCAATTAAGGGTTCAAAATCTTAACAAGGGAAACAACTAAAATGAAGCAGAGCAGTGTCACTTGAGCAATGAGTGCTTCATTAGTAGTGAATGATTTCTCATGAAGCAATTGGGTTGGAACAAAAAACTGAAGCCTTCGGCCCTCCAGGTCCAACGTTGCTCAGACCTGATTTAAAGGGTCTGAGTCTTAAATAGCATATAAATTAAATTAAGTTAATTAGTAGCAGAAACTAGTCACTAATTAAGAAAATGGTTAGAATGAAAAGCTGTAGCCACTGCAGCCCACTAGGGTCAGAGTTGGCAACCCCTGCCATATACTAACATCAACTGTACATTCAATTAAATAAAGTGTATTAGAGACATGCTGTGAAAATTTTAAAGCAATCATGATAACCAATGAGCCATCCTTCCATCCATCTTCCAAACCTGGTTATCTTGAGCAAAATCACAGAAAGGCTGGAACTGATCCCAGCAAGCATTGGCCGCAAGGCAGAAAGGATCCCTGAATAGTGAGCCAGTCCATCACAGGGTGGAAACACACACACAGGTCAGGACTAATGTAGCAAAGCCAGTTCACTTATCCTGCATGTCTTTGGACTATACGAGGAAAATGGAGCACCTGCAGGAAACCTAAACAGACATGGAGGGAACATACAAAGTAACCTCTGGTGGACCCAGCAATTTTAAGTAAGTAAATAATCAAAGCTTGTCTGGTTCAGTCCAGCCAGCCAGTCCTCCATCCCAGAGATTCTGTAATATTTTTACATCACATGCTGGAATACCTGAAACACGTTTAAGCAGACTTTTCGAAACCTCATCTGAAGTGTATTGCGTGGTTGGTTAATAGTGTGGTATTAAGTTACATAGTGTCTTAAGATTAATTGAGTTTTATTGGAGCTGAAAGTGATGCTTTTTGAAGATGTTTCAAGAAAACTGATGTAAACGATCCTTTAGCGTTTATATGAAGGCGGTTGATTGACTTTGTGGGAAAACAGGAATGACAAGATGAGTTTCTGTAAGCTTTGCTCTGCAGTGAAACAAGTTTTCATCTCTTCATCTTTATACCTCAGCCATGTTATTGCCCATGGAGGAAACGTCTTATTCCATCTTTAGCCTATGGCTACACTACAATATTTTTATTTAAAAACGGCTTTTTTTAGTTCAGAAGCCAATCGGGGAAGTGCTGCATAGTAAACATGAACCAATCAGAGTGCATTTAGAGTCTGCACTTTCAATACTCTCTGTTTTCACCCAACTAAACTACAACGCTGAGCTGGCAATTTCAGAGAGATATGTCTATGGAGAGCGTTTTCAATAGTTGCCATTTTTAAAAACACAAGGGTAGTAATGGATGACAGGCAAAAACCTGGTTATCTGAGCACCTGCACTCTTTACCAGTAGAGCTCATTCTGTACTTCAGCTCATATTCTCTGCATAAATCACATCTTGGTTTCCTCCATGTGATACAAAATGAGGAAGAAATCAGACTGGAGATAAAGAAACACCATTAACAGGAAAGACAAACTGGAGCATAACTAGAGAGCTCACTTTCAGTGGTCACTCACAACTAGAATGTCCCCCATCAAGTTCATGTGCATGACCTTAGATTCAATTTTTCGAGACAAAAACCTTTGTCGAGGGCAGTCACCTCTGCCACTATGGGTTCCTCTTCTATCTTTTGTCTGCTCGTCATTGATTTTGGGTTGGCCACACAGTGAAGTGTCTTTTGATGAGTCATAGGGAATGATACAAGTGATATCAGTCCAGACCTGTGGAGAAGGAGGCCTTGTGGGTGTCTTTGAACTGCTGTAGTTGGCCATTGTGGTTCTCTGACTTAGACACAGAGGGGTCAGGGATGGGACATGGTGGCTTGCAGCGCACGAGATGTGGTGAAGGTGTGATGCAGAGGACAGTCACAAGATCTTGATAGGTTGGTGACCTAGATCCAAGGCAAAGGGAGAGCAAATGCAGCAGGTGATCACTTTGATATAATTTTCATCTGCTTTACTGTGGAACCTTGTGCAGATGCTCAAGTCTGTCCTGAGTGCAGAACCAAAAATAATGCCTGTCCTGCTGCAGTCTTCATTGGTCAACACAATTACTGAGACAATGCAGGTCTGCCCGATCTGCCATTGAGGCTTTAAATGTCAGACTGCGGTTTATGTGGACTCTCTTCCTAAAAGTTCTGGCAATGGGTTAAATTGCCAGACATGCTTGACTCCTGGTGACAATTTTTAGAGTTAAATGGTTAGCACAGTGGTAGTGCTGCTGCTTTGCAGTAAGGAGACTGTGGAAGATTGTGGGTTCACTTCCTGGTTCCTCCCTGTGTGGATAGCGCTTTGAGTACTGAGAAAAGCGCTATATAAATGTAATGAATTATTATTATTAAAATTCTAAGCCATAACTGTGAGGAAGAGGAGGTTAAGAACATGCACTAATACAGTGCATTCCCTCACCCACCACACGATGACCCACGTTAGGATCCCAGAGTAGGACCATGATGTGCCTCAGCACCACCCTAGTTTGAATGGAATGGAACAGTGTGAGGTTTTATACCAGGGGTGTGCAAAGCCATTCCTGGACGGCCGCAGTGGCCGCGGGTTTTTCTTCCAACCCAGTTGTTTAATTAGAAAACAATCCTTGCCAATAATTACATTTCATGGCTTTTTAGTGCTTTAACTCTGCTATGTCAAGTCATTCTCAAATCCTAGATTTTTTTTTCCATTCTAAAGATATCCAAATATTTTGAAGTGTAAAACGGATGGGTAATTCTCAATCCTTGACTTTTTTGTCTTCTCTTTCCTTCCAAGTATTTAATTAAACCAAATAGTGCACGATAAATACACACAGGCGTAAAGGGTAACAAGCAAAATGGATAACTGCTGGTTTCTTTTGTCATTTGCATCTTATTGCTAATAAGGAGCAATTAAAAACCAAGAATGCAGCTGTTTAAGACTTAAATAAGCAATAAGGGTTCAAAATCTTAACAAGGGAGATAACTAAAATGAAGCAGAAGTGTTTCTAGAGCAATTAGTGCTTCTTATTAAGCAATTGGGTTGGAACAAAAGCCTGCAGCCACTGCGGCCCTCCAGGAATGACTTTGCACATCCCTGTTTTATACAGTGGCCAGAGTGCCAATCCTGCCACCAACCCGCAAGTTTTCCTTCCACATTGGAGGATCTGCTTGCAGGGCTGGATGCAGGTTAACATCATATCCAGGACGGAGCAATTGCTAGTTAAGTAATAACTGAGAAATCGGTAAAAATATGCAGCACAGGAGGGAAAAGCACTGAATGATTATTGTTCAATTTAGTTTATTTTCATATGGCCCTCTTCACTGAGTGCAGGCCCAGAGAGCTGTGACAGATTCACAGGTAAATGCAATTACAAACTTTACAAAGTGCTAATTACATAATTAGCCCACATAAAGACACAGATTTGTTTAAATACACTGGGATACAAAGCAGATCCAAACTGATTAACGTAAATGGAATCGAACAATATCTCTCCATTAACGCTATAATTGAACTATGGCCAGTTGACAGCTGAGAAGAGGAAAACAAAAATTTCAGATAGTGGCATCTCTGGAGAAAATAAACTTCTGCAGGGTTCACGGTCAATTGTAACAGAGATAATCAAAGACAAAGTCAGACATGGGGGTCCACAGTCAATTGTAACTGAGAAAATCAAAGACAAAATCAGACATGGTCAGAGTCCAGGAGACCTCAGCCAGCTGGCCGCCCACCCCCTTCTGGGCATTCTACAGTAGAGTCATCTAATATGGCGACATAATCTTTACACTCACTGTTTCCAAATCTCCCAGTATCTCAGATGTCTTTCCACAGGCAGGAAAACAGCTTGGCATTTGAACAGTGGCACCAGGTGCCACAGCAGGACACCGAGAAGAGAAACAGAGCAGAGATGGGTTAGTGGCGTTTCAGAATGACTGTGTTACTTCTACAAATGAACTAACAATCAGAGATGCAGTCAGCAGTTCTAGTCAATGTAAAAGAACCCTGGACTGGGCAGCAGATAATCACCGTAAAAACGAGACATTTTGTTTTTTTTTTCTTCTTTTTCTTCTTGTTTCTAATGACCACTATTTATGGAGAAATCAAGTGAAATGTCAAAAAAAGTAAAAAGATTACACTATGCAAGCTTTCGAGGCAACTCAGGCCCGTTCTTCAGGAAAGATGTAATACAGAAACTGGAGTTCCCTGTGTTTATATACACAATAGGACCAGAAACAACATTGGTAAATTTTTAAGTGAGAAATCTTAAGTGTAAAAAATTAATAGACCTCTTCAGGCTAGGGTTCATTTAACAAAAGAGAAGAACAATGTATGGTCAAGATCTTTGGATAAGATAGCTGTCCAACAAAGTCTTTTCATGCAATGTGGGTCTGTAGTCAGGTTGTCTGAGATGCAAATAATCTTCATACCTGACCATAAACCTCTTGTCTCTATTCAAACCATGTTATAATGTGTTAAATTTTAGCATGAGTTTGACATCCCATTCTTTTCTCTCTTGCTGTGTTTCTGTATTACATCTTGCCTGAAGAAGGGGCCTGAGTTGCTTCGAAAGCTTGCATATTGTAATCTTTTTAGTTAGCCAATAAAAGGTGTCATTTTGCTTGACTTTTTACTACGTTCATAATGGCTAACATGGCAGAACACCCTAGTACTGGAGAAATCAACTAACTTTGTAAGTGAAGGACCAGTGCCACATGGCTGGCTGGATGCATCAGGGAGGACTGTTCTCAGTTAAAGGTTATAATGCATCACATTATGAGCTCATAGCCCCCCTGTGGGCTGCACAAAATTAAAAGTGTGACAAATCTCTCCACTCTTGTCTCCCCTCAGTCCTTGCAACCATTCAGTGTAACAAAGCAATAAGTGAAGTAATGAAAACAAGCTAGTATATATTTTATTAAACAAGTAACAGGCGTGTTAAATATTCATTACCCATAAAATCATTATGAGTACAGTACATAAAATAAACATTCCCTCGTTCTGTTCAGTTTGCTTTAATGACAGTGGAAATAAAGGCAATGGATTACGAATGGGTGAACTGTGTCTAACAACAATAACAAATCTGTTCAGTCTCACTTGACTGGTCGTTGTACAGGTCAGCAAACTCAGGTAGCTTCTCTTCTAAAATCACAGTGGCTGGCCATTCTCTTCTTAGTTGATGTCACCAGACAGCTCCTTTTTAGCTTTTCCAACACCATCTGGAGCTTCATCTTTGGAGTTAACACAACTCTCCACCATTTTCAATAAGTTTATCTTTCAGACTGCCTCCACCTTCTCCGTGTCCATTGACAGTTTTTGATGGATCTTGACTCGCTGTTCTCTCTCTCTCTCACTTCCTATTATTGCTCTGTTTTGTAACATTTTTCTGAGGTTCTTTTCAAATTGTATTCCATCCATATGGTCTTTCCTTTAAAATAGAATATCTAAAAGCAAACTTTGGCTAGAGCTGCTAGTTGAAGGGGGTGTCACACTTGCTGATCTTGCAGCCTGAGGATGCCACATTACGTGAGTAGAAATTGCAGCGGACAACAAATTTGACAACTCTGTGACGAATGTTCCAGCGTAGGTTGACGTTTCAAAAGTGTTGCGAGCTTGCCCCTTTCCTGACCGCCAATACCTTTCTGCCTGATAGTCGTTGCTGTACAAATGCTTTCCAGGTACGGCGAGTTCAGCCACAATCGTTGTCTTTTATTTATTTATTTATTTATTTATTTATTTATGTATGTATGTATGTATGTATGTATGTATGTATGTATGTATGTATGTATGTATGTATTTATTTATTTATTGTCATGGTATGTAAAACATAAAACATTATACAGACAATGCAAAACACACGTGGTTCCCTCATTCCTTATAGCTGCATTATATACATTGGAATTCTGAGTAAGTGTTCATTGGCTCACAGCTCTCACATACATACGATTTACGACAAAATCTGATTTTGTTGGGGTGAGTCACAGAGTGATGGACTAGATATGTCAGACTAGATGACTCGCTAACAATATATAAATGAAGTCTGTAACTGAAAATTGTGACAGGCCCTTAATCCGGTCAACCTAGACAAATATTAAACAGATTCAAAGTAAAACATTTTTAACTGAATGCCCTGCAACGTTACACAACTTTTACTTTTCTAGCCATTTTCTTTTGTTGCAGGCTTCATGTACATAATCTTAATGAGTTTGCAGAGCTTTGGAGCTGGTGATACTTTAGAAATGTGAACTTGTGCTGGACAGTCGTCACAGAGTCCCCAGACTTGTCACCCCCTGCGATATCCGATTGTGTAACCTGACATCCTCAGGTGACGAGCTGAGCAGCTCCAGTCATCAAGTCTGACAACCCCAACGATCAGAAGTAATGTAATGTGCCACCAGCTTAAGAAGATGACAATCCTGATTTATTATTTGTAAGCTCAAAGAGGGTTTGAATTTGTTTGCACGTTGCAGTATTTCATAAACATATTTTAAAAACATGTTTTAGTGAAATGAAGATGTGTTGCACGGTGCAGCAAAGTATTTTTGTAATGGTTCCCTTGAGAACTATGTCAGTTCATTCCTGTGCTTCTAGTGCTTGAAAAACTGTTGTCTATTGTCTTTGTAAAATATATGCCTAACAGATTTCCATGTGAACAATATCCCTCCATTTTCCAAAGTTCACTTACACTGATGGTGGACCACAGGGGACAGAGCCGAGGAACTGAACACAACACATGAAGCAACCCTGGACGAAGTGTGGGTGCACTCTAGGGTTAGTAGAGTGTGTCCACAGTCTGACCTGTGCATCATTTTTGGATGTGGGTCAAAAACAAGAAGTACCAACAGAGCCTGGTAAGAGTGTGCCCACTCAACTGAGCCAAGCACCTGTGAGACGGAGACGCTACACTCCTGTGTCACCCTTATGTGATATTCTCATTAGTTTTTATGATAGTAATTGGATGTTGGTGCCACAATTTGTTAATGTCAGCTTTGTTAATGAGTCAGGAGAAATGATGTTGTTTTAAATATTTATTCTTTGTTTAAAATGATTGTTATTCATAATACGAATAAGTCAGTTTAATTGAACTAATATGGGAAGTTCAGGATATGCTCTAGAGAGGAGAGGAATGAAGGTCAGTAGGAACAAGACAGAATACATGTGTGTGAATGAGAGGGAGGTCAGTGGAATGGTGAGGATGCAGGGAGTAGAGTTGGCGAAGGTGGATGAGTTTAAATACTTGGGATCAACAGTACAGAGTAATGGGAATTGTGGAAGAGAAAAAAGAGAGTGCAGGCAGGGTGTAATGGGGGGAGAAGAGTGTCAGGAGTGATTTGTGACAGAAAGAGTGAAAGGGAAGGTCTACAGGGCGGTAGTGAGACCAGCTATGTTATATGGGTTGGAGACGGTGGCACTGACCAGAAAGCAGGAGACAGAGCTGGAGGTGGCAGAGCTAAAGATGCTAAGATTTGCATTGGGCGTGACGAGGATGGATAGGATTAGAAATGAGGACATTAGAGGGTCAGCTCAAGTTGGACATTTGGGAGACAAAGTCAGAGAGGTGAGATTGCGTTGGTTTGGACATATGCAGAGGAGAGATGCTGAGTATATTGGGAAAAGGATGTTAAAGATAGAGCTGCCAGGTAAGAGGAAAAGAGGAAGGCCTAAGAAAAGGTTTATGGATGTGGTGAGAGAGGACATGCAGGTGATGGGTGTAACAGAACAAGATGCAGAGGACAGAAAGATATGAAAGAAGATGATCCGCTGTGGCAACCCCTACCCCTAATGGGAGCAGCCAAAAGAAGAAGAAGAAGTGATGTGTCAACAGGCTGAAATGCCAAGTTTAGGCGTTTTATATCCAGTTGAGAGGGCCATGGCTCTGTACACTGATCTAGAAGAAATACTGATGTGGGTTGTATTCTGCTTTTAAAAGGAGTTTTGAGTAAACCTATAGCCATATATGTTGAATATACAATAGTGATCAACTAGTAAAGGCTCATGTGCATGTTTTTAATGATCTGCTCGCAGTGCTTATGAAAAATACACATTTTATTCCAATCTACATGTAAAGGTAAGACAGCATCTGGCAGGCCTCATATTATTATCTAATACAGTGCAAGACACATCTCCTGAGGGAATCACATGTGCATGATGGCAAGTGCTATCAAAACTGGTAACTAGGTTAAATCACAAAGCAGGGCTGGAAATGGATGCCATCGCTAGAGATAGTTGTGACTGCGGCAGCTGGTGCTCTTGTGTTTCAAAGATGATCAGCTGAAATAAAAAAAGAATCCTCCCACATGTGTTCTTCATCTATGTAGGCAATGACAAATGAGAGATTGCTGTCCTTGGGAAAATGATGAACAAATTACGAACGATATTGGCAGATTTGGTGCACAAAGCTCCGTATGTACAGATTGTTATAAAAGGGGTTCTGGTGTGTCATTTGATCCGAGCAGGCGGTTGGACGTGTAGTCAGGGGAATTATCATGTGATGGCTGGAGATCAGTAGTTGATTGTTCACAAGAGTTACAAGCTTTTGTAAATGCTGTTTAAAAACTGAATTACAAACAAGAATTAATAAAAATGATTTCTCATTAAACAGTACAAACCTAGTTGTTCCTATTAGCTAAGTCATTGAGATAATGCAACTCCCTAGTCACTTCTGTGCTGCTACTCACATGCCATGTAAAGCTGGCTGTGAGAAAAGAAATTTAAGTGTAAACCAAAGCCTGCTGTTTTCACGGGCCATCTTTGCACTTTCATAATAGGCAATGGAAAGCAGAAAATGACAGAAAACTGGTTGCGGTTGACCAGGAAGCGGTCACGCAGAGTCTGCTCTTTAGCTCATATTTATTTTCACATCTTGTCTTTTTCATTCAGCCTGAGCTATGCAGCCGTTAAGCAGACTGGTTTTGTTTAGTTTTCTTCATTCTCTTCTGGTTCGAGTGCACTCGAGAAACAAAACGGTGTGAAGCCTCTAAAAGCACAGGTCCAAATGTTCATTGGCCTGTCTGGAGACTGGCCCTACCCCAGGACGCCTGACACCAAGCTTTCAGGCAGGCTGTAACCTACACAGGTCCCAAAAGGTATCTGGCTTTCAAAGTTTAAATGTCATAAAATATACAAAAATACATACAACCTCCCTTCAGGGAAGAAGAACTGTAAAACCTCATGTTTTGGTATAAACTCCAACATGAAATGTTTATAAGCAAAAGAACTTTAACCAAAAGAATAAAAAAAGAGGGCAAAAGGATTAGTCAAAAAAGTGCATTCTAGAGTAAACACATCTCAGATGTAATCCAGTAATCGAAAGCCAAAAACTGAAGCAATAAATTCAAAAATCTGAAAATCGATGCTCAAAATTACTAAAACAAAATTACTCAAACACCACTGAGGGATCCACTTGACAGCCTCTCAATATAATGGCTGAGAGAGAGTCTACTGTACATATATGATGTCAGGGTACACATATACAGTAGATTGTAAATAATAAACACACAGAAAATTATTAACACAATTTGCTTAATTAACAAAAAATATAAGATATCATTATCAAATATGACAAAAACAAAATAAAAATGTATAACAGGGAGCACACCCTGAGTGAAACATAGCAAAAGTATGGTACTGAGGGAATTTGGGGAAGGAATGAGCCACATCCTGTTGTAACTGTCACCTTGATCACATTTTGGTGGCAGTTTCAGCTTGAGATTGTTTCCTGTCACATAATTTTGGAGGGCTTAAATTGTGCACTGGGGTCATTGCTCTAGTTTTCTAAGCACTTTTGGTTCCCTTCCTAGGTGATACTGTATTTGCTTGATGATTTAACATACACCTAGACGCAATTTTATTTATATAGATGAATAATTGCAGTTGGCCATCTAGAAGATTTAAAGTTCACGTACTCAGAT
Organism: Erpetoichthys calabaricus; assembly: GCF_900747795.2. NCBI lineage: Eukaryota > Metazoa > Chordata > Cladistia > Polypteriformes > Polypteridae > Erpetoichthys > Erpetoichthys calabaricus. The sequence goes on from NC_041394.2 coordinate 37,061,607, forward strand.
GAACTTGTTGCGTTTTGTGTGATGTAAACAAGGCTGTAAATTAGGAAGCAGAAGGTCAAACAACTAGGCTATTGAGAGGAGAAACATGTATTTGTTAGTGAATCATGACCCCCATAGTGGCAACTAAGTATAGTGGCAATGTCAGTAGAGGTTTATTTTGTTGTTTTATCGCATGTTGCATCTTGATTTCTTTTTTTTTCACAATGTTGTCATATCAAGATTTTTGTAGGTTTTTTGGCCATCTGGTAGGTATTGTTCATCTTTTCAAATGTGCCTGTGAACAATTTACTTTGTGTAAAAATAAAGAAAATGTGGTGTTGCTTGTATTGCCATTAATACTTTAAGGCTTGACAATGCAGGTGGATGTGCGGGGTGAATATATAGTATATATAGTTATCATAATCAAACCATTCTTAAGCAAACTTAATCCAATTTAGGGGCTACAGGGAACAGAACTACAACTCCAGCATCTTGGGTTTAAAATGTCAGTCCAGTCAAAATATACGTGGTGTTTACGTGTTCTTCCTGTTTTCATGTCAGGTTTATCTGCTTTCCTCCCTTATTCCAAAGATATCCAAGTTAGGCTGAGCAGTTATTCTAAACTGGCCCAGTCTGAGTGACTATGCCTGTGTTGGTGAGAGTGTCCTGCAGCGGACCTCATCCAGTGTCCTTCCTTACCGTCTCCCTGAAACAGAGAAGACAAGCTGGATGGAGGGAGGTTGCTTGGGAAATGTACATTATGGACAAATGTACATTATTGGCTTGCATCATAATATGTCTCCTAATGGTAGATAGTGTTATAAACGGTGCTCCGAGATTTTTCAGATAGGGAAGACAGTTATTTTGAGGGATGTAGTTGTACTCTGTAAGTACGGTGGTTTTGGGTGTTGTATGCTGATTAGAAAGAATTTCACTGTACCCTGTATCTGTGACAATAATGACCCTACTAGCCTATAAAGGATAATTCACATTAATAAAAGGACAAGTGTCTGTCTGTCTGTCTGTGTGTCTCTCTGTTTAATGTGTCTCTGCTGTGTAACAGAAATTAGCACTGCTTTTACAAATCCTGTACCAAATGGAATGTAACAGAGACTCAGGAACCATACAGACCCACTGAGGTCTTTGTTGATTACTTTGATTTTAATCTGACTGAGGCAGGTACCACAGATAGTGACCCTGTAAACTTGTATAAATATATATATATATATAAATATATGCACACACACACACACACACACACACACACATATATATATATATATATATATATATATATATATATATATATATATATATAATTTGCAGCTGGAGATCCACGAAGGGAGAAAAAATGAATCACGTATCATAAAGTAGTTTTTATTCCTGAGCTTTCAACCAGGGGTCTTCATCAGAGGATAATGCTTAGACTTACAAGAATCAAAGGCAATATATAGCAACACATTAAGTGGGGGGGTGGGGGATTCGGGGAGGTGACTAAGTCCGTATGATCAAGGGGGGGGGGGGGGGGGGGTTGTATATTTTAATTATTGTGTACATGTCCTTCTTAAGTTGGCATATGCTGGATTTATGTCCAAGTGTCTGTTGATGGTGTTTTCATCTGATAGCCAAGACTCGGCCAACTCTCTGGCACTTTTTGTACTGGCCTTAAATTTTACTTTTACGTTGTCCCAGTTGAATGTGTGTCCTGTCGATTTAGTATGTGCATAGATCAAAGATAGTGCGTCCTTTCTTCTGACGGCATTGCGATGTTCCTGTATACGTGTTGAGATTCTTTTGTATACCGCTGAGCAAGAATTGCATGGGATACTATAAACTGCGTTTCGTGTTTCTGCTGTCGATTTCTTGTTTTTAGCATTAAACAGGACCGTGCGCAGATTGTTCGTGGGTTTGTGTGCTATTCTGATGCCCCACTTGGTCAGGATGCGCGCTGTACCTTCTGACACATTGTGGTGATAAGGGAGTGAGTGCCAGGTGGGGTGGGGGTTCTGATTTAAGTCGATTGTTTGCTGATTCATTTGGCGTCTGCTGTGTAGGTTCCGATTAATGAATGTTTTTGAGTATCCGTTCGAGGTGAAAAGGTGGAAGAGATAGCGTCTCTCATTAATTTTTGTTTCATTAGTATTACAATGAGTGTGGACTTGTTTGAATAGGGTTTTCACACAGCTCCGTTTATGAGATACCAGGTGGTTGCTGGAGAAGTGTAGAATCTTGTCTGCGTAGCATTCTTTGCGGTAAACACTTGTGGTCAGGGTGGCGTCACTATTTCTTTTGATGTAGATGTCCAGGAAGCTGATGTGTCGGTTCATTTCTTTTTCCATTGTGAACTGGATTGCAGGGAATATTGTGTTGATATGATTGTAGAACTCATTCAGCTGGTTCTTTCTTAGTATGACGAATGTGTCGTCTACATAGCATATCCAAATTTTGGGTGTAATCTGGGATAAAGCCATGTTTTCAAATCGTTGCATTACCAGTTCCGCTAGGAGTCCTGATAACGGTGATCCCATTGGCATGCCTTCTTTCTGAGTGTAATACTTGCCGTTGAAATGAATATATATATATATATATATATATATTATAAAAAAAACCTGGGAGAGAAAGACTAGGGAGACGAGACGTGATCTTCATGTGATCACAGGAGACGCTTAAAAGACCCGTGAGACGAAAGAGATTGGCCATGGAGCGTCTCGCGGGGACCTTAAACATGAGATTTTGTGCCAAGAGATTGACTCAGGACCGTCTCGCAATGACGTAGAACATGAGATTCTTGCAAGACACGCCCTACTTACAACCAATATCAAATAAGACCACGGGCAGCAAAACACTCAGTCGTGCAAAGGATGGGAGCACACACAGATCCAGGGCTCTCAGCGCATATAAAGCATATAAGGACAATACGTTATAGGTGACGAGCGTTGGAGAGAAAAAAAAGAAAAAGAATAATCTAGGTGCAAATGCAGAAAATAAGGAAAGTAATTATCAGCCTGTAACAAGTGAAATTTAAAAAAAGCAGGTCAAATCGGACTCAGAATTAAAAGACAGTAAAAGACAAAGTAGAAATTCATAAAGACATTCAAAAATGTTGGTGCTATACACATGCAGAGCAGGTTAGAGATTATGAAAGCAGTGGAAATCGAAAGGCTCAAAAAAAAAAACGTTGGCGTGATACAAATGCAGAGAAAGTTAAAGAATATGAAAAGCAGGAAAATTAGAAAGTTTAAAAAAAAGAAGGTAAAGATCGCAGTAGCGCAAACAAATGGAAATTATTACTCGAAAAAAGGGAAAATAATCACCATGGATCAGGTGTCATTGAAAAAAAGCAGGACAAAGCGATGTCAGAAATTAAACAAGGGGGCCAAACACATGCAGAGCAACATACAGAAAGCAGAAAAAAATGACAGTGTCAAAACAAAGAAAGTAAACATCACATTAGCGCAAACAAAGAGAAATTATTACTCAGAGAAATAACGAAAAGGCGAATAGAGATCGAATATATGGACATAGGTGATATGTCAGAAGTATGTAAATATTGTAAAGCTTTGAAGTTTAAGTCAGAGAATTTCAAAAACAGGGTTTACCTCACATGCATTTATTGGTTACTTTGCAAAAAAAATTATTAACTGCTGATGATGTCGATCGCTTTGTCTGTGCTGAAATTCCAAACAGAGAAACCTATCCTGAATTACGGTACAAAGTCATTAAACACATCTCACTGACCTCATTAAAAAGCATGCTGGGACTCGAAAGATTCCAAATATTGTTTTTACCAAAGTTCTGAAATAAAAGTGAAACTAATGAAATAGCAACAATTCAAAGAAAAAAAAATCTTAAAGTGTGTATCCGGCAAACCAAACACGGGGGTTGGCGAACGAAGCAAGCAGGGGGCAAAGCCCCTAGTATCATAATAAAAAATCTTGGACAAGATGAGACTTTTTATCCTGTGATGAGACGTGTCTTTTTCAGAGAGACTTTTTGGAATGAAGTCCTGTGAGATGGAGACTTTTAACATGAGATTCTTTCAAGTCACGCCATACTTACAACTATTGTCAAACAAGACCTCGGTCATCTAACCTCAGTCTTGTGACTGCTTTTGGCAGACACACTTCCTGCGCTCTCAGCTCTTATAAATTTTATCAATACAATAATTTTATATACGTTCTAGATGAGATGTCAATGACTACGCAAAGAAGAAAGAGCAGGGACAAACATTCGAAAAAGTCGGTTTATTTATCAGAGAGAAAGAAACGATATTCACTCACAGGCAGTTATACGTTGCGTTGTCACGATGTAAGTCCAAACACGGAATCAAAATTCAATGCAATCTTGAAGAAAAGTTAATTCCAAATATTGTTTTTATTGAAGCATTAAAGTAAAAGTGAAAATAATGCATATGTAACAATTCCCATGAAAATAACAATCTCTTTAAATTGTATATCCGGTTAACCAAACCTGGGGGTGGCCGAGCGAAGCCCCCTAGTATATATATAAAATGTATATGATAGCTGCAGACGTTGAACCACAAAGAGAGCTGGGGAATCAATGGGCCCCCATTCCAGTGAAAGAAATCAGCAAAATAAATAGCACACAACGGTTTTAAAATAGCAAAAAGAAAATTGTGCCTCTGAGTGGTCCATCTCAATGGCAGTCATCAAGCTAGCAGTCCCTGATGGTTTTATAGCTCTGATTCTGAGAATTCCAGGTCCTTGTGATGTGGACGTGTAAAGAGAGGTTCTGTTAACATGACCTGGGGTGGTATTGCCTACCAGTGCAGAGCCCTGAGGCTGTCTCCTATTGGCATGGGCCTGACTATATATATATATATATATATATATATAGTGTGTGTGTGCGTGTATGTATATGTATTATATATATGTACAGGGGTGGGCAAACTGGGTTTATAGCTCTTCATATGGAAAAAGACATGCAGGTTATGATTATTACAATCGATTTTTTTACCTCAAGAAGATTTACTAACTCAAGAAGCAGAAGACAAATAATAGAAATAAACAATACAATTCTTCTTGATGGAGAGAAGAATAAACATAATGGGCAGCAGGAGGACAGACAGACAGACAGACAGACAGACAGACAGACAGACAGACAGACAGACAGACAGATAGATAGATAGATAGATAGATAGATAGATAGATAGATAGATAGATAGATAGATAGATAGATACTTTATTAATCACATAAGAAATTCACATACTCCAGCAGCAGCATAATGATAAAAAAAAAAAAACAAAAAAAAACCAATATTAAATTAAAGAGTGATAACAATGCAGGTATACAGACAGACAATAACTTTTGTATAATGTTAACGTTTACCCCCCCCCACGGGAGGAATTGAAGAGTCGCATAGTGTGGGGGAGGAACGATCTCCTCAATCTGTCAGTGGAGCAGGACATTGACAGCAGTCTGCCGCTGAAGCTGCTCCTCTGTCTGGAGATGACACTGTTTAGTGGATGCAGTGGATTCTGCTCAGCGCCCGTCGCTCTGCCACGGATGTCAAACTGTCCAGCTCTGTGCCTACAATAGAGCCTGCCTTCCTCACCAGTTTGTCCAGGCGTGAGGCGTCTTTCCTCTTAATGCTGCCTCCCCAGCACACCACCGCATAGAAGAGGGAGCTCACCACAACCGTCTGATAGAACATCTGCAGCATCTTATTGCAGATGTTAAAGGACGCCAGCTTTCTAAGGAAGTATAGTCGGCTCTGTCCTTTCTTACACACAGCATCAGTATTGGCAGTCCAGTCCAATTTATCATCCAGCTGCACTCCCAGGTATTTATAGGTCTGCACCCTCTGCACACAGTCAGCTCTGATGATCACGGGGTCCATGAGGGGCCTGGGCCTCCTAAAATCCACCACCAGCTCCATGGTTTTGCTGGTGTTCAGGTGTTCAGGTTTGAGTCGCACCGTTTAACAAAGTCCTTGATTAGGTTCTTGTACTCCTCCTCCTGCCCACTCCTGATGCAGCCAATGATAGCAGTGTCATCAGCAAACTTTTGCACGTGGCAGGACTCCGAGTTGTATTGGAAGTCCGATGTATATAGGCTGAACAGGACCGGAGAAAGTACAGTCCCCTGCGGCGCTCCTGTGTTGCTGACCACAATGTCAGACATGCAGTTACCGAGATGCGCATACTGAGGTCTGTCTTTAAGATAGTCCATGATCCATGCCACCAGGTATGAATCTACTCCCATCTCTGTCAGTTGTCCCTAAGGAGCAGAGGTTGGATGGTGTTGAAGGCGCTAGAGAAGTCCAGAAACATAATTCTTACTGCACCACTGCTTCTATCCAAGTGGGAGAGGGATCGGTGTAGCATATAGATGATGGCATCCTCTGCTCCCACCGTCTCCTGGTATGCCAATTAGAGTGCACTTGGAGGAAGTGACTTCCCTACAGGCGGGTAACTCTGGAGACCAGTAGTTATAGTAGAGGAAAGAAGCTGGCTGGTGTGCTCTGCAGATCTAAACTGTATGTTAGGAGAAAAAGAAAATGAATAGTCATGTGTGGTATAGCAGAAGTAATTCTTGGGTGTAGGAAAGATGGCTGCAAAAAAAAAAAAAATGTTGTATAGAAAACTGGAGAATAATCATTTTTTTCCTTTGTATATGTTGTGGCGGATGGCCGGGTCCCATGCCTAGACGGGATGCCCCTTCGATGTATGTTCCGGGGGAGCAACCATGGGCTGCTCAATACCTCCCCCGGGACACTTGGTGGCAGCCTCCCTGGCTGACGGTGGTGCCTCAGCTTCCCACAGGGCTTCATGGGAGATGGAGTTCTCCACAGCCCTGTTGGGATCTGGGGTGGCCACCAGATGGGCTCCTGAGCCCAATTGGACGAACCTTCAGCCCCATCCGGGAGTGTAGCCAGAAACAGATGATCAAGCACCTGGAGCACTTCTGGGTGGGCTATAAAAGGAGCCAGTAACCACCACTCAGTGGCCAGAGTCAGGAGGAGGAGGACAAAGCTTTTGGAGGAGTGGTGGTAGAAGAGAGGAGTGTGGTAATTTACGGTTGTGTGTTGTTTGGGACTGTGTTGTGCCTGTGGGGATTACGGGGATGACGTCTCCCACAGGTGAAGAGAAATAAAAAGTCTTTTATTTTTATACGTGCCTCCCGTGTCCAATCTGTGTCGGGTCGGGCGCTTCTATAGCACCTTGTTACAATGTATATTTATATGTTGTGACCAGGAAGCAGGCGAAAAAATGTGAAAATTTGGGGTACCACCCCAGTAATCCTGCTTACTTTTTAAGTCAAAAAGAAAAAAGTTAACAGAAACAGTCCTGAAAAATTGACACTGGCTTTAAAGAGCTGAAAGGGGTGAGACTCTCTTCTAACCACACTGTCGGCTTGGTTGCTCTCACTGGACGTGTTTTCTGGGCTTTGAAAAAAGGAGAGGAGGCCATTAGTGACAGCGCCCCCTGTCATCCGGAAGTGGAACTCTTCACTTTGGCTGAGTCGATTGAAGAAGCCTCTGGTGTGCATGCGTGACAATGTACTGTATATGTATATGTATTGTAAATGTATATGTGAATCTTTTGTGGTCATGAGGAACTGCTCCACAAAACATTAGACCCGAGTCTGCAGAAAAGGTTTAAAATCAGACAGAATAATACTCGCACCTTTATTTAATGAAATTTGGTGGGTTTTTTTTAATCACTGGGATTTACTCTGTTTTGCTGGGCAGTGCTAAGTCCTCCATTGGGGTGCCTGGAAAAAAAGTTTCATTCAAAGCTCATTCAAGTAAACTACTCTTGGCTTTTTATTGTTTTCCTCTCATATGATCTGAAAGAGCCAAACCCAAAAGGGTAGTCCTCATCCATAAAGAACTTCTTATTTGGTAATTTGTTCCGTCTGCTTCTTGCTACCCTGCACGGATATGTCCTGGTGTTCACACATCCAAACACCTCTGCATCAAGAAGTGGACACCATCTAGGAAATCTGGAGTTCGCAGTCCTACATTTAGTCCTCTCTGTAACATCATATCTGTTCCCTCTTTTATTTACCTGTCTCTAGTATCTTTTTTGGCGGCACGGTGGCGCAGTGGTAGCGCTGCTGCCTTGCAGTTAGGAGACCTGGGTTCGCTTTCCGGTTCCTCCCTGCGTGGAGTTTGCATGTTCTCCTCGTGTCTGCGTGGGTTTCCTCCGGGGGCTCTGGATTCCTCCCACAGTCCAAAGACATGCAGGTTAGGTGCATTGGTCATCCTAAATTGGCCCTAGTGTGTGCTCGGTGTGTGGGTGTGTTTGTGTGTGTCCTGCGGTGGGTTGGCACCCTGCCTAGGGTTTGTTTCCTGCCTTGCGCCCTGTGTTGGCTGGGATTGGCTCCAGCAGACCCCCATGACTCTGTAGTTAGGATATAGAGGGTTGAATAATGGATGGATGGATAGTTTCTTTTCTCTCAGACAGATAATGTGGCCTGCTGCCTTTTATAAATCTTCCCACAAAGGGCATAACCAGAAGAGGTACACCCCCCTACCCCCCCAGGTTTGCCTTGAGAGCTTCCAGGGCCATGCTGGATTTTAAGGTTTCTAACTGTCTTTATAATCTTCTTCTTATTCTGGTATACATTTCCTTACATTAAGGCTTTAGTGTGCATTCCTTTGTTGAAAATGTAATAGGAAGAGGACACAAGTCCAACCAGACCGCCACTCATCAGATTCTGCTGACATAAAAAATACCCGAATACCATGCATCAGTGCTTAATTATTGCAATGTATTTTTAGTACTCATGGGTGCAATTGAAGCTGCAAGATATCACAGATCTATAATTATAATAAGATGGGGCGCAAAAACATATTATTCTAGTAGCTGTAGTGAAGGGCATATCGAGCGGCACGTCTTTGGCATTTCTGTCTGGCAGACCCTTTCTATACTTGTGTTTTAGTAAAGCCTTGAATTGGGTCAGAGTTGGCTTTTCACATGAAAGACACCCAATATCATCCATCCATCCATCCATTTTCCAACCCGCTGAATCCAAACACAGGGTCACGGGGGTCTGCTGGAGCCAAGCCCAGCCAACACAGGGCACAAGGCAGGAACCAATCCCGGGCAGGGTGCCAACCCACCGCAGGACACACACAAACACACCCACACACCAAGCACACACTAGGGCCAATTTAGAATTGCCAATCCACCTAACCTGCATGTCTTTGGACTGTGGGAGGAAACCGGAGCGCCCGGAGGAAACCCACGCAGACACGGGGAGAACATGCAAACTCCACGCAGGGAGGACCCGGGAGGCGAACCCGGGTCCCCAGGTCTCCCAACTGCGAGGCGGCAGCGCTACCCACTGCGCCACCGTGCCGCCCCACCCAATATCAGATCTTCTGTATCAAATAATTAAAGCTTTTCAGGGTCCTGGGCTGCCTCTTCATAGGTCTGTCTGCGATGCACACTTGGTGGTCATATTCAAATCTCATTTAAAAATTCATCCTTCCATTCATTGGCTGCGTGTTAATCATTCAACACCTGCTACCTTTGGTTTTGCTAAGTAAGTAGATGGATGGATTCTAATAGGCTGTACCTGTAACATGGACGTCTGAGAGGATTTTCTGTATTATTTCAATTCAGTCCAGTTCAGTTTATTTTTGTATAGCTCTCTTTACTGTCTGCATGCTGACAGTGCTGTGACGATTTCATAGCAAAGTGCAAGTTCACAAATTACTAATTGCATAATTAGCAGACATTAAGACACAGATATGTTTAAACAGACAGGAAACAAAGTGGTTCAAACCTGATTAACATAAAATTGAATCTAACAATATCTGGCCAGCAAATAATTGTTGAACTGTAGCCAGTTGACACTGTAAGAAAGGAGGAGTCCAGTCAGAAGCATCCCTGGAGAAAATAAACTTTCAATTTACTGTGAACCACCCAGTCTCCTTGAGATTGCACTGGTGGTGGACCACCTGAGGGTAGGGAAGGCTGCAGGGATCTGTAGTATCAGGGGTGAACTTCTCCAGGCTGGTGGTAAGGCCGTCCTCCTGGCATTGCAGGCAGTCTTTGTTTCCATTTGAAAGACAAGCATCATCCCAACTGACTGGAAAACGGGACTTGTCGTCCCTTTTTGGAAAGGGAAGGGTAATTGCCTGGATTGCGGCAACTACAGGAGGATAACATTGCTGTCAGTGCCGGGTAAGGTCCTTGCTAGGGCCATCCTCAATAGGATCCATAATCACCTGCTCACCTACCAGCAACTGGAGCAGTCTAGTTTTACACCTAAGAAGTCCACCATTGCCTGCATCCTGGGACTGAGGGTTCTCATGGAGTGCAGCCTTTGTCAATTTTCGTAAAGCGTTCGACTAAGCTGCCCCGTAGTACATCCTGAGACATCGCGGGATCCCCCTGAAGTTGCTGGATATCATGGTCAGCCTGTACACTGGTACTGTGGGTGCTATGCAGAGTAGAGGCAGAAACTCTGTGTTTTTCCCAGTTGATTCTGGGGTTTGTCAGGGGTGTGTTCTTGCTCCTACACTGTTTAGTTAGTGCTTGCAGTCCTCTGGCTGTCGGGCATTTATTGGTGAAGAAAGATTCACTGATCTTGACTTTGCCGATGATGTTGTGATCTTCATGGAGTCAATGGAGGCTCTGATCGGGGTGCTCGAGAGACTGAGCAAGCTTGAGAGTGTCCTGGATAAAAACCAAGATTCATGCCTTTAATGACCTCTTGGGCACAGCCATCAGCAGTGTGTCTGTTTGCAGAGAGAGTGTCAACCTCGTCGAGAGGTTTACTTACCTCGGCAGTGACATTCATGTCTCTGGCAACTCTTCCTATAAAGTCAGTAGACAGATTGCAAGAGCATGAGGGGTCATGGAAAGGGGTGTGTGGCGCTCCCGATATCTCTGCAAAAGAACAGAGGTCCTGATGCTTCCTTTCTTGCTACTTGGTTACAAGACATGGATGCTATCCAGTGACCAGAGACAAAGAATGGACTCCTTCGATATTGTGTTCCTTCAGAGAATCCTTGGGTACCGCTGGTTTGACCTTGTGTTGAACAAGCAGTTGCTCACGGAGTCCTGAATGAGGCACATTACCTGTATTGTGAGGGAGCATCAGTTATGGCACTAAGGCTACGTGGTGCAATTCCCCGAGGGTGATCCGCCTCTATGGATCCTCACTATTGATGACCCAAGTGGCTGGACCAGGCCAAGGGGACACCCACGTAACACCTGGCTGTGGCAGATAGAAGGTCATTTCCAGGGGGTGGGACTGGACTGCATATCTGCCTGGCAGATCCCGAGCTGTTTCATCCTGTGGTTGGTACAGCATTGTACCAGTGCATGCTCCCCAGCCTGACCTAACCATAGCTGGGTCTATGGTCAGTTATAACAAAGAAAGCCAAAGACAAAATGAGACACATTCAGAGTCCTGGAGATCTCAGCCAACTGGTCACCTACGGTTGAGGTCAGGGCTCTGTGCAGGCTACTCGAGTTCCTCCTTGTCTTTATGACCCTGGCTTTGTGCTCAGGGAAACAGTCGTACTGGAACAGAAAAGAACTTTCCCTAAATTGGTGCCACAAACTTAGAAGTGCACAGTTGACTAAAATGTCCTTCTGTGCTGTAGCATTAACAATTCACTGGAGCTAAGAAGCCTGGGCCAAACCCTGAAAACAGCTCCACATCATTATCCCACCTCCACCAAACTTTACAGTAGGCACTATGCAGTCTCCTGGCATTACCCAATCCGGTATCATCCATCAAACTGCCAGATAGTGAAGAGGGATTCATTACTCCTGAGAACACGTTTCCACTGCTCCAGAGTCAAATGGCTTGGATGCTTTACATCATTGCAGCCAACTCTAGGCATTACACATTATGATCTTAGGTTTGTGTGCAGCTACTCAGCCATGGAGATCTATCTTACGAAGCTACAGACTCACAGTTCTTGTGTTGATGTTACTTCCAGAGGCAGTTTAGAACTCCATTGTCAGTGATGCAACAGAGCAAATTTGATTTTTTTGTGTTATGTGCTTCAGCACTCAACGGTGCAGCTCTGTGAGTTTGCATGGTCTATCACTTCATGGTAGACTTCAGCTTTTGTTGCTTCTTCCACTTCCACCTTAAAATAAATGCACTTACAGTTAACTTGGCAGATCTAGCAGAGCTGAATTCTCATGTGAGGAAGGTGTCATCCTACCATTATGACCCATTCTACTGCCAATGAAGATTTGAGTGGTTACGTGCTGACTTTATACACCTTAACTTTAAACACCTGAACTCAACTGTTTGGAGGGGCATTACATACTTTTGGTCATATAGTGCATTTTATTAATCCTTGAAATCTTTATGAGTCTGGCATCTTGAGATATTAATGTGTGCTCTGATTTTTAAGTAATAATAAGATCAAATACTATATGTAGGTAGGTGTTAGTCATTTAAGACTTTATACGGTATTCTGAAAGCCAGTGTAAAGACTTAAGGACAGAAGTGATGTGATCACACTTTCTAGTTCTTGTGATGATTGTTGCAGCAGCGGTTTGAAATAACTGAAAGCTGCATAAACAATGTTTTAAACACCCTGTGAATGATGCATCAGTATCTTCCATATATATCATCTTAATTTACTAATATTTTTAAGATAGAAAAAACAGGTTTTTGTTAGTTTGTGTTTTAAAAGACATACTGGTGTCAAAGATAATACCTAAGTTGTGTTGATTCAGTAAAACTAATGGTTAGACCAACCGTATTGGAAATGATGGAGATTCTGCTGTGTTGATCACTCATTCCTTCATCTCTTTATGGAGTTTGCTTCTGAATTGCTGCCACCTCTCAAGTCTGTAGTCCTGGGTTTGGATCCCATTGCTGTCCACTATCTGTGTGGAGTTTATGTGTGCTCCCTGGGTGCTTAATGGGCACTTTCTCCAAATCTTTTTGGTTTTCTAAAGCTGTACTGGTTAAGTCAATTTGTGCTTCTTAATCGACCATGCTTCATCTCTCACAGCCCTGAATGTATGAGAATTCTATGTTACTGTAAGCCATACTCTTGTTTTTTTGATGTAATGCCTTGTGATGGTGTACTCTGTAAATAAAATAACAGACTGAATTAAGTATGTTCAGTAAAAATAATGAAATACTGGACTATTGATGCAACAACTAACATCTGACAAGATGCTCAGATAATGTCCAGCACGAACAACAGCATCTCCACAATTTTCTCCTGAATGCAGAATAATGACCTGTGTGAAGCGCCATTTCCTCTGAAATTTTCCATACGAGTCTAATGCCATTAGTTCACGGGAGCCTTAAGCTCAAAACTAGAATGTTGTTGTGCATCGATATCAGGGACTCCTATCCCAGCCTTTAATCTTTGCACCACTTCTAGTCAGAGGGATATCAAACGTGACATCTGCAGGTCCCAATCTTGTCACTAGGGTATGTCATCATAAATCTGATGATATTGTGTTGTCTTTCCAACACAGTTTCACGTTTATGAAGTATTTTTGCCACACTTTCTGACAGCTAATAATAATGTGCTGCCTCATGGAGCCAGGTATGTCAGGTTCATCTGAAATCTTGTCCGTATTTTTCTTTTTTTGCATTTTGTTGTGGTAAGTAAAACATGTCACATCAGATAGACAAGAATTTCTTCTGTTTGTCAGGTCCACAACACCCATGTTCCTTATACCTCCTACAGTAGCTGCATTATACGCACTGTGCTTCCAGATGAGTGCCAATTGGCCGTCAGGTCTCTCATACACACACAAGCTTGTACCTACAGCTGGAGATTTGGTCAGGATGAATCGCACACTAGTTGGACTGCGTTGCTCTGGATGTCAAACTACACAACTGCCGGTCACCAGAGTTCACCGCAACTGCCTCAACTCACTAAGATGATGTAAATGAAGTCTGTCAATGAAAATAACTGGAAAAGTCATGTGATGTGACATGGCCTTAAGCCACTTTTAGCCGAGAAAGGGTACAGTATTTTCGAGTGGCTGATGGTAACTTGGATGAATGATGATTACTGAGCTGTTTAAAATTTAATTGGGTGAAAAAAAGTTCAAAAAGAGACAAAAGGTTGTGTGTAAATTTAGAGCTCAACTCAAGCATTAGACTGCTGTGCTATGCCTCGGCAGCAGTAAATAACTCTGTCAAGTCCTTTTCAGCCTTTCACAGAAGTATAATTTATCCATTGGGGTTTACAGCCGAGTTGCAAGTAATTTTAAAAGCACATCAGCTAATAGATAGGTTCACGCTGCCATCCTCCACGGCATCAGCACATGGCAGTATAGTAAATTTTTACAGTTGAACTCTAACAAGGCCAATCCATTTCTTTCACAATTTCCAGCCCGGCACTAGAAACTCTAATCCATCTGACTAAATCATAGAGCCTGTAAAATGACCTCAGCATCCTTTGTCACCAGGCTTTATTGACTGCAACCATCTTGGCCCTTGTTTTGCCTAAGCAGATTCTTACCTTTAACAACATTCCAAGAGGATGAATGACCGAACTTTTGTGTGTCTAAACTCAGTTTGTATCGGAGATCATGTAGACGTTTATCAGTGCTAATGTTCTATACGTCTGTATGCTAATTCTGAGACAGCAGTGATTTTATTTATTGGTGACAGCTGTGATGACATACTGGAGTATCCTTAAATACCAGCCAGAAAAAACACGATCCTTTATTAATATTCTCATGTGACAAGCCATAATGCAATACTCTTCGACCTGCTTGTCGGGTGTGAAGTCCAGTCCCGGCAACACTGGGCACAAGGTGAGAAACAGCCCTGGGAAGGATACCAGTCCATTACAAGGTCCACTCATGCAAAAGCCGACATGGCAGTGCATGTTAGCCTAACAGCATAGTTAAAATGAAATTCCCATCTGTTTTTAAAACCCATCCATCCTTCCATTTTGTAACCCACCTATATAATTCAGGGTTGGTGGGTAGCCTGTTAAGCAGCTGTGACCATAGCATGATGATCAAGCTCCAGTCCATTGCAGAGCAAGGTCCCAAACCAACACACATACTGGCATTGTGGCAGTTAGCCTAACCTGAGTGGTTTTGAGGTGTAGTAGGGCAAGTCATGTACTCAGAGAAAGGCCCACACTCATATGTCACATCATATCAGATCATATTTTAGGATTCTGGGAAGCTGGAGCCTTTCTTGAAAGCTTTCAGTGCCGTGGGTTAGGGTGACAAAATGCTTGGCCACATTACCCCTCCTGGGTTATGTCACATCATAAAACCTTGGCCTATATGATGCCTGTAGTGTGCAAAAAAAAAAAACAGGATAACTGAAAAACTCAATGCAACTCATTTATTATTATTATTAGTAAAGTATTTAGCAGACTCCTTTGTATAAGGCAACTTACAAAGCAACCTATAATAAACACAAGAATGATTAGATGATGCAAGTATCTGTAGCTACTGAGAAGAAGATAAAAAACGAGCAAATGGAAGTAGCAGTGCTGCTATATAACTATACCTGTAGCTAGATTAAGGCAAACATCAGTATCCTAACCTTTGTCCATATAACAGCAGCCATCCTGTAGAAGAGACACTAAACAGTCCCAAAATATTTAAGGAAAAGATGCCTAAACATGAGTAAAGTGGGTACAGTTAAAATAGACAAAGGCAGGTCATTTCACAGCTTTAGAACAAGAACAAAGAAACACTGTTCAGTCTTGGCATATCAAGCAAGAGGTGGGACAGTCAGCAGATTGACAGAAGCAGAATGGAGACATCTTGAAGGAACATATGGAAAGACCAAAGACTGGAGGTGCACCATTCAGAGAACCGTAGGCCAAGACAAGAGTGCCGAACTTGATCCTTGTAGCAACATGAAGCCAAAGTGTGAAGCAGAGGAGTAGTAGGAGTGAAGTGAGGATGAGAGAACAGCAGTCAAGCAGCTGCATTGTGGAGGAGCTGGAGAGGTCTGATAACAGACAGCAGGAAAGAGTTGCAATAGTCCAGCTGAGAGAGAACCAGTGCCTGAACAAGGAGTTGTGTGGTATAATTAGTGTGGACAGGTCAAATCATCTGAATATTATGAATAAAGAGATGACAGGAAATATATTCAAAGAAGGAGTCCAGAGTTATTCCTGACAGTGACTGATGGTGAAAGGGAGATATTTTCAAGGGCAATGGTTAAAGACACATCTGTAGAATGAGAATCAGAAGGTAAAATGTGGGATATCTACATTTGAAAGGTTATGTTTAAGGTGATGAGCATTCATCCATGGTGAGATGACAGAGAAAGCTGTAGTTCTACGCTGAAACCTGCAAGAGGGAAATGAGAGGAAGATCTGCAGATCATCAGCATAGCTAGGAGAAGACATGAGAAGAAGCAACATTTCCTAAGGAGAGAATGTAGAGAGAAAAAAGAAGTGGACCCAACACCAATACTTGAGACTCACCTCTGCAGTGTTTCTGTGCAGAGGACAAGGAGTTAGACCAGGAAACACAAAAGGATTGTCCTGAGAGATAGGACTTGAATCAGACCAAAGCAGAACCACAGATTCTGAGTTTATCAAGGGAAGAGATGAGCAAAGTGTGTTTACTGGTATAGAAAGGTGATGAAAGGTCAAGAAATATAAGGACAGGGGAGAGTGCAATTTGTGAAACACAGGTTTGAAAAGAAGAGCTCAAATAAATGGATCATGTTAATCGATTGAGTTAGGGTCTTACTGAGCGAGTCGGACTTTGGAGTGTGGTTGAGGGGGTGCTTGAGAAAAGAGACATGAACTTGGAGATGGAAATACGGCTGTGATATGAATTAGGAGGTAAATGTGAGACGAAGTGACTGACAAGATAGTGCAGGAGGTCATGAGGTGGGCACTGAGAAAGTCAGAGAATATGTGATGTGCTGTTTGAAAAGCATAGAAAGCAGCCAAGATGGCAGATCAATTAATCTTAGTTTTACATAACTCCATTAACAGCATGCACTTTAAAGAGTGAACAATACAGGATCAGATATACAATCTGAGAAGTGCAATAAAAACACAGCAGTGATGGATACCAGGAGGAGTTTTAACAGCAAGTATCCAAAGGAGACATACAAGCCGGACACAACCACGGTGTTAAACTAGGAGGGTACATTGCAACGATGGTAGACAAAGTAACAGCAAGAATCGCAACGAGCTGCAGTACCAGTCAGCAGCATGAATGGATGTTTTTCATCATTTTAAAGACATTTTGATCTAAAGACGTATGTTTACATATTTGAAATTTGTTTGTGAGACAAATCTAAATTGTGAACTTGATGCTCACAGTATGCATGAATTCATTTTGCCTACAGCATGTATGAATTTTGTTTGAAAACAAATGTTAGATTAATTTTTTTTTTAATCCCTGCCCAAACAAGTACATTTTTTGTAGAACATCAACAGAATATACAGTAGAAAAGTGCCATTATCTCAACTTTAAAAGTTACTCTATGGATTTTTACCGCCCTCCCCCCTCCCCCACACACACAACATGTAATGCATTTGAGCCTGTTAGCTGTGTTATGACAAGGTAGCATGGGTTGGAATAGCCCTATGTATTTCTGATACCTGTAGTCCATAAGAAACCAGGAACAGCTCAAGTTAACAAAGGGGAAAAACAGTCCATCAATACTTAAAGAGATGAAGGTCAGTCAGTCCAGACAGTTTCAGAAACTTCAAGTTTCTTCAAGTGCTGCAATGGAACCGGCTCTCATGAAGACCATTACAGGAAAGGTAGCCCTCTGCTGCAGAGAATACATTTATTAGAATCCCCTGCCTCAGAAATCTCCAGTTAACAGAACCTCACGTTACAGCACAAATAAATGTACAATGGAGATCAAGCAGAACCCTTCACTCTCTGCACACTTTATTGATTTGAAAATTTAATTTCAAATGGATACTTTGCCATTTTTGACCATCAATCTGCTCTCAGTAACTCGTAATGTCAAAACATGTTTTCAGAAAGGTTTGCAAACGTAATGAAAATCGAAAATGGATATCTGTCATTTCTTTGACTTTTCAGACTTTTGGCTGTCGCACTGCAAATTATGGTTAGGTGCATCCTGCTTGCTTTAACTCTCCCTGATGTGTGTCTACAACTTGATTGGAATTCACCTGAATTGATTGGACAACATCTAAAAAAATACATGTGTACCTTTGTTTATAAGGTCCCACAATTCACACTGCATGCCAGGACAAAAACCAAGCCATGAAGTACAAGGAACCCCCGTAGACCACCGTGATCAAATTGTGGTGAAGCATAGATCAGGACAAGGGGATAGAGCTATTTCTAAAGCTTCGAATGTTCTCAGGAGCACAGTGGCCTCAATAATTGTACAAATGGAACCACCAGGGGCCTGATGTATAAACGATGCGTACACACAAAAATGTTGTGTATGGCCATTTCCACGCTCACTTCGAAATGTATAAAAACTAAAGTTGCCATAAACACACGCTCATTCTCATGCCAGCCCTACCCCATGTGTATGCAAGTTTCCATTCGGTTTTGCAAACTGGCGGCACCTAGCGTCAAAGCACTACTACTGTTTCTCTGTGTTTTCCCATTTGTTTTTAGATTCACATCCCTGACATAGCTTTATCAAATACACTGAAATTAACCACATATCATTTATAAATTTAAGGCATCTGATTGTAATCAACTTGTAGCACAGTAATGATCCATGGAATGGTCAAACTATTCCAAATACTGCAGCTGCTTTAGTGTTGTTAAACTCTCAGTGCACCACTCGGATGTATTTTATCCCACTGTATCTGAGTGTGGAATCACAGCTTACAGCAGCTGACCGGAAAGCTCTACGGCGGGTTGTGTTGAAAGTGCAAAGGATTATCGGGATACAGCATCTAGCACACGCTGCTTCAGCCATGCGCAGAGTCTATTTGAACCTCTGCCATTCAGCAAATGCTTCAGAGCCTTTTCTGCACGGACCTCAAGGTTCAGAAACAGTTTCATCCCAAGAGATATAAACTCACTCAATCAGTCCATCAAGTGATCCTGGTAGACTTGTTTGTACTTACTGTAGAATTAGTTACCTTACTATAAACTTCCACTACAGTTGTAATATTACACGACCCGAGACACTTTATGAACCATTTGGACTATCTGCACTATATGTACATGTATATTGTACTTATGCTTTCATATTGTATATTTTTCATTGTTTTTTTCCATATTATTATTATTATTATTATTATTTTATAAGAAAATAGGTTTATGGAGGATTTGCATATTGAATCTCATTATACCATATAATAACAATAAAGGAATTCAATTCAATTCAATAGAAGAGAGCACATATTTACAGATGATGACGACTGGCTTCTAAGTCGATTTAGATTTCTAAGAGCTATCTTCTTGGAGCTCTTGATATAATTTTTAAGAAGAAATGCATTAAAGTATGTATATTACATTATACAAATGAATTTTTAACTTCATTTAAATAATGTATACTGTTACGTGTGGGCACACTGGAATAATTAAACTTGTACTTTGAAGATATTTCAATGTTCATAACAAATTTTAAAGAATCAACTTTCTAAGCTTGCAAATGGTTTGACATTTATTAAAAAGCTTATTGTGTGGCGATTGGTTACATGGAGAAAGAAAAGGAAGGACAGGAATTGGGGGATAGTACGTTTTGATATTGACAGTACTGCTGCATCAAATTATTTCATCGAAGGTCACGCACAGCGCAGCAAGCATCTTGAGAGAGGCAGGAATAATCTCTGGACGGGGTGCCAGCTCATCACTACTGTTGCACCACTGTGCCCCCATGTTTAATACATGCTTCAATACATTTCATCATGAAAATGATAATCAAGTATACCTCTTAGTATTTTAATTATCATAGATCTGTAATATCATGAATGTAATGTATTCTGTGTCCTGTCGGCGTAAGAGAAAGGCCGTTTAAGAAGCACTTAATGATTCACACTCATAGAACACATGGCAATACGCAGCATTTATCATGCTACTTTAGTTACAATGGGATCTGAGAAACTGTAGTAAATTTAACATTGATTTTAAGATTTAGTTTAAGTTATGACGTTCTGCTTTAATGACAAAATAAACTAAGAGACTAAAGTGGACATTTCAACCTTTTTTTCTCATTGTGTCTCTGTTTTTTTTTTTCTTTGCTTTTTACCCTAATATGCTTCGGTATGACACACAGACAGTGGGGCTGTGACTCACCTTTTCACGTTGACTTTGATATCTGACCACTTCTTTTTTATTTCGGGTATTGGGTGACTTTTTGAACTTGAAATTCCGAGTTTCTCTGCCACTCTGTATCACTTGATCAGCTTCTTTTTGTTGTTTATACCACTACTTAAGCCAACAACATTTTCCTTGCCTCCACTTTGAATTTGCTGAAATTCAGTTTTTGCACGTGCTTTTGCCATTGTCTTTTAACCAAACACTGAATGGGAAAGGTGATATTTATATTGACTTGCATATTAAAATAAGCAAACATTATGGAGGGAGTCAGAGTGGGATGACAAATGACCGGGGTTTATGGAGCTGAAGTGCATGGAAATTGTCTTGTGCACAGTTTTATGCATCTGAATTTTTTTGTGCGTATGCACATTGCCACTTTTGTTTGTACGAAATGTATTAGTGTTAGGTTACCAGGTCAGAAGGGTCACTCTAACAGAACTTAAGAAGTCATTTGCTGAGATGGGAGAACCTGTTGAAAGGATGACCATCTCGGCAGCAGGACCTCAATCAGATGGAAGCCACTCTTGAGTAAAAGGCCTATGACAGGCTACTTGTAATTTGCCAAACATCATTTAAAGCTATTTGAGAGCATTACAGGTTTAATATTCTTTGGTCTGATGTGACAACAATGTAACTCTTTGGGTATAATTCCTAGCACTATGTCTGGTGAAGACCAGGCACTGCTCATCATCTGCCTGCCAAAAACTGTCCCTTTGGTTAAGCTTGATGATGGTGGCAACATTATGTAACGGGGGTGCTTCTTAGCAGCAGGGACATAGAGACTCGCCAGAATTGAGGGAAGGCAAACATGTAGAGGTCTTTGAAGAAAACCTGCCCCAGAGTACACGTGACCCTTACACTGGAGCAAAGGTTCACCTCTCAGCATGACATTGAACTGAAATTTACAGTCAAGATGACGCTTTAGTGGCATTGGGACAATTCTCTTACTGTCCTTGAGTGGTCCAGCCAAAACCAAGACTTAAACTCTTAAAACATCATAGATAGAGAGAGAGAGAGAGGTGGAAGGCACTATTTCATGGATAGATAGATAGATAGATAGATAGATAGATAGATAGATAGATAGATAGATAGATAGATAGATAGATAGATAGATAGATAGATAGATAGATAGATAGATAGACACTATTTTATAGATAGATAGATAGATAGATAGATAGATAGATAGATAGATAGATAGATAGATAGATAGATAGATAGATAGATAGATAGATACTTTATTTATCCCCAAGGGGAAATTGACAAGAGACCTGAAGGTGACAGTCTACAGACACTTTCCTTTAATTTAATGGAGCTTGAGAAGACCTGCCTGAAAGAATGGGATAAGCTGGCGAAATCCAGGTGTGCAGAGCTTGATGAGACTTAGATTTAAGATTTTAAAGCTGTAATTGCTGCCAATGGATCTTCCACGAAGTACTGAATTAAGTGTCTGAATACTTCTATGAATGAGAGATTTCAGTTTTTAATCTTTAATAAATTTGCAAACCTTTCTGAAAACAGGTTTTCACTTTCACGGGGTATTGATTGTAGATTGAGGAGCAAAAATGTCAGATTTATCCATTTCAAAGTAAATCTACAACACAGTAAGGTGTGCAGAAAGTAAAGGAGTCTGACTACTTTCTGAATTCACTGTATTTCAGCATTAACTGTTAAGAGAAGAAGCTATGAATTTCATCTTAATGGCAGAACTGATAAAAAGAAACAAAGGAGAGGAGACTCACTGGGGCCAAGGTTGTGGGAGTCTCTCCTTTAGTCAGATGAGTCCAATTTTTAAATTTTTGGTTTAAAATGCCTTGTCTCGTGAGATGCAGAGAAGGTGAATGAATTATGTCTACCTGTGCGGTTCCTACAGTGAAGCAAGTACAATGACTTGTGATGGTGTCGGGGGACTTTGCTTATAGGGGAAAGGAGATGTGTAAGTGAGACGCTGTGCATTTCTCAACTCTGTCCCTGCTGCCCTTATTAAATCAATCCTCATGAAGGCTGTAGGAGCATCACGCATATAAGTTATATAGTTACACATTAAATACCTAGCCAGAAATAAAATATAAAGAACACAATGTCAAGC
The DNA here is from genome assembly GCF_900747795.2 of Erpetoichthys calabaricus. Classification (NCBI taxonomy): domain Eukaryota; kingdom Metazoa; phylum Chordata; class Cladistia; order Polypteriformes; family Polypteridae; genus Erpetoichthys; species Erpetoichthys calabaricus. The sequence continues at coordinate 37,083,861 of NC_041394.2, forward strand.
ACCTAATACCATGAAGGAAGGGACTTGGCTGGAGTAAATGGTAGGTGATATGCATGTGGAGGTGGTGGGTGCGTAGCCATGTGGTGGTGACAAGAACTCTTCATGTGTCAGGGTTAGCAGATTTCATATCAGTGCTTACCCACTGTGAGATACATGAACTTAACAGCGTGACCTTAACAGTCATCTGCCCTGTTTTGTTAAATATGTCTTAGTGGATATTGGTTACATTGGTTGTCTGTTATGAAATGATCACTGCCATCTTCTTCAGGCTGTATTTTTGTTTTATTGATTTATTTGTATGAGCTCCATAAAATCTAATTCAATGCAGCTGATGTTGTTATGGCAATAAAGTAAAGTGATAAAAGATGGAGCAGGGTGAGTGGCAGTCTGCGGGCGGTGAGCGTGTGAGAAGGGTGCCCAATGCTGATGTAGTAAGTATAAATTTAGGATGCCTGCATTGAATTTGTTTTGTAAAAATTAGGGATGTTCTGCAATGTTTTGCAGTTAGGTGACATGTGGAATGTGGGTGGAGGTGCACTGCTTGCACAGTTGCAAGGCTGAGATGAGAATTTCCAGAGGCTGCCCTCATTCTGACTACTCAAATGAGTATGTCTGGCATTAAAGGGACATTTTTTTTTTGTTTGTAAGCCGCGCATGGAGCAGTGAAGGCTAAAAATGAAGTACAGCTGTTTAAGATCAGGAGAATTCTATAAGGGAGAGGAAGATAATCATAAAGGTCACAGAAAGGATTCATGTGGGTGTGATGAATTGCATGGTGAGGAGAAAATGGCTGAAGTTATTTGAACATGTGTCTCAAAATGTGAAAGAAAATAACCGAGTCAAGAGGTAATGTAGGTGGAGGGATAAGACCAAGCAAGAGGGGTTGAGAGTGTGAAGGTCCACAGACATGACATGACATGAGGGCGTCTTGCCTCTAAGAAGACAGGGAGAAGACAGATTTAGGAGCAGACTTATGTAAACCCACAAAATGTTGTTTTTTGGGTTGAATTCAGATGGAGCTGGATCATTCAGGCCTTACCTGATAATCAGATAAAATTAGTCAGTCAGTCAGTCATTGTCCAACCTGCTATATCCTAACACAGGGTCACGGGGGTCTGCTGGAACCAATCCCAGCCAACACAGGGCGCAAGGCAGGAACAAACCCCAGGGGCAGGGCACACACACACCCACTAGGGACAGTGTAGAATCGCCAATGCACCTAACCTGCATGTCTTTGGACTGTAGGAGGAAACCTACGCAGACACGGGGAGAACATGCAAACTCCACGCAGGGAGGACCCAGGAAGCGAACTCGGGTCTCCTTACTGCGAGGCAGCAGCGCTACCACTGCACCACCACGCCACCTGATAAAATCTATATATATAAAATCCCTATGTGCGTCCAGGTGTCCGTGTGTGGGTGTCTAATGATGAAGTGCGCATGCGCGGGGCACGGTGCTATGCGCGATATTACTGTCAGAGAAAGTTAGAGGCGTTTTACGGAAATACAAACCAGTATTACTGCGAGAGGAAATTAAAGGTACACAATACAGTGACGCATATTACAGCCACATACAAGCCAGTATTACTGTCAGAGGAGATTAAAGGCATATTACCGACGCGCACGCCTGTATTACCGCCAGAGCAAATTAAAGGTTTATTATGGACGTATATTACGGACGTACAAGCCAGCGGACATACAAGACGGTATCCTTCAATAAGGGCGCGAACAAAAAGGTGAGCCTCAAAAGGACGACCTCAATTGGGCGCAGCGAATAAAGGCGTGCGTAAATAAAGATCTGCACCTTTGTTGCTCTTCACATATTCCAGAGCCATTTGAACTAAATTGTCTACGAATGCCTTTATTCGCCGCGCTCAATTGAGGTCGCCCTTTTGAAGCTCGCCTGATTAATAAAGTATCTATCTATCTATCTATCTATCTATTGAATAGAGCCGTACAAGACAGTATTACTGTCACAGAAAATTAAAGACACACAATACACGGCGGCAGCCGACAAAGAACGGTCAACTCAGCGAGTAAACATCAACAAAAGAAAGGCTGAAAGAGAGAAAATTACGACCAACAAAAAGAATGAGGTCAAAGTCCCTTGCCATTTAATATAGACTGTTCCTACTAATGTTTATGCACTACTGTTCTAGCGCCCGTTATTGTAACGGGCTAAATGACTAGTTATTATATAAATGATGTGCAGATTCCAACTCACACTTAGCTCTCCAACAAGCACATGGGGCATCAGATTTGTACAGTGCCAGTGACATTTACTTATTTGGCCCATGCCTTGATTTGAGGTGCATATTACAGCACAGGCAGGCGGAGTGACTTGCTCTTCGTCACACTGTCAAGTAGTGGGAGTCAAACCCACAACCTCAGGTTTTTGAGGTCTAAAGCCTTAGCCTCTCCACCACACTGTCTGCTTCTGTGGACAGGCAGCGGTATGTCAGACTATAACTGGGGGATGCCAAGGAGACAGTTACACTGTGCACGTGGCTAAATTAAGAGCAGAGAGGCATTGTCTCCTCCAACCTTATACAATGAGCAGGTGATGTGTACCTGGACTGGCTCCATAAATAAAAATGTGCTTGCTGGTTGTCAAGCCCCTAGGTCCTCAACTTTACAGGGTCTCGGGAAACATTGAGCGTTGAGACTAGTGGAACAAGAAAGGGGGCCGACACAGAACACGCAAAGTGCAGAAGGTGTTTAGTGTATAAAAGTCACAATTCCATTAAAACAGCCCTACAAAGTGCCCTTCAGTGTAAACACTGTAATAAATACAGTAAGTGCCAAATATTTGTGAGTAACGCAACTGTTAATGAAACACACTAGCAAATTCTATAAAGATTCAGTCATTCAAAAGCAATAAAAAACATTTTAGGACTGTAAAGTGCTCAGTCTTTATAGAGTGCCTTTATAAAATATTCACCTCTTTGAAGGGTTTGACATTTTGTTATGCAACATTAAATCATAATGGATTTCATTTGGCTTTTTTGATTAACACAAGAAGACTATTTAATGACAAAGGGAAAACAGATCTCTGTAAAGTGGTCAAAATTAATTACAGGTATACAGCACAAAGTACTTGATTGCTAAAGTATTCACCCCCCTTTTAGTATGACACCCCTAAATCATCACTGGAGAAGCCACTTTGCTTTATGAGCCACTGAATTAGTTCCGTGGAGAGCTGGCTGTCTGGGGTTTCCGTTCATTGTGCTACAAATGCACCTGAAGGTGGAAGGTCCAACTCACCAGCTTGTGGTGAGTCAGTATGAGGACCTGACCAACACAATGAAGACAAAGTTACACTCCAGGGAGCTCCATGGAAGGATTGAAAATCACTGGATGGAGCCCAGAAAATAGTCAAGTCACTGAGTATCACTTGGAGTCCATTGAAATCAGTCATTCAGAAATGGAAAGAGTATGGCACAGCTGAAAATCTGCTAGAACAGACCTACACAAAAACTAAGTGGTCATACAAGAAGAAGATGAGTGAGGGAGGCCACCAGGAGACCTCTAAGAACCCTGAAGGAGTTACAAGCTGCAGTGGATGACACTGGAGACACTGTGCAGCAGGGCTGTCTTAACGTACGAGGCTCAATGGGCACTGGCCGGGGGCTCCAGGAGCATAGGGGCCCTCAATGTTTCTGATACCTATGTGTGTACCTTGCACCGGGGGCCTATGATGTTGTTAAGATGGCCCTGCTGTGCAGACAACATTTGGCAAAGATGCAAAGACAATGTACACTGTTATCAGAGGTCTCCTGGTGGACTCCCACACTCAAAACACATAGGACAACTCAAGCAGAGTTTGCCAGAAGGCACATGGGAGACTCTGAAGTCAGCTGGAAGAAGGCCCGACCAAAATAGGGGCTTTTTAAACATCAGACTTAACGTCATGGAACCCTACACATTTTGAAAGCACACTGTCCACACTGTGATGCATGGTGGTGACAGCATCAGGCTATGAGGACGCTTTTCTGTAGCAAGTGCTAGAAGGCTTGTGAGGGTAAAGTAAGTGCAGCAAAATATCCTGAAGGAAAACCTGATGTAGTCTGCAAGAAACCTCTGCCTCAGGTGATGACTTGTGTTCCAGCCAGACAACATCCCGAGCATAAAGCCAAAGCCACAAAGGAATGGCTTTGAAACAACAATGTCAGTGTCCCGCAGTGACTGAAGCAGCGTCCAGATCTCAATCCAGTTGAGAATTTGTGGCTGGACTTAAGGTGCCTGTGCAGCCTGACAGAACTTGAGCAGTTGTATAAAGAAGAATGGGGGAAATGGCAGTGTGGCGATGTGCTAAACAGAGAGACTGAGAGAGACTTGTGTGGACAGACTCAAGGCAAACTGACTTACAGTATGTCACCAATTACAGTATATTGTGTTTTATATTTGTAATTAATTTAGGCCACTTTGCAGAGATGTTTTCACTTTGACATTAAAGATGATCGTTGTCAATAACGACAGATTTAGTTACTGTGATTCAATGTTGTAGAACAATGAAATGTGAAACCTGCACCTTATTATCAGCACTGGGGGACAATGTATAAAAAGGGTTGTCATTTCTACACAGTTGGACCCTTATACTAAAGTCTTCAATGTGCACTTTAATCATGTCTGAATTGCTGGATTTGTAATTTTAAATTGTGGAGCAATGGGGGGTAAGCCAAGGAAAAATGTGTCTTTGGCCCAGTCATTATGGAGGGCACTGTATGTTTGGGCTTTGTTTTCAGGACCTCGCTTGCTTCTGTAGTTTTCCCCATTTGCTGCTAAAACATCTGCACTCGGGAGGCATTTCTATCAGCAGGAATTCTTCACAAGGTGTCTTCTCTTGATGCTAAGATTCAAACATGCCTAGTCCTTCATTTCCATAATTATTAGGTCCAAGGAATTACTACACTGTAGTCATCCCACACAGAGCTCCAGGATGAGAGAAACGCTTATAAGTTCCTCGAGCTCAAGTGGCACCCCAGCGGTGAAGCCTTTCCAAAATGTAGTTATTTGTGTTTTAGAGTGCTGACACACGGTGAGTCAGAACAGAGTGGGGGTAGTGGGCAGAGAGAGTGGGTGACATCTGACTTCGAGGTAGGAGACGACATACGTGCCTCTGTCTCTGACGTCTGCAGTAATGAGTGCACCCTCCGCTTTGTGTCGTCACAGACGGCAGCTGTCCTGGCGTTTCATTGCTGGAAAAACAGCCTATTCAGCAGTTTGGCAGTAGTGAGGTCTAGATGGTGCTTGTCGTTTCTTTTAATGTAGGTGGCAGTATCAAACCCAATGTGTGCCACTGACCCTCTGCAAAGCTGGATCTGTGCAAAAGGACACCATTTTACTGAGTTGTAGAGTTTCATAAACCACATGTGAACAAGATCAGCTCAGCGCATGCTGCCTGCTATTTATAAGAAAGGTGCTTAAGACTGCGGAGCTCTTTACAAATGGCTGTTTTGTGTTTTTGGCAAGCTTTGGCGCATTGCTTATGTAAGTCTCCAAGGCTTTGTTTGCTAGTCTATTTTCAGCACACCAGCACTTTTGGATTTTGTCAAACCTCATGCGGAATTTGTCGAGTAAAAGGGACAGGAATGCTCTGTGGGACTGCTGCTTGTCTGCAGTAATTGATCTCAAGTTGTTAGCCTTTCCGTTCGGGTTTTTAATGCTGCATTTTGCTTTAAAAAATTCATTGTACAAGCGGCTTTGTTTAGGAAGTGAAAACGTTTTGAAGCTGGCCTGATAGCACTGACAGGCAGAGTGCCACCTGTGGCTTTGGAGCAAGATACAAGTAGGAGCTCGGCACACCGTGATAACTCGTGTAGGTGTTGGAATGAAATGAAGCCTACTGTGCGCAAAAGCAGCCGCAGGCTCTCGGTCGGCCGAATGCAGCAGTGTACCGTGAGAGCAGGGGCTACAGTTGATTTCCTCAGAAGGGGAAGCAGAGGGCATAGAGATTATTATTACAGGGTCATTATAGTTTATAGGGTCGTTAATTGTCACATGTCACATGTTTAGTTGTGGTGTCATGATCTTGGAGAGGTCGAAGAACGCAGCACAGTCAGGAGCAAGTGGGACAAGCAATAGTGAAAGTCTAGGAGAGACAAGGTAGGCTTATACAGGAGAATACGGAGTGATTCCGAAAAGTCAGGATGGAGCAGAGACAAAGTCAGGGGAGGGAAGTGTCAGAGTCCCAGAGTGAAGTCAAACGTTCTGAGTGTCAATGAAGTAAAATCATAAGAGAGTATGGAAAAAAAAGAGTTTTATTTTCTCCTCACACAACTTCAAAGATGTTTGTTTTTGTTTATTTCTGAGTGAATGTAATCTTCAGATAAAGTCTTTACAGAACCACCATCTTAAATAGGGAGTGTGTGGTGAAGTCAAGTGTAGCAGTTACATTTAATCACCAGACTAGCATTGTATGTCATAGACAGAAACATCATAAAACAGTGACACCCAAAAGGAAAACAAACAACTAGATGACATTATAGTAACCTCACCATTACTGAGGGTGGCCATTAAGCAATCCATAAACCGGCAGAAAGTAGGAAACAGGGATCCCCAAACGCAGAACTCAGCAGGTTCATGGACTGTGTATCATCAAGTGCTTTCTGTAAGTCTCAGCTAAATGAATCTAGTCTCTAAATACTGAGATATGGTGGTACAATGACAGTGTTGGGAGTGAACGCAGCACATAAAAATTGATTTGCTGATACTGTCCTGAGGTGTGAAATCTAGAAATGGAATGAAGATATCTTTTGTGAAATTTGTGGAGGGCCATTTGAAAAGATCAGACTTGGAGTTTGTTGGTGTCAAGAACTCTTCTGGTTTTGTCTTGACACATTTTCTGATATTTTTTGATTCATTATTCTTATTTTTCTGTTTATTTGTTATCTGTATGCTTTTCTTACATTATCATGCCACCATTTTGCTTTTACATTTATTTGCTTAGCAGACTGTTTTATCCAAAGCAACATACCAAAAAGGTCAACTTAATTGACTAAACATCAGTCAAGGGGACTGTTTGGAAGACAAGTGGTACAAAATTGAACATCACAAACGGAGAGCTCAAACTAAAGTGAGTTACAATTCCATGGCTGCAAGTACAATAAAGCTAATATTAGTTAGACAAAAATTCACAAAATAATTCTTAAACACATTGAGGGAGTCAGAATTTCAACAAGATGGACAGTTTGTTCCACCAGCTGGGAACTACACATGAAAAGAGTCTGGATTGAGATTTTGCTGGCACGTAGAGGTGGCATCACCAGACACCATTCATCAGGCCTGAGTGGTCGAGTATGAGCATAAGACTCCACTAGTGTCCCCATATATATATATATATATATATTTTTTCACGGCATTCGTAGTCTAAATCACAATCTGATTGTATGGGTGGTTACCTACCAGGTAACGCTTGTGGTTGGTCAGCAAGTTGGCTAACATCCGCCACGGTGCCCTCAGTTGTGAGAAGCAGATCATAGAATGGTTGAAATAGTTTACTGTGAAATAATGCAAAGAGTACGCGACACGTGTTTCGCCCTAATTCTTGGCTCATCAGGCGTACCCATACAATCAGATTGTGATTCAGACTACGAATGCCGTGAATGTAATTACCCTGATCTACATGCTGTCAAATGAATGAACCACATGCCATGGCGCAACGTTAGGGGCTTCGCCTCTAGCGCTGACGTCCGAGTTTCGATTTCTGAGAGGGAGTGCAGTGCAGGGAGTGGACTTTGAATCCACAAAGGATAAGGAAGGGATTCGCGGGGGACTTATTAACCCGTTGTGACATAATCACAGGTCACAACCTCAGGGGACACGCCACTAACATCATGCACATTTGTCAAGTGGGAGTAAACTGGAGCATTTGGACAAAAACTCACACAGACGCTTAGAACATTTCGCCCCCCACACCAATCTTAATCCCAGGGTCATTGTGATGGCACATGTATTTTTCTTGCTTGTTTCTTCTCTCTATTCTCTATAAGCCTTTACCACCACACCATCTTATGAAAATGGTGGTTTGGAAATGTCTCACAGTATTCTGAAGGTTTTGGATGTGCTTCATTGTCATCTTCTTTTCAGGCAGTAAATAACAAGGCTGATCTCTTCTGCCAGCTTCTGTAGCTTTAATTTATTCCCTGCCTACTGAGTATGAACAGAATCCAGGGAATAGTCTGGGTAGTGGTAGACACTCCATCTCCTTTGCGCTTTGATCTCTTTTAAGCATTGAGAACCCTGGGTGATATTTTTGATGATTTGTGACTCTGGACATTCCAGGTACTTGTCCAGATTCTCCATCCCTTCCTTTTCCATTTTAACTTAAGCTCAGATCACTTCTTGGACTTTTGGAGCATCGCTTTCCACCTCTCTTCTGCTTCTACAAGCCCTTGTCTTTTTATTCAGTGTGCCAGAGTGATCTCCTATCCTCCATTACCTTATCTTAGAAATCCATTTTTACGAGTATCAGTCTGCCCTCTTAAGAATCCCAGTCTTTAGCATACTGTTTAAATTTGTCCATCGCTCATATTTTAGATCTTGTAGACATTTTGCAAAGAGTTTTTTCCTTCTGCTCTCTAACTGTTCCCACAACTCTCCTGCTCATGTTTCAGAATTGTTGCCTTCCGCTCCCCATTGGTCCTTTGTCTTAAAATCTCTCTCAATGATCCTCTCTCTGTCCAAATTCCCCTCTCAATCCACATTTTCCTTCTCGCAGACCTTCTTTCTTGCTCTTCCTCTTAATTCATCTCAGCAGAGGCTATTTTCCTTAGGTACCATTGCCCCCAAGTTGACATTGGCCTCTCACTGGAAGTTCTCTCTCTGTGTTGATTCTTAGAAATGTTTGTGTAACATGAATCTCAATGGAGCATCTGACCCCAATAGCATAAAGTGGCTCCTGGTCACCTTTCTTGTGAGCGACTGGATGATGGATGGGTGGTTGCATTTACGATTTTTGTCTGGTTCTCTGTTTTGTCCCGTAGGCTTCCTTTAGTCATCTTCTCTCTTTTATGTATTACTGTTCCTTATATGTGGGAGGAGTGGGCTGCCGTGAGTGGTAGTTTCATCATTTAATTGTAATTTCTATTTCTTTATGTATTTTAGTTATTTTCTTGAATTAAAATTTGATAACACAATGCATTTTCTCAGGGGGTTTGTTTCCTGTCTCAAGGTAGAAAGCCCAAAAATTGGAAAATCGTTATTAATTGTTAAGGTTGAAGGAGTGCTTGTGATGAGCCATGTTACAGGAATAATGGTCTATGATGACGTTTATTGAGTTTAATTGTTTAGAACTGTAGAATCACTTTATAAATAGTTAATAGTGCAGAATGGGAACGGTGTGTTGAGTTGCACTTAGTTGTAAGTGACTCCTTAGTGACATGCAGAAATACCTTGGTGAAGGTTGACCAAGAGCATACATGAGCCTTGGTGGCCTACAGGCAGCAGTCTGCCACCATGGAGCAGGGAGTGTAAATGGCCTGCCCAACACTTAGAGAAGGGGCTTGGAGGTTAGAGTTGAGAAAGGCACTAGGAAGTGAGTGGACAGTGAGACACGAGTGTGTTTTGAGTAGTACTGTAATACTGAATTCCTACCAGAACTGTAGCCAACATCGCAACGTGTGATAGGATTGGAAGAGTCTAGAAACCATCTACCGGCGTGGTGGAGAAAACCCTGAGGCTGCATAAAATGGCCAAGCTGACACTTGGGGGTCTTTTGGTTATTCATCCGCTGAGCATTTAGTAGGAGAATTGATGAGTGTGCTTCGGATTAGATCTCTTAATTATTTTAAGTGATGGAGGTAATTATTGGGGAGGAGAGATGATGAGCTGTTTGCTTATCTGGTTGATCTGGGAATCTTTTTGTTTTGGCTTATTATTGCATAGTTCCTGGAAGGAGTCGTTGTAAATATTATAAATAGTCTTTTTCCTTTATTTTTGCTTGTCAGTATTAAACTGACTGTGTCTGATATAAGAGCATGATACAGATTTTTGATCATTTTTTACTTTCACTTGCTGCAATAAAGGGAAGCTGTTGTTTTTGCACCTTATTCTTATCTGTGTCTTATCTGATGGTTTCCAGGCAGATGTGAACTCCCAAGATGCCCAGCATTGCATTCATGCCAGGGATTCAAAAGCACAGGACTTTACAGTGTTGTAAGAGGGATGTCTCAGGTCAGGAAAGGGTGTTTCCTGAGGACCACTACTGGGCAGTATCTCAGTTATGTTGTAACACAGGATGACTGGATGGATAGTTGGGAATTAGGGTTATAATGAGAGCAGAGCCCATCAGGAGGCAGTGCCGCCAGGTGGTAGTTGGTCATGAAGCTCCATGTCTGACCCTGAAGGTAGCCCTACCTCCCACAGCAGAGATTTAAAAGAATTTCCTCCAATCGGGCTAAATTAGCTTGGCGTGGGAGGTGAAAACAAGAGCTCCCTGGTGAGAAGAAGAGCAGCCAATGAGAGAGGTGGGATTTAGATGTGGAGAAGAATACTAAATGTACCCATTGCCAGCCAGCTTGTAAAATCTTTTCTTTGTAAATGCGATGGGTGGGATGGACAGGCATTTGATGTTTAGCCCATTTTGTTCTTCTCTTGGAACAGCCTGGCTTTATGATATTTTTGTATTTGGCATGCTGGGGCGGCACACGTTCTGTGATTCAGTTTGCTAGCTTTATGGAGGCTACATGCTCCCCCCATGCCTACATGGGTGCTTACCTCTCATATTCCCAAAGACGTGCAGGCTGAATTAGCTGGCAACTCTAAATTGGGCCAGTGTGAACGCCCTGTGATGGACTGGTGCTCTGTCCAGAGTTCTTTACTGCTTTGTGCCTGATGCTGTCTGGGTGGGCTCTGGCACCCCATGCCCTTAAACTGGATTAACCCAGGTTGAGAATGTGTGTCTGTATGTGATTTGAATCCTGCTTTGTTCTGGAAACTGGGTAGAGCCAAGTGCTGGATCTGTTGCATTAATTTTCACAGAGTACCTATTGAATCTGTTTATTACTAGGTATACCTAACAATGCAGATTAAGCCTTAATGTGGTATTGTCTCCAGAGTTTGTAAAGTGTGTACCCTTTCAAATGCAACATTAACAAACCCATTTAATCCTGGTATGGTGTAAAAGAGGGTCTTTTATCTGTGCCTTTTCTAAGTAATTAAGTGTTCCTGTCAGCCACAACCTAAGTTACAATACAATACAATGGGCCTTAACAGGCCCTGCCTCTTGACAGCCCCCCAGCCTTGACTCTCTAAGAAGACAAGGAAAATCTCCCAAAAAATCCCTTGTATGGAAAAAAATGGAAGAAACCTTGGGAAAGGCAGTTCAAAAAGAGACCCCTTTCCAGGTAGGTTGGGCGTGCAGTGGGTGTCAAAAAGAAGGGGGTCAATACAATACAATACAGAGAACAGAACAAATCCTCAATACAGTATATAACAAGTACAGACCAGAATTTAACAGTAAATGATATTGCATAAGGGCGGCACGGTGGCGCAGCGGGTAGCGCTGCTGCCTCGCAGTTGGGAGACCTGGGGACCCGGGTTCGCTTCCCGGGTCCTCCCTGCGTGGAGTTTGCATGTTCTCCCCATGTCCGTGTGGGTTTCCTCCGGGCGCTCCGGTTTCCTCCCACAGTCCAAAGACATGCAGGTTAGGTGGATTGGTGTTTCTAAATTGGCCCTAGTGTGTGCTTGGTGTGTGGGTGTGTTTGTGTGTGTCTTGCGGTGGGTTGGCACCCTGCCCAGGATTGGTTCCTGCCTTGTGCCCTGTGTTGGCTGGGATTGGCTCCAGCAGACCCCCGTGACCCTGTGTTCGGATTCAGCGGGTTGGAAAATGGATGGATGGATGGATGGATATTGCATAATATTATTTGGAAGACGGCACCAACTCTGTCATATAACTGTCTTAGTACTTTTATTTTATCCATTATAGTGATGGATGTTATGCAAGTATGTTTTGCAGAATATCCATCCATACAAGTTTAGAGTTCTCTGTATTGGTCAGCATTTGCTTTTATGAACTGAGCTGCTCATCTGCCACGTTACCTCAGATCCATTAAGTAAAAGGGTTTTATTGCAGAGTGATATCAGCCATGACTTGAAAGAAAACCCTTGACATAGTATCATGAGGGGTTCAAGCCTATCCAGTCATCATCAGTCGCAAGGCAGGAATGGCGTAAAGTCCACAACAAAGTCCCATCTGTTCATGTCTCTCTATTATAATAAAAAAATCCTGGGACAAGACCAGACGTTTTAGCCTGGGGCGAGACGTGACTTTGTGCCAAGAGATTTAACCACACCCTGGGCCGGAAATAAAAGATAAAAAGTAGATGACAAAGTAGAACATCGTAAAGAATTCAGAAACGTTGGCACGGTACATATGCAGAGCATGTTAGAGATAATGGAAGTAGGAAAATTTGAAAGTCTGAAAAAAATGATAGTAAAGATTGCATTAGCGCAAACAAACGGAAATTATTACTTGGTGAAATAACGGAACAGCGAAAAGAGATTGAATATATTGTTTAGATTTAAACTTTAAGTCGGAGACTTGTAGATTGTCTAATTCATGTTGCCATCAGGGAAAAGTAGTGTTTCTTCCCAATGAAGAAGCCGATCCGCAAGAATTAAAAGATTTGTTGTTTGGTGAAAGTGAAATCCACAAACGTGAGCTGCAGAGACGCAAAGTGGCTGGTGTGTAGCGTGAGGGGTTGGCGAGCGAAGTGAGCAGGGGGGTGAAGCCCCTTAGTCTTTTAAGAAGAATTAGGTCAGGAATTGATGGCCATCCCTCAACAAGAATCTGAATACAGGTAATGGAACACTGAAGAAGAATATAGAATGTAAAGGGCTTATTATGATGATGATGATGATGATGATGATGATTCTGGGATCCTCCACAATTCAGCTTGACATCCTTAATCTAAACCAAATGATTACAAATTCTTAAGGAAACACACATAAAGATACAGATTTGTTTAAACAGACAGGAAAACAGAGTAGTTTGCAACTTTAACTTAAATGGAAGCAAACATATCTGTCCATGAATTCATTCTTGAACTCCTAACAGTGGAGGAGAGGATAACAACAACTCCAGTTGGCAGCATTCCTGGAGATAAACCTCTGGCAGGGCCGTCTTAACAGCATTATAGACCCCTGGGCAAAGCAGTGCACTAGGGCCTCTACCTACACAACCACTCAGCAAGTCACAACATACATAGGTTAGAATAGACCCCCTGTGCTTGTGGAGCCCCCAGTCAACTGCCCAGCGTGCCAATGCGTTAAGACGCCCCTGGCCTCTGGAGGGTCCATGGTCAGATATAACAGACAAAGTCAGATACAGTCTAAGTCCTGGACATTCTACAGTAGAGAAACGCTAGCAGATCGGAGATAATCAGCACAGAAGTAACATAACATGTCGCTACTCTGAGGAGACAAAGAAGTAAGAAATTCCTGGTACTCTGTACAGTACATAAACGTGAATGTGAAATTGAACATCAAATTAGTATGTGGTAACTTGTATCACCCTAGTCAACATATAACGGGCACCCCACCCAGGGCTGGTTCCTGCCTTCTGATATGTTGGTACTCTGCCACTGCACCACATCACGAGCAGCTCCACAAATTGTCACTTGTCACAGCCACTGTACTGTTAGCAGAATGCTCTTTAAAGTTGTCTTGTTCTCGTTGTAAATTTCCCTTTCATGGACGCTGGTCATTGCGAGCAGATTTCTGTACTAAAAGGTCTCTTAGCGGCAGTGGAATGCATTTCAAGGATGCATGTGTCACAGGCTGTGCTCCTTGATGCTGACAACAGTGCCACCGTGAGATACCAGAGGCCTTAGGGTGTCTGTCGGATGGTTTCTGATCTTGTTGACAAAACAGCAAAAAGTATTTTTAGTTGAATTTCTTTGCTTGATGCTCATGGGAGTCGATGACCATCTGTTTTATCAGAGCGTAAGTAGGGTAGCATAACTGATTACTACAAAATCCATCAACATTAATCAGAAAAAGAAGGCATCAAATGGGCATAAACTGAAAGATGACTTGCAAAGCTCTGGAAAAAAGAGCCGAAGTTTTCTTCTTAGGAAGGGGCAGTCGTGTGTGGATTGAAACCTGCGACTCTCTTTTAGCACTTACTTTACTCTCAGCCACATTGGAGCAACTGTTTGTTTAATGGCTGCTTAAAAAGCTTCTGTCATCCTCCTGAAAAGTGTGAATGTAATAGTGTAAATATAATAAAACTTGCCTGCTTAGCCTATTTAACATTTGTCAGGTAGTTTTTTGTAGGTTCATAGGGTCATTATTGTCAAATGTACGGGACACAGTGGAATTCTTACTTACATGTGTTAATAAATTTGAGACCCATAAAAGCTACTCAACACTTATAGCATTTTTAAATTATATTTTCATAGCCAGAAAAATGAGGCCTACCATCTTGAATATAAATCAGAATGTAGTGGAACCAAACAAGGGACCCTCACTACCCAATCAGGGACCCACCAAAAGTCAAAGGGCCCACTAATATCTCTTTGCTGGCTTGGAGAATGTCCGAGTATTCATCAGGAAGAGTTGGAATCTGTAGCTGGAGACAGGGAGGTCTGGGTTGGACCTGTTTGGTGTGCTGCCGCCGTGACCATCACCAGGAAAAGCGGTTTGAGATGATGAAATGAGATGTTGAGGTTGTGTATTCATATTTGGATTGGATTGATGAGCATTGTTGTGCTGAATAGTCATAATCGAACTAATGAACAGATTAGACATATACACCAGAAATGAAGGACCTGTGTGTGTGTATTGAGCCGAGCTGACCGCTCTGCTCACGCTCAACCAAAGCCACTAGATGGCGCATGTATGCACTTTCACATTTTTTCCGTCCTTGCATGCAAAAGATCGGCTGTGTACAGCAAACGGCAACACACAGTAACGGCGTCGTGCTAATGACACAGATGAAGAGACACAACGGCAAACTGACGTGCAAGTGAAACACCTCAGCAATAGAGTGGAAGGCTTGAAGTTTTCACTAAAAACATGGTCTATCTGGAGGTATTTTCTTGAGACAAAGATTAATAGGTGTCATGTGCCAGCAATACGACTAAGATATGGCATCGCCAGTGTCTTCTTATAAAAGCCAGTGGGGCAGCAAACACAAGGTGGGTCCACGTCCTCTGCCCTGGGTCATTCTTAAGAGTTAGCTGATGCCTCTCCAAGTTCACGAATGTAGTAAAACTGCTAGGGGGTCTTCGGGTTGTTGTTTGGCACGCAGCTAGTACTGTGTATTTGAGGTAAGAAAGACAGGAGTCTTGAGGTAAGGTGATCTGAAGTAACATCAGATTCACAGATCTGCTTGATCAAACTTAACGACTACCTTTGCCCCAGACTGAAACTATACATCCATTCAATTTGAAACCCACTTGTTCATTTCAGAGTCACAGAATGACTGCCCACTCATGCATAACCCACCTTTTCACCTAACTTGGGGATGTTTGGGAACACCAGAGCACCCAAAGGAAAACTCACACATGTACATGGAGAACATGCAAACTTCACACAGACAATTCCCAGGCAGTAGATATGAACCCAGGACACTGGAGGTAATAGTCCCACTCACTGTGCCACCATGATGCATTCTGAAATCGTCCTGCTGCAGAGTAGCTTACAGTTATTGTGAATGGAACATTCTGAATAATGCTGGAAATTCGCTATCATTTTTAGTTTGAAAATGATTTTTTTTTAGACGTGTCTGGCAGATTTCTGAGCACTGTCTGTACTTGCAATTCTCCGTAACAGTTTAATGCTAGGAACCTATTACAGAGAGAAAGGCGCTGCTCTCAATTAGCAGATCACAGATGATCAGTCGCACAGGAGTAACGTAACATGCTGCCATTCCAAATGGACATGCAAGGCATAATTTCTTTTAATTGAATATAGTACATATGGCAGTAAACTTGAAAATGATCTTACACATCATTGGTCTTCACTGCTAAGTACCATGTTTCTTTGTCAGGATATGTGGAGAATTAAAATAAAAGAGAAATGTGCTGAAGAGATTTTGAACTCTTTGGCTCAATTGGAGTAGACGTATCAATCTGCAAGCAAGTGGGTAAATACACTTATATCTTTCTTTCTTTCGCGAACCATCTCTCCATCAATTCATTTTCTAACACTCGAATCACTTTTGGGTCTCAGGTACTTGTACTTGTGAGGTGAAGTCAGGTGGAAGGCAGTCCAGGACAGGGTGCCAGGGTTTGCTGATTCCCTCCTGTTTGTGTGCTTTAATCATATAAACTGGTATGTTGTAATTTTTTATATACTTGGTTCAGGATTTTTCTGTCTTCTGAGATATGGTTGTGTACACAACACTCACACTCCTGCATTTTTCTCCATTCTCCTCTGCTTTTATGTACACAACTTCTTATTACCATATCTTTCTCTTGTAAGTGACCTTGGATGGTATTCTCAAACCCGTTTAATTCAATTCTGGAGCACAGCGGGCAGGAGCCTATCATGGCACAACTGTGCACAAGGCGGAAAGCAGCCCTGGATGGGGCAATAGTCCACTGTGGGTCCCAAACACTGATGACCAATTTGGAATCGTCAGACTACCTAACCTGTAAACTGAAGTACCTGTAGAAAACACACACAGACACAAGGAAAGCAACCAAAACTACACATGGACAGCAGGTGGGTGCAGGATTCAAATTCAGGTTGCCAGATCTGTGAATTGAGAGTGCCACCCACTCCACTACCTCTTTGGGTAATAATGCTAAATTGAATTTGGATGGTTTGATGATACATATTTGTGAGTTTCTGTACTGTATATTATAAAAAAATTCATTGGCATTGCTAAATTGGCCCTCACCCTGTTCGTGTGTGTGTTCACCCTGTAATGGACTGGGTCTCTGTCCAGGGATTGTTTCTGCCTTGTGCCCTGTACTTAATGGGATAGGCTCCATCTCCCCTGCCATCCTGCTCAGGATTATCAGACTTGTAAGATGGATGGATGGATGGATGGATGGATGGATGGATGGATGGATAGATAGATAGGAAAGGCACTATATAATAGATAGATAGATAGATAGATAGATAGATAGATAGATAGATAGATAGATAGATAGATAGTGTGGGGAACAGCCCGGACACAGACAGGCAGACACGTTCATGTCACCCAACACATGTTTATTTACAACTATTACTATTTACAATTGTGCCACACAACCCACAGACTTCCCCAAAGTCCAGGCCAAACCACGATGCCTCACTCTTCAGGCTGCCTCCTGTCTCTCCTTCCAAGACCTCGTCCTCTTCCACCCAACTCCAGCCTCGAATGAAGGGAGGCGGCCCCTTTTATTCATACCCGGATGTGCTCCAGGTGTGCACCGGCAATCTTCCACCCGACACGCCCTAGTGTGGCGGAAGTGCCGGCTGTCTCCCCGGATGCACTCCGGGTGTTCCCTCTCTTCTTCCCCCCAGCACTTCCTGGTGTGGCGGAAGTGCTGGGGTCCAGGGACCATCAGGCACGGGGACGCCCCCTGGCGGCGGCCACAGGCTGCTACAGGGTTGAGCTTCTAAGCCCTGTCCCCGTGGCCCCCAACACAACCAGGGCGGACACCCCCTCGCGGTCTGGAGGAGGAATGAACCCTCCTCCTGACTTCCTGGGCATCCCGACCGGGCATGAGCCCCGTCCGGATGCCACAATAGATAGATAGATAGATAGATAGATAGATAGATAGATAGATAGATAGATAGATAGATAGATAGATAGGAAAGGCACTATATGATAGATAGATAGATAGATAGATAGATAGATAGATAGATAGATAGATAGATAGATAGGAAAGGCACTATATAATAGATAGATAGATAGATAGATAGATAGATAGATAGATAGATAGATAGATAGATAGATAGATAGATAGATAGATAGATAGATAGATAGAACTTTATTTGTCCCCAGGGGGGAATTTGGCTTTTTACGGAAGCTCTTTAAATAAATAAATACTTAAATAAATAATAAGACGCATAAAACAGAATATAGAAGCTCTTTAAGTAAATAAATACATAAATAAATAATAATAATAAGACACAAAAAACAGAACACAAGTACTCCCTTGTCAAAATCGGTGAAGCTGATAATTCAAGCCCAATACTTGTCCCCAGGCAACGCCATCCAGTATCGAGGCCATCAAGAGCAGGATGAAAGCTTTGCTTGATTACATCTTGCCTGAAGAAGGGGCCTGAGTTGCCTCGAAAGCTTGCATATTGTAATCTTTCTAGTTAGCCAATAAAAGGTGTCATTTTGCTTGGCTTTTCTCTACATTCATAATGGCTAACACGGTACAACACCCTAGTACTACTTATTAATGAAAAAATCAACAACCTGCCGTTTAAACTGCTCCATGGTCAGTTCTACAGACAGACATTGAACAATTATGTTGACCAGAAAATGCCCTTTGGATGGTTGCAAAACTGTGGGCTGAAGGGCCAGCCAGAGAGGCTCCTGATGGCAGCATAGGATCAAGCACTTCACATACACTATCGTCAGAACATTTTTCTCAAGATGGATGCTGATAGCAAGTGCAAGATATGCCAGCAACAACAAAAACACACCAGTTGTACTACTGTTTTCAGATGCTCACTGCCAGTGCCAAAAGAATACATTCAAGGACACAGATGGGTAGCCATCTACATACTGTACACTGGTCAATGCTCTGTAAGCTTCACCTTCAAGTTTCTGATCATTTTCACCAGCCTGAAAAAGTCATGGAAATGGAGAACACCAACATTATATACAATATGACTGTGAACACCAATTGTACCAATGTGGCCAACCAATCACACATTATTCTCCATAACAGAAGCAAGAGGCAATGTCTGCTCATCAACATAGACATTACAGACATGACACGAACATCTCAGTTCAAGAGGTAGAAAATTTATAGCAAATTCAAAGACCTAGAGATTGAGATTTTCTCATGTGGAACACAAAGGCTCGTGTGATTTTAGTTGTAGTCAGAGCACATGGAAAAAATATACTGAAGAACTTGCAGGTGCAAAAGATCGGCCTCCTTGAAACTATACAAATACAGTGGAACCTCGGTTCACGACCATAATTCGTTCCAAAACTCGTGAACCGAAGCAATTTCCCCCATAGGATTGTATGTAAATACAATTAATCTGTTCCAGACTATACGAACTGTATGTAAATATATTTTTTTTTTAAGTTTTTAAGCACAAATATAGTTAATTAAACCATAGAATGCACAGCGTAATAGTAAAGTAAATGTAAAAACATTGAATAACACTGAGAAAACCTTGAACAACAGAGAAGACTAACACTGTAAGAGTTTGCGCTATACTGTAGCCTTAAGACCCGATCGCTGTAAACACTTTTTTTTTCGAGTTTTAAGCACAGGGGTATAAAGGAACATTTGAACAAATCCAAACTTTTTTTAAAAGCCAACCATAAATCACCAAGAAAGTAACATTGCAGGAGTTCACACTAATAGCATTACAACCCGATTGCTGTGTAAACTTTTTTTAATGAGTTTTAAGCACAGGGAAAAAAATGAACATTTGAAAAAAGAGAAAAGTAACATTGCAACAATTCACGCTACGAACCGAAAAATGAACATTTGAAAAATCCGTAATACAAAAACTAACCATAAACCACCAAGAAAACTAACCTTGCATGAGCCGAGTTCTGGCATGAAGTGAGGAGGAACTGGGTGGAGAACAATCCGGTCTCGTCGCAGTTGAAGACTTGTTGCGGGATGTAGCCTTTGTCCTCCACTAATTTTGTGAAATTTTTCATGAATTCTTTCGCAGCTTCAGCGTCAGAACTAGCAGCCTCTCCATGCCTTACCACACACTATGAATGCCACTTCTCTTGTGAAACTTTTCAAACCATCCTCTACTGGCTTTAACCGAGGTGAACCGAGGCAAAAGTTTGGCGAACTTTTTGGTCGTAAACCAATTTGTACGTGAACCGAGACGTTCGTGAACCGAGGTTCCACTGTACTTTGTAAAGTCGTGACCATCTGACAATAAGGCCTAAGGAACCTGCTGAGTTCCTGGTAAAAAGCAACCAGCACAAACTGAGAAGAAAAAGCAAATAATAATAATAAAAATAATAATAATAATAATAATAATACCTTCTCCAAGCCCACACAATTGCATGGTATAATAATAATAATAATAATAATTCATTACATTTATATAGCGCTTTTCTCAGTACTCAAAGCGCTATCCACACAGGGAGGAACTGGGAAGGGTCTCCTCCTTTTCACAAAAGTTAACTGAAGAACCCCGACAAACCCCTTCTCACAATAATTCATCCAAGAAGGGGAACGGCACTGCGAGGGGGATCACTTATATCCTAGACAATCCCCTACGTTCTCCAGGCTGTACATTTCACTTTGACATGCTGTTCTTTTCCGGCCTCAGTGCTTGTGAAACTTTTTGTGAAATTCTGAAATATTAAATGGGTGAATTGTGATTCACAGTGGAAGGCAACATTACCTCTTAAGGACTCCTTGATGAGATTTTGCTAGTTATTGTTTAAGAGTGGAGACAATGAAAGTACCTCTTCTATGTTTTAAGATGGCTTATATTTGCAGTGCTGCCTTTGCTTCACACAAAGCGGGTGGGTGTTGTCAGTTGTTGCTCGTTGTTTTGGATTATGTGCAGTCACAGGCTTCACGTCTGCTTCTTGGCCTGTCCTTGTAGACAGGAGCTCTTGAATTCAGTTTATTGTGGGTTTAGAGGAGTTTTTGGCTTCACCATTTGATCAAGGGTTAGTCCTTAAGCCTGCTTCAGTGATACCATAGTTATAGAAATACATATTAATGGAAAGTGCTTTGGAGTAAATGTACCATAACAGTGAAGGGCACCAAGTGGAGGCAGCATGGCCTAAAGTGTTAGATTGTATACTACATGGCTGTTGGTTCAATCTACACCCTGACTCATAATGTGACCCTGACTAAGTGATGTCATTCTAGTAATGCTCCTATTTTATAAATAAAAAATGAAAACTGTAACTGTTAAGTGCTTTTGGACAGTAATCTTAATAACTCAAGATGGTGTCAAAGCAAGGCAATGTAGTGTTACTGTCTGTTAGTTTTGTCACATGTATTAGTAGTTGTATTCACATGTTGATTATAGAAAGGCACTATATATGAAAGTATAAAAAGCATGCAAATCACAGGTTCAGCCACTTCACCTGTCAGCAACCCTGCTACAGAAGTATTAATAGCAGTGGTACTGTACCTGAACATTTATTTATTTATGGCAACATACGACATAAAGCAGTCCCTAAATGACTTCCTTTTCCAGTCCTCCCATTCTAGAACAGGTACAGGTTTTAAGAGTGAAAAGCCCAGTTAATAATCAATAATTATGTGATGATGAAGGTGTGGGCGGTGAGCACACTGCCGATAAAGAGGAGAGTGAAGCCCCCACTATCTGCTCTTAACACAGTCTGAACTGTTTTCTGAGGGATATTTCTTGGGTGTGTTGGTGGGTGCAGTTAGGCCAGGGTCACATTTCTTCTTCCAGGTTGGTGATTTCAAGACTGTGAAAGGAAACAGACAAATATGTAATATCCTTTGTAATGAAAAGGGAGCACAAAAATAAAAATTTTGGGCACCACCCGGTCAGCCCCATTTAATTGACAAGATTGAAAAGCCAAGAAAATAACAAAAAGAATTGAAAAACAAGGTTTCAGCCAGTGTACTGGTCTTGGTGCTTTTTGTTCAGGTGTGAGTCCTGGTCCATTGGATCTCTCATCTTCCAGCAAAATCCTGCTGACTACACCACTGTACTAAAAAGAGAGCAGAAAGATAAAGATTGGGGGACATCACTCGGTGAACCCTGTTTAACTGGCAAGACTGTAAAGCCAAGGAAATAGCAAAAAAGTTGAAGGTTTCAGCTAATGCGCTGGTCTTGGTGCTTTTTATTGAGACACGAGTCCTATAGTGACTGGTGACATCTGGTGAGGCTTGGTCTTGACTACCTGTGACTAGAAAGGATGGGACTTCCTGCCGAAGCAGAATTGATGTCAGTGTTTGTTTTCATTTTGGAAGGCTTAAAAGGGAAAATGACAGGTGGCAGCACCAACCTCCAGCTTGGGGTGGAACTGCAATTAATAGAGAAACCTTGAAGATGCCCCCTTCTTAAGTGTATGTGGCACCCTAGCACCAGCCACATCCCCCTCTTCCGTTCCCTTTATTTTAGTTCCTGTCGCACTCCGGGTGAATGTAAATGGAAAAACTACACCTTTAGCCACCATGTGAACTTTTGATTTTTCTGAGTGAGCTGCTTCACCAGTCAGGGCAGCCAATGAAGAAGTATGGAGACATTTGTATTATAGTGCCTTTGGATTGTGCTCACTATGGAGGGGCTCTATATCAAATAGTCCACACTACTAGGTCTTGTTTTGTAAATATGGAGAAAATTGTTCAAGGCTTTGAATGAGAGAAACGTAAGGTGATTCAGAGAACTAAATCTGATTGATTGATAGGTTAATTAGTGGAGGAGAGTTGTCAACTCCGCTTGTCTTGTTAGCTAAGAGCCGTGCTTTGGTTTGACTGCGCCGTATATCTAGAGGTGAAGCGAGACCCTCAGCAGTTTTCAGTCAGAATAGAACATGGTTTTCGTCGTTTTTCCTCAAGTCTGGACAATTTGTTTCTGTCTGCCTTGCCCTCCGGAGACAGTCTGAAGTCGGTATCGGAGATACCCTGATTTTATTCTGATCATGCTCTGCTGCAGAGGAGTTTCTTGTAATGTGATTTTTTTCTCCTTACAGTTGAGAAATACCATTCGTTAATAATTGAGGAGTTTTTCTTTAATTCTGCGGTAGTCAATTCCCAGCTCAGGCTTGGCTTGGAGACTTTGCTACTTACACACTGCACTGCAGAATGGTGACAGCCAACACTGGCGGAGAAATTCCACTTATTTCTTCATTGATTCCGTTGTTTGCTCTATCTGGAGAGGAAATTTGCCTTGGCAGACATTTTTTGTACTGCAGGGAATTGAAGTGGTAGGGGGTGCTGGTCCATGTCCAGTATAGATTTTGATCATCCGTGCAAGTTGCTTTAGGTGGAGATGAATAATTGGGCTGCCAAGTATCCTGACTGTACACTTTGAATATTCCTTAATTTGCTGCATTGACTGCCGAGTGGTGACTTTCCCCCAGGTGCAAGTCTTAAAGGTGTACTCTCACCTGTTGTGTTGCCATTATTTTATATTCCATTTCCTCTCTTGAAATCGACTCTAGCACAGCCCAGATTCATCATTTTTGAATACACAGTGGGAGGTGTAAAACTTGAAAACTCATCTTACAGGAACAATCAGGGAATCATAATGCACTTATCATTACATGCAGACAGGGTATAGAAGCCATCAATAAGGCTAATAAGATGTTAGGTTATATACTATGATGTGCGAGGGAAGTTATACTTAAGTTATAAATGGCACTTGTGTGGCCGCACCTGAAGAAATGTATGCACCTTAGGTCACCACATTACAAAACAGCAATAGAAAAAGCCTAGAGAAGAGCAACTGGGCCGATCCTTGGACTTAGAGGTATGAGCTGTGAGGAGTGATTGGAGGGAGTTAAAGCAAAGACAGGTGGAATCCTGTTGTAACGAAATTTATGGGACCATAAAAGTATTTCATTATAATGGAAATTTCGTTATAATGAATATGGCCAAATGTGTTTACAGTTGTGATCGGGGTTGCCGCAGATGCGCCATGTGTAACAACAGCGGTGCAAGGACAGCTCTGTAAAGTAAATCAAGGGCAAAGTAATTGGTTTTCCTCTTCAGGATCAGGCTTACCGTGCTTGTCCCATGATGCTTAGAACATTTAATACTGGGGTTTGACCTGCTCTTCCACACACTCTCCTGGTCTGCTAGTAGTGGTGATTCCAAGACGCTGGTGTTCTTCTAATATGAAGAGGGGAGCTAAAGCGGGCTGATTGTGTGTGTTGCGGCTCCAATCCTGAGTGCTGAAGTAACAGTTCCTATTTTGAATGAAGTCTTGAGACTGTACCTGCCTTCTCCATACAGTAATACAGTAACTGTATTTTCTTTTAAAACCTGGACTCACCCTCCTGTCTCTTGTGCAACTCTGTGACCTATGCTTGACAATGCCTGTATGGAAAAAAAGAACAGCGCTATGTGGACTGAAAAAATATTTATTTGAAAAAGAGATGTTAGATGTACATTTCTTTAATAGAAATCCAGGTATTGATACGGAATGAAAATGAGACATTAGATGTAACTTGTTTTATAGAAATACAAATAATACAAATATTTTTTTTTCCATTCAGGTCCCAGTGCCTGATCTTTAACTTTGTCTTCTATTTTTTTCGATCCTTCAAAATTGTTGACAGTGTAAAAAGGCCTGATTCCGAATGTTTTCGCCATGTCATTTTTTTTTTTATTCCGGAGTCAACTTTTTTCAGGATTGTTCATTTTTCTTTCAGTGTATACGGACACCTTTTCTCACTTTTTTTTTGTTTTATCGTAAAGAAAACTTTGAGAAGCACTATAAAACTTGGAACAGTACAGTATCTGTGCACGACACAACCACTCACGTGAACACTCGTGACTCAGAATTTGACTGTTAGTATGATGTTACTCCTACAGTCTGTCCAAGCCTCACCTAAACTGCACGAGACCAGAAATTTCACAACAGACAACAGTCACTTTATTTTAGTCTGACAAGAAGGAGACAGCTTGTTGCATGATTCCCAAGACTCGACGAAGATATAGGTGTGGCTTTAAGTATTTCTGGCATCACATTATTACCTTAGGCCATGTTTGGTCGATAAAACGTTTGTTATACTGAAATTTACACTTCGGTAAAATGAAATCCATTAGACATGATGTTGTATTAACCTTTGTCCGTGGCCAACAAAAAGAATTTGTTTTGCCGAAAATTTTGTTACTTTGGTATTCGCTGTAACAGGATTTGATCTATATGTATTGAGAGGTGACACCATTGAAACATTTAAAATTATGAAGGGAATTAGTACAGTGGATTCCAGCTGTTACTTTAAGATTAGTTCTTTAACAAGAACAGGTGGTTACAGATTTTATATCATGCAAAGATGTTTGTCATGTAAAGAACCATAGACACAAAGAATAAATTGCCAAATTGTGTGGTGGACAGTAGGACTTTGGGCACCTTTGAATCTTGACTTCTTGTTACTCTGAACAATCTAGGTCAGGGTTTCTTAAACTTTTTTTCTGTCATACTTGCTCTTTTTAGTGTCTTCGAGACTTATTCCTTGTTGAATGCTCAGATGATCATCAGTGTGATTGGTGTCCAGCTTGTCTTGGAGAATCGTGTCACTTAGGTGTTCCCTTTAGAAAAACGTGGATGATCGTCAGAGTGGTTCTCACTTAGAGAATCGTCGACGATCGTCGGTGGGGAGGGTAATCAAGGGCAATTATGAGAGCAATGTTCATTGTTTACTCAACCTGTGGTGAACAGCCACAACCCATTTTGCAAACCATCCGCAGCCTATTACCATTAAATACAACAGCAATCCAACAGCAGCAACCCACAACCCTATCTAGAGTTTAAGAAACCGTGACGTAAGTGAATAAAATGGAAATACTTGTTGGAATGAACGACCTGTTCTCATCACAATTGTTCTAATGTTCTAATCTGTGTAGCTTTTGTCTTTAGCTCACCATGAAGTGTGGCTTTCATCTGCCCAGATTAATTCAGATTGTCTCATTAGGTGTCTCACCCTTGGCCACCAGCTCAACCAGTTGCTAGTCATCCATTACCCACATCCTCTAATCCCTGCTCTTTCATATAATCAGGTTTTATTATTTATGCCAGACCTTTCTGAGGCATTGCTGTGCTCAGTCCTCTCTTGCTTTAATCATCTTCCCACCCATTTTGGACCACACTGTAGGTCATTCCCCCACTCTGTCCCTGATAAGCCTAAAAAATGTAGACACTGATTTGTGACCACATTTTAGTGTGATGTTTGATTCCTGATTTTGTCTATGTGGCCTGCTGACCTGCATTCATTCATCAAAGGTGATCTCATAGCCCTCATCCTACTTGTATCCTTCCTGTTATGATCTTTCAAAGAACAGACCTGGATTGGGAGTTCCTCGTCAGGGGCTAAGAAGGTTCAGTCAATGTCATGACTGCATGCTCAATTGACTCTTGTGAAACTTCTTTAACTCATTTTGCACCTTTGGTACGCATATCACTTGTTTTTACACCTTTTGGATTATTTGATCCTCATTCTGGTGATGACATATTATCTTCTGTTTTTTTAGGCGATCATCGCTGTTTTGGGACTTTCTTTGCACAACTGCAGCCATGTCACCTTGGCTGTCATGATTGTTTTTTCTTTGATATTGTAAGGATTAATTTAGCATTTATATTGTGTTCTTTGTGCCTGTAGTGGCAACTGAACCAGCAGAGTTGTCCT
This sequence comes from Erpetoichthys calabaricus, assembly GCF_900747795.2. NCBI lineage: Eukaryota > Metazoa > Chordata > Cladistia > Polypteriformes > Polypteridae > Erpetoichthys > Erpetoichthys calabaricus. Next base: position 37,110,312 of record NC_041394.2, read on the forward strand.
TTACTTTCCAACGCCTTAGCTGCTAGGCCACACTTCCTGCCTCAATTGTGAGACTACCCCTATCCTGATGTGGCCATCACCATTGCTTAAAGTTTTACAGGGTAAATAAGATTTACAAGAAAAGTGGCACAACCAGTAAAGATATTGAAAAGAGCCTGGCATCATGTCCAGACCAGATACAGGAGTCAATTTACAGTAAGAATGGATGGATTGCAAAACCAAATCTACAGAGGTATGGGAAAGACACAAGGAATTCTCCTTCATCTCTTTCCCATTTGGCTCTTTGAGCCCTTAGCGTGCACTGATGATCTTTGTGTTGGTTAACACTTTTGGCCGTTTTTTAATTTGGTGCCAGGCAGTCAAGGTTGGTGACCATGAATTGGGTTAAGTCCAGATGTTGTTCCCACCTTCATAAAAGAAGCTCCAGCTGCCCTGCAACCCTACAGGTCAAGAAAAAGGATGGATGGATGCATGGGTTTGAGAGTGTTACATTATGAAATACTTTAATGTAAAGTTGTGAAACTGAGTCCATCTGAGAGTTACCAGGCCATCGCATAGTCCTTTAAAGAAGGACTATGTAACCTAACACATACATCCATGGACCATAGGAAGGAAGAATGGCACGACAAAAGATCCAGACAGAAACAGGGAGAAGGGTGCAGTTGACCCACAAATAGTGACCAGCCAAAGGGTTCAAACCCAGAACCTGGAATCCTTGAGGCAGCAGAGCTAACCGCTGTGCCACCATGCCTCCTTTTATCAGTGTAATATTTAAGACTTGTTTCTGCCAGTCGTGGGCTCATTTCTACCACTGTAATTGTCTGTGAACTTGTGTCGGACCTGTCGAGCGCAGGCTGAGCAGAGATCGCTGTGTGTCACAGTGTGGGTGTCAGCCGGAGATGGCACGTCATGTCTCACTGTGCAGAAGCATGTGTGGGCCTAGGACACTGTAGTGTGTCAGGCTTTGACTCCGCCAGGGTGTCTTCATGTGTGTCTCTTGTACCAATTTGTCTGTCAGGCTGTGCAAATCATTGGTGTTTTTTAATTTGATGTGTCCTTGTGTTTGGCCAGAGCACCACTAGCTTATTCTGTACTGCGCTGCTCTGAATTAAGTGACAATAAGGTCTAATTTGAACTTCATCTTATGTGTATTTAAATGGCTTCCTTTACTTCATTTGCTTTTTCTTAATACTTTTGTCTTTTTATGTGTTTGAATATTCCTTATTCCTGATGCTTGTTTCCATGCCCCCTGCTGCAATATGCCCGTACAGAATATATTTAAACGTCTTTTCCAGCCTTCATGCCAGTGTGCCTTTTTGATGAACCCCTGATAATCCCTACTTTTCTCTGCTGTTCTTTTTCTGGATTTTCTGTGTTGGCGATCTGCGCCACCATCACCACCACCTGATCAAGGCACCTTGCAGTCCCTACGTTGATGGCAGTACCCCAGATGTCCACATGACCGTCATCATCAAGTTCTTTCAAATGAAGCATGAAAACCATGACGACTGATTTAGAAGTTATGTTAGGTAGAATAACCAGTGGGGACTGGGTGGTCTCGTGGCCTTGGAACCCCTGCAGATTTTGTTTTTTTTTTTTCTCCAGTTGATCTGGAGTTTTTTTTTTCGCTTTGTTTTTTCTACCCTCCAAGCCATCTGACCTTATTTTATTCTTTGTTACTTAGTATTGCCTAATCTTATTTTTTGTTTTTTATAAACTTTTCTTTCTTTATCTTGTATAGCACTTTGAGCTACACCGTTTGCATGAAAATGTGCTATATAATTAAACGTTGATGATGTTGTTCCAGTATAGTGGTTGTGTATCAGACTTTACGGTTAAGTTAAATGATTTTCTCACAGTCACTCTGAGTTAGGAGTTGATGTGACAGTCTTGGGATTCAAGGTCCAGTGCCTTTACGTCTGGTGTGCCCATGTGCCTGCAGCATGAGTTCTCTGTATACTTGTGTGTCACCTTCTTTATAAGTTTCTGTCCGTGCACAGAATCAGTTTATTCAACTCACAGTCACAGGGAGCCCGGGCCTATCCTGACACTACTGAGGACAAGGCAGGAACAACTCTGGGCAAGGTGCTAGTCCATTGCACTACCACACACTAAAACTGGTGCAGTCAATCAACCTAACCAGTATGGGATGTGGGAAGAAAGCTGGAGATCCCAGAAAAAAACCCACATGGACATTCAGTTCAGTTCAGATTACTCTTAGTTAACTCACTTCCACTTATGAGGCCAGCACTTTATACAGTAATCTAGATATATAAAAGTGAATGTATGTGTGTGTGTGTCACTTTATACAGTAATCTAGATATATAAAAGTGAATGTATGTGTGTGTGTCACTTTATACAGTAATCTAGATATATAAAAGTCAATGTGTGTGTGTCACTCTATACAGTAATCTAGATAAATAAAAGTCAATGTATGTCTGTGTGTGTCACAGTAATCTAGATATATAAAAGTGAATGTATGTGTGTGTGTGTCACTTTATACAGTAATCTAGATATATAAAAGTCAATGTACGTCTGTGTGTGTCACTTTATACAGTAATCTAGATATATAAAAGTCAATGTATGTCTGTGTGTGTCACTTTATACAGTAATCTAGATATATAAAAGTCAATGTGTGTGTGTGTCACTTTATACAGTAATCTAGATATATAAAAGTCAATGTGTGTCTGTGTCACTTTATACAGTAATCTAGATATATAAAAGTCAATGTATGTCTGTGTGTGTCACTTTATACAGTAATCTAGATATATAAAAGTCAATGTGTGTGTCACTTTATACAGTAATCTAGATATATAAAAGTGACAGTCAATGTATGTGTGTGTGTGTCACTTTATACAGTAATCTAGATATATAAAAGTCAATGTATGTCTGTGTGTGTCACTTTATACAGTAATCTAGATATATAAAAGTGAATGTATGTGTGTGTGTGTGTCACTTTATACAGTAATCTAGATATATAAAAGTCAATGTATGTCTGTGTGTGTCACTTTATACAGTAATCTAGATATAGAAAAGTCAATGTATGTCTGTGTGTGTGTCACTTTATACAGTAATCTAGATATATAAAAGTCAATGTATGTCTGTGTGTGTCACTTTATACAGTAATCTAGATATATAAAAGTCAATGTGTGTGTGTGTCACTTTATACAGTAATCTAGATATATAAAAGTGAATGTATGTGTGTGTGTCACTTTATACAGTAATCTAGATATATAAAAGTCAATGTATGTCTGTGTGTGTCACTTTATACAGTAATCTAGATATATAAAAGTCAATGTGTGTGTGTGTCACTTTATACAGTAATCTAGATATATAAAAGTCAATGTATGTCTGTGTGTGTCACTTTATACAGTAATCTAGATATAGAAAAGTCAATGTATGTCCGTGTGTGTCACTTTATACAGTAATCTAGATATATAAAAGTCAATGTATGTCCGTGTGTGTCACTTTATACAGTAATCTAGATATATAAAAGTCAATGTGTGTGTCACTTTATACAGTAATCTAGATATAGAAAAGTCAATGTATGTGTGTGTGTGTCACTTTATACAGTAATCTAGATATATAAAAGTCAATGTGTCTGTTTATCACTTTATACAGTAATCTAGATATATAAAAGTCAATGTATGTCTGTGTGTGTCACTTTATACAGTAATCTAGATATATAAAAGTCAATGTGTGTGTGTGTCACTTTATACAGTAATCTAGATATATAAAAGTCAATGTATGTCTGTGTGTGTCACTTTATACAGTAATCTAGATATAGAAAAGTCAATGTATGTCTGTGTGTGTCACTTTATACAGTAATCTAGATATAGAAAAGTCAATGTATGTCTGTGTGTGTCACTTTATACAGTAATCTAGATATATAAAAGTCAATGTGTGTGTGTGTCACTTTATACAGTAATCTAGATATATAAAAGTCAATGTATGTCCGTGTGTGTCACTTTATACAGTAATCTAGATATAGAAAAGTCAATGTATGTCCGTGTGTGTCACTTTATACAGTAATCTAGATATATAAAAGTCAATGTATGTCCGTGTGTGTCACTTTATACAGTAATCTAGATATATAAAAGTCAATGTGTGTGTCACTTTATACAGTAATCTAGATATATAAAAGTCAATGTATGTGTGTGTGTGTCACTTTGTACAGTAATCTAGATATAGAAAAGTCAATGTGTGTGTGTGTCACTTTATACAGTAATCTAGATATATAAAAGTCAATGTATGTCTGTGTGTGTCTCTTTATACAGTAATCTAGATATATAAAAGTCAATGTGTGTGTGTGTCACTTTATACAGTAATCTAGATATATAAAAGTCAATGTATGTCTGTGTGTGTCACTTTATACAGTAATCTAGATATATAAAAGTCAATGTATGTCTGTGTGTGTCACTTTATACAGTAATCTAGATATAGAAAAGTCAATGTATGTCTGTGTGTGTCACTTTATACAGTAATCTAGATATATAAAAGTCAATGTATGTCTGTGTGTGTCACAGTAATCTAGATATATAAAAGTCAATGTATGTGTGTGTGTGTCACTTTATACAGTAATCTAGATATATAAAAGTCAATGTATGTATTGGGGGGGTCACAGTAATCTAGATATATAAAAGTCAATGTATGTGTGTGTGTGTCACTTTATACAGTAATCTAGATATATAAAAGTGAATGTATGTCTGTGTGTGTGTCACAGTAATCTAGATATATAAAAGTCAATGTATGTCTGTGTGTGTCACTTTATACAGTAATCTAGATATATAAAAGTCAATGTGTGTGTGTGTCACTTTATACAGTAATCTAGATATAGAAAAGTCAATGTATGTGTGTGTGTGTCACTTTATACAGTAATCTAGATATATAAAAGTCAATGTATGTCTGTGTGTGTCACTTTATACAGTAATCTAGATATGTAAAAGTGAATGTATGTGTGTGTGTGTGTCACTTTATACAGTAATCTAGATATATAAAAGTCAGTGTATGTCTGTGTGTGTGTTTGTATGTTCCAGCATCACTTCCAAAAGGCTGGAGCGATTTTCATGAAACTTGGTACATATGTTCCTCATTGGTTGACTAAAAATACCGTAGGGTGAAATCAACCCTAACGCACCCCCTTCTGGGTAGGGTGGGGGGTGATCTTGCGGTCTTGTATGCATGTTATCGTCCAGTTGACACTCAGAATGACCACCAGAGGGCGAACTAGAGGTGACTGCCAGCATTCTTTATGTTTGAGCGCCTCCGCGCCCCTGTTGCTTTTGTAATTAAATAGAGTTGTGCCGGTTCAGAGCGTCAACTAGATGATAACATACATACAAGACTGCAAGACAAGCATTAGAGGGTCTTCATTGTTTGTTCATTTATTTTTATTTTTAAAGTTGTGTTTTTTTTTTCATTATATTTTTCTCAAACAAAACTTTATTTTCCTCCCAGGCAACGCTAATTTCAGCTAGTAATGAATAAAAAATGAAACATAAAAGGCAATGTAAATGCAAAACATATTGTGAAAAATAAACAGAAAAACACCATTCATTTTGTACAAAAAATGGAAAAAGATCATTTCCCCTTGGGGATTAATACAGTGTACCAATTTATATTGTAAAAGAGGTGACTGACAAAGATAAAGAGTTTTGGCACCAACCTGGCAACTCCATATAATTTAGCAACAAAAAGTCAGAGGCATCTTATTTAGGCGCAATTTCCTGAGTGAATTGAACAAAGATGGCAGATCTTCCGTTTATTAGAGCTTCTGGCAGGACGAGGCGGGTCCAGGTAGGCAGAAACCAGAAGTGACATCAGTGGCATAGCCGTCAGTCTACTGTTCTGCAGATGGAGGAAGAGAAAAGGCATTAGGACACAGTGCCAACCCCGGGAGGGGCTGGGAATTACCATCACCAGAGCTTTTAAGCTGTCCACTATGCACACTCACGTGTTTCTAAAGTTGAAAACTTTGCCTCTTGAACATTTTAACATTTTATTGCATTCAACATTGAATCACATTGGGTTTAATTTGGCTTTTTTAGGAATGTTCAACAGAAAAAGATGGTTTGATGCCAAAATGAAAACAGATCTCTGCAAACGTAGCCTAAATTAATTATACAGTAACTTTGAAACATAATATAATTGATCACATAAGTATTGCTCACATGAAGTCAGTGTTTAGTTAGATGCACTTTTGTTAGCCATGACGGCCTTCAGTTTGAGTGTGCAGTGCCATTGAGGGCCATTGTTCTCCAGTCTTCTTTGCACAGCTGCTCAAGCTCCATCAGGTTGCGCAGAGCTTGTGAGCGAACAGCCTTTTACATTTACTGTATTCACTTAGCAGACGCTTTTACTCAGAGTGACTTACAAAGGAGGAACATCAGTCTAGGGATTGTTTTGAACAAGAGTAGCAGGACAGGTTACAAAAAGTTTTTTTCAGGTGCAGATAAAAATTCCCAACAGGACTCGGAATCGGCCACTCCAGGACATTCACATTGTTATATTTAAGCCATTCCTGTGTACCTTTGGCTTTAAACTTGGAGTTGTTGTTGTTTTTTTTTTTTTGCTGGAAAACAAATCTTCTCCCAAGGCACAGGTTTCTTGCAGACTGTATCAGTTTTTCCTCCAGGATGGCCCTGTGTTTTGTTGCACTGTATACTCCCACAAGTCTTCCAGGTCTTGCTGCCGTGAATCATCCCAACAGCATGATTCTACTGACACCATGCTTAGCAGTGTGTTTTTAATAATGTGCAGCATTCAAATGCTCAATTTGCATCTCATCATACCATCAAACTTTTTTCCAGCTGACTTCTGAATCTCCCATGTGCCTGCTGGTAAACTCCAGCTCATTCGTTGAAGTGGCTTTCTCTTTGCTACTCTTCCATAGAGCTGCAGCTGAAGAAACACAAAGGGACAGTTGTTGTCTGCACACCCTCTTTCTAATGTCCACCACTGTAGCTTGTAACTCCTTCAGAGTTCTCACAAGTTTATCCCTTGGTGGCCTTCCTCACTAGTCTTCTTCTTCGTCTTCTGACGTGGTCACTCAGTTGCTGTGGACGGCCTGCTCTGTGCAGTTTTGTAGCTGTGCCGTACTCTTTCCAATTATTCATTTTTGATTTAACTGGACTCAAAGGGGTATTCAGTGACTTGGCTATTTTCTTGTCTCCATTCCCTGACTTGTGCCTTTCACAGAGTTGCTTGAAGTGCTCTCTAGTCTTCATTGTGCAGGATAGGCCGCCATACTGACTCCCCACAAGTTGGACCTTCCAGATAAGATGCATTTAGATTACAATCAACCAAAACCCCAGATAGCTGATCACCTTTTATGAACTCCGTGACTTATAAAGCCAATTTGCTGCCCCAGTGATGATTTAGTGGTCTCACATTAAAGGAGGTGAATACTTTTGCAGTCAATTATTTGGTGTTTTGTTTTTGTAATTAAGAGATCTATTTTCACTTCAACATTACAGAGTCCTGCAGATCAGTGTCAAAAAAGCCAAATGAAATCGACTGTAGTACAAAGATTTTGGTATTTTTTAGTCTCTATCTGTGTACTTGAGTACACATGGATGTGTTTGCCTGTGTGATCTGCTCGATGTCCCCTCTGTTTCCAGTATGTCTGCTTGATGTGCTTGGTGGTGCAGTACAGAATGAATCAGTTTTTGTTTGGTGTATCTGTGCTAATAATACGTGTACAGGTTGAGCTTTGCCTTTCTTGTTACATTGTTGTCCCACTCTCTGTTTACTTGTCATGCCGTGTCCCCACCTAATTCTGCACTCTTGTTTCCTCTGTCACCCTTCTGCCCTCCTGACTGACAGACTGTGGCTTCTGCCTTTCGAGATCACGTGTTTTGCACCAGCTTAGCTTACATTTTACATTTGTGTGCTGAGAGAGGAGCATTAATGCCAATGTGAGTTTCTCAACTTCTTTTCAGATCCTTTTCTGGACCTTTTAAAGGGCACATTTATTGTATGAACAATCTGCATTTCTCTGGCATAGCCAGGCTGGGTGCCATGTCGTCATGTATGGTGAACCCCTCCTTCTTGGCTCTTCTCTGGCTGTCTACATGTGAACCTGCGACCTGTCTTTTAATTTATGCCTAGTTTTATGATTATTACTTATTAATTGGGCTGCAGTGGGCTGGCACCCTGCCCGGGGTTTGTTTTCTGCTTTGCGCTCTGTGTTGGCTGGGATTGGCTCCAGCAGACCCCCATGACCCTGTAGTTATTAAATAGTGGGTTGGATAATGGATGGATGGATGGATTATTAATTGGGTGAGGCTTTTATCCAAGGTAACTTACATCATTGGAGGTATAATTGGTTATATTTCTTTGTTGTTTTTCCAGTTGGAGGACAGGCAGGTGAAGTGATTTGCTCAGGGGCAAAGTGTCAATAGCAGGACTGTAATACACAAAACCTGTAACCAGTACGCCACACTGCCTACTACAATGAAGTGGGATATGAACCTTGTGAGGGACAGAGCGCCGTCCCAGCCTGGATGGACGTTGCTTCTTTACCTGGCCAGGAGTGCCTTGATAAAGGAAGTTCAGCGAGGGAGCTGCGATACTCCCCTTTAGCGCCAGGATGTGGTTACAGAAGGATGCCACAGCAGCAGCTACAATGGGGTTTGCCTCCCAGCAGCCATGGAAGAGCACACTGGATAGGCGTGGGAGCTTGGAAGGACAGGGCAGCGGGTGATTGCCTGTTATGGGCAGAGCACCTGGGTGGCCTCATCCCATCTGGGAATTATGGTCCCATGGGGTTGCCCTTTCGGGTTCTATGGGGGCTGCCAGTACGAGCTGTCGGATTGTAGTCCTGTCTGACGCAGATGTGCACCTGAAGTACTCTCAGATCAGGCTCTAAAAGAGAGCCCTCCACCTGACCTGGGGAGTCGGAACTTGGAGAGAGAGGATAGGCAGGCAACACATGACTCGGAGCAGTTGAAGAGAGCATTGCATCGCATAGAAGAAGGAAATGTTTTGTTTATGCTGAGAAACGGGAATATAGAAGGTACGCTGTTTGTGTAAATGAAAAGCCTTTTATTGACCCTGGATGGATGGATGGATGGATGGGTGGGTGGGTGCAATAGGATGGATGGATGGATGGATGGATGGATGGATGGATGGATAGATAGATAGATAGATGGACTACCGGCTACGGACTCCGGTCACCAACCCCAAGCCGCTAGGAGGAGCCCTCCGGACAGCATGATGGTGCCCCGAGTTCCAGCAGGGCCTCATGGACTTTGTAGTTTCTATACACAGCCCTGCTGGATACCTTGGGGACCACCGGGAGTCGCTGTAGTGGGGCTAGTGGGCTCTGGTGTGCCCTATAACCCAGGAGTGCGTCAGCATCACGTGTCCGGAAGGAACGACGTGCTCCCGGGATGAAGAAGAGGACTGTTTGCCCTGACCCGGAAGGAAATGGACTTGTGGGTTGTGCCAGGAACCACTTCCGGGTTGGGAGATATAAAAGGACTGTGGGAAGCCCAGTACACTGAGCTGAGCTGGGAGGTAGGAGAGCTAAGTGTCTGGGCGAGGAGGATTGGTTTATTGGTGTAGTTTATTGTGATTTATATGAGTGTAGTGTGGAGAGTGCTTGGTGCACTGTATAACAGAAAAATAAAATATTGTTGTACTTTTACCTCGTGTTCAGAGTGGTACCGGAGGGTTCAAGAGGTGGACAAAAGCCTTAACTGCTACAATAGATAGATAGATAGATAGATAGATAGATAGATAGATAGATAGATAGATAGATAGATAGATAGATAGATAGATACTTTATTAATCCCCAAGGGGAAATTCACACTGGAGTTTTAGAATCAGTGACACGCCCTAGTGGTCACGACTTAGGCCTCCATTTGGAGACTACAGCACCCTGAAAGTGGGGAAGGACCTGAAGTCCTTGAGTCTGGCACCTTAGACCACTCGGCCATCCTGACTTTGTGAATTTCTGAAGGTCTAGCATTTGTATCTTGGCCCTCATTCTGATGTCCATCCTCATTTGTTCTTAGTTTCGCTTGCTTGCTCCATTTTTGCCTTCTTCTCAGCTGTGTCTCTGCAGGCGTTGTGACCTGATGACTTCCTCTCCTTTCTTTGACTCAACAACACAGGGACAATGCTGACAAGAACAGGCAATATAGCCCAGTGCAGCTTGTCACTTCCCATTTTCCTAACTTCTGCACAATATCATCTCAGTCAAAACTTTGAAGGCCCTCAAAGCATCCTTGTAATTTATTCCAGGATTTGGTGGCTCTTTGTCCTTTAAAACGCGATGCCCACGCCCCAGAGCCTCGAAGACCCCATGCAGGATGATGCTCATGTGGTGAAGCAGACAATCCTCCTGCCGCGTGCCCCGCAGCCTCTTTGGAGTTGTATTTCTTTTACAGAGACAGGCTTTGCTATTGATGGGATTTCATTGCTCTCTGCACTCCCACGCGTTGCGAAGGTGGCAGCTTTCTGCACAGATTGCTCTGTGTCTTTAACAAGCTGGGCTCAGCTATATTAAGGAAGCACCGTTCCACTTTTTTCTGCTCTTAACAAAAACTGCAATACAGCAGAGCTAGTTGAATGCAGCTATGGAGCCTCCATTGCCCATTGTGTCCTGAGTGATTGTGGTGTTTGTAGGGGGGAGGCGGTGGTGGCACTTTGAAATTGACGCTGATTCATGAAGCTTGTTTTGTGAAGGGGTTGGGGGCAGGAAACCGTGTGCGGCGTTGCAGCCAACTGGGTGTAACCGTGAAGGGTCTGCGTCAAGTGAGGCATCCTAATCCTCGCATGGTGCTTCCTGCACCTGCAAGGTTTTGTGAGAAAAGTCGGTTTTAAGCCACAGCACTTGTGTCTTTTAGCTACTGAAGCAGGGCCTGCTCTACACAAAAGAACTTCAGCCAGCCTTACCCGTCACTACATTCTCTAGTCTGAATGTTCTGCAATGCCAGATTCTCCTGTATTGTTGTCTCACGATGTCCATGAACTTCTGTCTGCTCTCGCTTCATGTTCACCTCTTCTGATCTGACATTTTAGATCTTGAATCCATAGTTATCTGTAAGGTGTTTGCATGTTCTCCCCATGTCGACATGGATTTTCATCCCACATCCCAAAGAAGCGTGTGGCACTGCATCCAGGGTTGGCTTCAGCTTTACACCCAGTGATGCCAGGATAGAGAGCAAATGCAGTATGAGATAGTAACTGAGTGGGTGCCTCATGTGTGGTTAGCACAAAAAATTGACAAGAAGGTGTGCAAAGTGAACTGGTGCTACTGCCTCACATCCAGGTGTTGTCTGTGTGGCCCCGTGTACCCCAGATACTTTACAAAGATGCAAGGATGCGTGGACCCCGTGTTGAGGAGAGGGGGTAAATGCTGGATGGACATCCCATCCAGAAATGGTTTCTGCCTTGCACCAAATGATGCCAAGTTGGGGCTTTGCCAGCTCATTCAATTGTGGATAGATGAATGGAGGAATGAGCATTTAATAATGTTGGGTTTGTTAATTTCAATTGTTTGCTTGTGATTGTGTGCTTTGCTGAAGAACGCTACATTACAGCTCTGCCATTCTCTTTCTATCACTCTCCACTAGCTTCACCTAACATCCATTTTTGCTTTTTAACACCTCATCTATACTTCTTCTCAGCCCTTGCCATCACAATTCTGTTATGCAAAACATTAAAACCATTTTTCAAGTGAAATACCTGCAATGTTCCACCCAAATTCCATCTGTCCTGCACCATATGACTAAATAAATAACATCCACCGTATGTTCCTATTTTGCATCAAATACTGCTGGGATAGGCTGTGACTCTCTAGGGCTCTAAAATTAGATTAAGCAGATTCAGTTACTGAATGCATGGATGGATTGTTACTGATTATTTAGTTTAGTCCACTTCATCCCATGGAGGACATTGGGTGCATGGGCGTAGTAGTGTGTCAGTGGGGTAATGATTACCCAGGGCCCATTAAAGCCTAGAATGTAAAGGACATGTGACAGACGTGGATCAAAAAGAAGGGGCCTGCAGAGACTGCTCATGTATGGGGCCCAGAGTTCTGTGCTACACCCCTGACTGGGTGACCACAATAGCCTTCCATCCCTATCTGTCCTTGGTGATGTTCTTTGCTTCACCCCTGGATAAACCAGTTTCTTTGCAGGTCAGTTGTTAATCCCCTGTGCCAGATGTTGTTTGGTGTTCCCCTTTTCTGTTTTCCTTTTTCCACTCCAGTGCCTAATTTGCTCTCTTTTCTCAGTGCGTGGCCTCTATAATTGCACTGTCTAATCTTGACTGTGCAGCAGTGGATAGGGGATGTTGTTTTGTCCGTTGCCATATTGCTGCTGTATTTGGCCACCTCACTCCGCAGATGTTTTGCAGATGTTTCTCATTTACTACTTGTATGCATTGTCCACTTAAATAAAATGTATGGAAGCCGCAAACTTTTAATGTAATAAATGGGGTCTTTAATAGCATTAATGTTGATCCAGAACTTTAAATTAATATTCTGAATCCCATTTAAAACAGACTCCAGTTTTTATCGCTTGGAAATCTTCCTCCCACTCCTGCCATTCCATCAATCAATGTCAACCTGCTTAGTTCATACCAACAAGAGTTAAGCCATGTCTGGTGACCCTTAGTTAGCAAACATTTATCAGTTTTACTGCTTACAGATATCATTAATTGTCATATCAGTAGCTGCTGGACCCTTGAAACTCCAAAATACTTAGAAAGATACAACTTTGGTTACAATTTAAAGAAAATAACTAGTATAAAACTATTTAACATACGTGAAATCCAGTTCATTACTTATTGTTAAACAACAACATATATTTTCCTAGTGATAGGATTTAAAGTTAACAGAGCAGAATACAAACCCTGAATAGACACATACAATTTGAACATGTATTCTTCCACAGATGTTCAGACATTCCATGTACCTGTCTTGGTAATGTGCTTTGTGGAGAACAGTTTAATTACCCTTTGTGCCATATGTTGTCCTCTATATTGGTTTTGTTGGAGCAAATCTCTGTTCTCTTTCTCTGGTTTTGGGTAAGTGAGAGAAAGTGGCGGTTTATACTTCACACTCAGAATGCTTACGCACACTCATCATGGCTACCACTTGTTCCCAGAGTTCTTTTGCTGTGTCCTCCGATCACATTGTCAGAAATTAACGCGACTCGTGCACGAGTTACAGTACCAGCAAAAATATGGGTGGCGTGTATGTTCAAGTTTTTGTACGCGACGTCAGAATTGTTGTTTACTATCGACATGTGATGGCAGGCTCACAGCTCCAACAGGATCAATCTGCGCGCTTCGATGTTTGATGAATGGTTCGATGCGGTGAGGCAAATCATCAGATTTAAATGCTGACATGCAAATGTCTTCATGGTGCTTTTCTTCATCCATTTCTCGCATGGGCAATACAAGTGTCACAAATTCCCCATACTAATGATGCAGTACATTTAAAGGTCTCACATACCCTCTTTCATGTCTCTGTTGCCCTCTTCTTTTTCTTGCACCTTCACAACAGCATCAGAATGCAAATAACTTTTATTTTTAACATCTTTCTTCCCTCAACTCACAACACAGCTGGGTTTTGTTTTCTCACTGTGATGATTACTCACACTGCCACCTAGTGGAATCCTCCAGATTTACTTAAAGTACATGCACAAGCATAGTCAGTGCACTACGTGTGTAGTATCACATAGCGTTAAGTATATCCCCGGCCTACAAAATATTATGAGATCATTTCTGTAATCAAATTAATCTGCTGATGGATGGCTGGCTCTGCAGCTTCACCATTTCCCCGTTTGCTGACAAAATGTTGCTTTCCAGCCTCTGCAATGAGGATATGAGGCTAGACTTTTGAGTCCAGGTACCTGCTAGATGAAAACAAATAAGCCATCCCAACCAGCCATGGCCATCTGAGCGAGAGACAGTTTCCATAGTAGGCATGTAGTCCATTATACAATTTTGCAAAATCACTTTCTTTAGACAGGAAGAGCAGCATAGTGCATAAGTTACTGGACTGCTCGCTATGAGGTTTCTGGTTTGATTACTGCTTCCAAGCCATGGTGTCCACTTTAAGGTATACTGTGGATCTGAACACTGCATAAAAAAAGCTGTTGGTTTGTATGGATCACCAAGTGCAACAGACACTGAGCAGGTCTCTTCAGAACCTGATCCGGTATGGCATGGTCCTCATTTTAAATATAATAACTTCACCACAGTCTGTTTTTGAGCCTGTCCTCACTCCTCTGAGGTGTTCCTGTCCAGACTGAGAAACACCACACGCCACCTTCTAAGAAAGGCTTTGGACTACCATGGAACTGCTGCAAGTTTCAGCAGAATCTATCACGGAAGGCAAGATTCCTCACCTGTTCTTCCAGCCTTAGTGCACTCCTCCATGTTTATGTATTCTTCCTACTCCATGCCCCCTTTCCTGCTTCTTCCTCCAATCATTTTTTCTCCTCTTGATGCCTCCTCCTTCGTCTTATCTTGTTTCTCTGTCGATCTTCTTTAACCACAATGGTGCTATTTCCTCTTCTTTGTTTCCATCTTGTCTTCTCACTGGCTGCTGGTTTCCATGTCACTCAGCTATGGCATTTGACATGGATTCTTACTCAGAAGACTGTAAGCACACGTTTTTTTTGCATGAAGTTACAGTACGAGAGACACACTTCATGTTTGTCAGCAAATTCAGATAACCTTGAAATGTCTGATGCCCACCTTTATAGACCTCTTCAGTTATGTTTCAGCCAGAGTTCCTCCCTGGCTGGTGATCAGATTCCTTTTTTGAGTCTTTTTTGCTCATGTTTGATTATTTGATTTGTGTTAATATTATTATTTATTTTATTATTTGTATTCTGTGATTTTTTTTTTATTTCTAAGTTCCGTGTATTTTGTGGGTGATTCTCCATAAAGTGGGCCCACCTTTCCATCATTGTCAAGGGACTGCCATTAACCCTATAAAAGCTGAGGAAACACACAGTTCCTTGTGGCACATTGCGTGTCTATGCTGGGTTCTAGCGAGTTCTTTGGAATTTTACGTCTTTGGATCTATTTCTGACCTTTCTCTGGATTTGGTATTGGGATGATTTGCTTTTGGATTAGGCAGCTCCTTTTGTGCTCCTCAGAGCTTGCTTTGTCACAGACCATTTTGAAAAGATTCTTTGTTTGCCCTTTGTTATAAGCCAAATGTTGATGTAGCCTTCCTCTTTGTGGGGCTTTTTGCAACAGATTTTGGGAATTTGTTTCGTGGAACAAACGTCCCATTTCACAACATGGTCATGCTTATGCCATCGGACGTTGCACATTTCTAGTTGTTTAATCCTAGCAGTGTTGTAGCAGCTGCTAGCATAATGCAGTCAATCCTCGATTTTCGGATGTTTAACTTTGATGACTTCAAGTGTCTTGCTTTGGCAACCTCTCACGTTCATGGGCTTCATGGCTATACACAGTAAAGAAATAAATGAGGCGTGCATTTTTGGGGCGCAGTAATCACTTTTTTTTTTAATTTGGACCTTGCACTGATCCATAGGGAAGGACGTGCTCTGGTATACATTTCCTTGCCAGCCCTGATGGTGAAACATCACAGATTTCGAGGTTTGATTGACATTTTTACCAGGCGGGACAGGTGGACTGAATTGGACACAATACCTGCCTTTTCCCCCCAACCTTTGTAGAGTAAAGAGGTCACTGTACATTTGTTGTATGCCTTCATTGTTTTGGTTAAAAAAAATCAGGTTTTGTTTTGCAATTCTGCCCCCCCAAAGTGTAGTACAAGTCTTTCGGGGTCCGTGATGCAGCTTAGTGAGAAAAGGGTGTTAAATAAACTTTCTGCCGGAATGACAGTAGACACTGTCTGTCGCGAATTTGGGCTTAATGAATCGACCAGTTGACAAGAGACATTGAGTCTGCTGATCCCATCATCGATCGCGGCCCCAAGGTTAAACATCAGCTCGCCTCTGCTGTGCTCCCATACGCTGAGGCCTTAAAGGCTCTCAAACGGTGGCTGCCAAGGCAGACGTCACTGATGGATTAAGTCAAGCCGGTGCATCCTTAATGATCTCCAACACCATTCGCCCACCGTGGAGGACAGAGTGTCGGAGGTGATGGTGAGACCTCACCAGTCTCGGTACCTTCTGACAGCAGTGACTAAAGTTTGTTTTTTTTTCTTGAGATGTTAGTACAAACACACGCTACGTTTTTTTGTCCATGTTAGCAATTGTATTTTGTGTACTTCATTATAAAGGTTATTTCCTGGTAAAGTGTATATTATTAAAAATAGTGCTTTGTTATAAAGAGTTCAATGAAGAAAAGTATATTTTGAGCAATCTCTAGCGAAAGATTACAGTTTTTGGCGGCCACTGGAACCTAACCTCCTATTTCCCATACTTTTTATGTATTGACATTCATGTCTTTAGCTTTCACGTAGTTTCTTAGGAACATAACCTTCGTAAAAGTCAAGGATTGACTGCACCTCCAAAATGGCCATTGAAATCTAAGATGGCGCTGTGAGATGACACGAAAATGTTTTACTACACTTAATATGATGCTGAATAAATGAATGAATGCAAAATATTATTTCAGTGCCTTCAGAAACCCATGTTGGGAAAAAAAAATGTTTCTAGAGGCAAAGTGAAAGACGCAAGACTTTTTTAAAGCTAGTCATTTATCCCGTCGTAACAGAATGCATGTCTTAGGTTACGTGAGAGAGAAAACTGAAGGATTTTCTTTGTTTTTTTATACGTGGTGTTCTTTTTTGGGCAGAATAGCATCACGGGAATGAGCAGAGGAGTCAAGGATGATTAAACAAACAGGGGCCAATAACATTAAGACAAAGATAGAGTAAAAACACAATTTGCAGTTTGAAAATGTTGTGAGTTATCTGATCACCAAAAGAAATCAGAACCTAAACGACAGATAAAAGTCAGAGTCAAATTACAGACACAAGTCAAAAACCTAAGAATCTGTTGAGCTGTCCCGTGGAGGCTGCAGCCATTCCAGATCTCCTTTTCGTTAAGATCAGTGTCTGATATCCTTCCATAACCAGCAAACCGTCAAAGGTGTGGGCTTAGGGAAGACCCATGGTGTAAACTGTGTGTGAAGAAATGCAACCTGGAAGGTTGCAACACTCTCTTCGCTCAAAGGAGATACAGAAAGTGTCACAACAAAGTGCTCACAGTTACAGCTGTCACCATGGAGCAGGCCAGATGGGAGTCTCAGCAAAACCAAGGAACACCAGCACCATTTATCCAGTTAGGGCTGGGGAGAGGCCATCTTCTTCAAGGAAGACAAAAGAAGGCAGGCAGAAGGGTGGCAGATGATGGTGGACCTGGTAAGGATGCTTCAGTTCCCCCCAGTTGTTCAAACATCCTGAAAGCCTGACGTTGTCATTTGGAGCATAGAGCAGGCAGTCGAAGTTTGAATTATCCCATGGAAGAAAGGGTGTGATGAAGCCGTAAGAGAAAAACCACTAAGTACCATGACTTGGTCCAGGAGTGCAGGGACAAAGGGTGGCAAGCGTGGCTGTTCACTCTTGAAGCAGGCTGAAGCGGATTTGCTGCACAGTCTACATCAGTGGTAGTCAACCTGGTCCCTACCGCCCACTAGTGGGCGTTCCAGCTTTCATGGTGGGCGGTAGCGGAGCAACCAAACGGCGCTGTGATTACATACTAATCGACTAATTTAACTATAGTAAGTTGTTTTATAAAGATTTATTCTGCCAAACTTAGCGAAAATCCGACATAAAGTTCTTGGTAAGTACTTATTATTATATGCTTTAACTTGCTGTAACTCTGCTTTATAAATTTTATGAAGTAAAGTTACTTCCCCACTTTATAAATCACCATTACTGTGGAACCGGTGGGCGGTTAGAAAATTTTACTACTAACAGAGATACAAAAGTGGGCGGTAGGTATAAAAAGGTTGACTACCCCTGGTCTACATGGTCAGTGCTGACTGGCAGTGACTGGGAATATCAGGGAAAGAAGAAAAGACGACTGCCTACTGGAGTGCAGAGTCAGCAGTAAGAGCCCCCTGCTGGTAATGGTGCAAAATGGAGGAGTTGGGCTGGAGGTCAGGAGCTGATGGGCAGTGATTTAGCCACCACTGCCAAACTGCCAGCTAGAGTGTTTTACAGTTAGGGGGTCAAAACACTCGGGGGAGGATGGGCCCTATCTGACAAAGCCGCAGTCATTGAATGGCATCTTAGGATGTAATTTAGAATTAACACTCAGAAATAACGGCAGGTTTTTGGGTTGCATCAATAAACATGGACAACCAGGAAGTGCACCCTGCTGACCCTCATACTTGGTGATGCAATGTGCCATACACTTCCTAGCAACTGTTAATCATGACACCTCATGTTTAATTTTTAAAAATTTCTTTCACCCATTTGATGATCCAGGATCGTCACAGCATGTGATGTCTTTGGGGTGACAGGATATTGGGTTGCCCCCAGTAATCTGTCACTCTCCAAGACAAAACATCTTTGTGCTGTTATGTTATTTTTTTTTTATTTTTTTGGGTTGTACTTCTTATTTTCATTTTCGTTTCTCATTTCAAAGTTTTAATGTTTGGTTAACGTATCCCCGGTTACAATGTTTGCCTGTCCCTTTACTACATCCCTGAGCCTGATCCCCTCATCTCTTGCTGATAGTTTTATTTTTATTTTTTCCCCTTGTACTACAGCAACAATATCATAGTCATCAATAGAAGGGTCAAAAATGGTGGTGCCCATAAGAAAAACACATTGGAACAAACAAAAAAAACAAAAAAACTTAACAACTGGATTCCTTGGACTCCAAAAACCTCAAAACGATGTATCAAATATTTTTAATAGCTACAAAAAAATGAGAAACAAAAGGCAGATTATGAGACATAAGAAGGCAGCAGTAGGCAGCTATGACATTCATGAGAGGTCCAGACGGTTCACTGTAGCATTAAACTTAATGTCTACTTGGAAGGTGAGAGGGCCTTGTCACAGCCAGACTGGCAGGGTGGGAAGCAGTGAGGCTGCATAATGACTGGTGCCCGGGTGAGGCATGGAAAGATGGTGGTGGTGTGCAGCCTCAGAGTTTCAGCTTACCTGACAGTGTACAGTGTTGATGAAACCGAATCGCCACAGATCACTGGCGGGCCATTGGCTGAACAGGGGTGTCAGAATCACCTGAACCAGAGGGATATCTCTGAATGTTCAAGGAGGTGCAAGTCCACTAGCCGAAACAAGACAGCAATACCCCATGGTTGCCCAAAGAAATGCTACCGGTAGGATAGAAAGAGGTAACACTGAGGCAACATTTACATTGCTATGTTGTCATTTAAAAACATTGACATTAGTCTCCATTTTAGCCTTTCGCCAGCCTTCATTGGAGTTTTTGACTCCCAAGCCATATACTTGTGGAAACGTCGGCTCAGCCTTGCTGTGAGGATGAGTGAAAACAGAAGGTTTTGAAAACACAGACTCTAATTGTGCTCTGATTGGTTTGTGCTTCTTATTATTATCATTGATTGGTCACCCTCAGAGAAGAACATTATATTCCACCATAGCAGACACAGAGGAGTTGTTTTCCATGGCGCTTGTTGCGTTGCTTACCTGTATGCCTCTAAACTGTGTTTTGCACAGTTGGTATGCTGCCTACATGCATAAAAGGCAAATCATTCAGCAGTTGCTGCAGTTTTAAAATGAATCCCATGGCTGGCGATGTAGCCATCACTTCATAGAGGATATGTGCCAGTGCAGGCAGCAAAGCGGTTAAGTCGATTTTGGGTCATTTTAGTGTGGCTAGAGATACTTTCGTGAATGATATGAAAAAGCTACCATTGACAGATCATTTTTGTTTAAAAACACTGTTTTTAAATAAAATCATACTTTTGTGGCCTTGAGTTCATCTCGGAGTAGTCGGAGTAGTGATGGTAGTGGTAAAGAGCTGTGGTTCCATCACAGAAGAGCTCTTTGAATTAAATAATTAGACAAAAAAGATAAGGATTTGAACCTCATCTCCTGGAAGCTTTGACATTGCAGCACTTGTCACTGTGTCTTCCACACTTGAACTAGAGGACCGAAGAGATGAAGACTCGCCAGTGCAACAGAGCCCAGGCAGTATTTCTTAATCATTTATTTAGATACACCTTAAGAGTAGTGGTAAATAATTCAAATTGATGTTCAGCCTCCAAATAGCTGTGATGATTGCACACACACATGGATCCTTCAGTTAGACCAGGCTGCTGCAGGAAGCAAAAAGGCTTAAGGTGCTCAAAGCCAACTGGCACAAAATTTCCCCTTCTTTTGACTCTTGTCTGCCTAAGTTAAACTACATGTCACATTTCCCAGGCTGCATCTTGCTGCCCACGCCTGATTGGACTTCTAGGCGTTCAGTAATGCTCAGCCCTTGCGGCAAGAATCTGGATAATTTACTTAGAACTGTTTTGTGTGCACTGCAGCCAGGCGGCGAGGATTTGACAGAGAGATGAGGGGCTGATTTATTTCATTTCTCTTTGAATCTGCTGTGGTAGGAGATTTTACCATTTCATTGCAGTGTTCGTTCAAGAATATGTGGCAGAAGCACAACAAAAAAGAAGAAGAAAAAAGCAGCTTGGCTAGTGGCGGCTTTACCTGTCATTTAGCCTTCAGCTGATTTTCCACTCCACATCATCCTCTTCATTCTTCTCAGCCTAACGTCCACCCCCTCAGCCTGTTTGTCTGTAGCTATTCTGTGTTTTCCTGTAATATGCAATATCAAGTATTTACAGTTTCCTTCATAATGTTTGGGATTTTCCCCTCTGCTCCACTGTTTAAAATTATAAATTAAACAACTCTGACATGATGAAAGTGCACATTGCAGGATATTTGTATGCATTTCGGTCACACCATGTAGAAGTGACAACACTTTGAGAGTTCAGACCCTTAATTCAATACTTCAGAAAAGCCATAAGTTTCAGAAATGAATGCTTTGGGCCTTCTTAGGTAATTCTCTCCAAGCTTTCCACATCTGGATTTGGGCAAATATCCCGGCAAATATTCTCAAGCTCCATTTAATTAGATGGGAAGCATCTGTAAACTGCCATTTTCAGGTTTCTCCACAAATGTTCTATGAGGTTTACATCTGGGTTTTGGCTGGGTGATTTGAGGTCAGACAGACAATTTTTCCAAAGCCATTCCAGCGTTATCTTGGCTGTACGCTTTGAGTTATAATCATGTTGAAAGGTGTACTGTCTCACCAGTCTGAGGCAGGATATCTTCAAGGATCTCTCTGTGCTGACCAGTCTATGGGTCCCTGCCACTGAGAAGCATCCCCATAGCATTATGCTGCCTCCATCATGCTTCACCATAGTGATGTTATTAGGCAGGTAATGAGCATGTTCCTGGTCTTCACCAGACATAGCTCTCCCCAAAGAGTTAAATTTTTGTCTTATCAAGGTAGAGGATCTTTTAGCTCATGATCTCAGAGTCCTGTAAATGGAGTCTTATTCCTTTTGCTCAAGAATGGCTTCCGTCTAGCCATTCTACTATAAAAGCCTGATTGATGGAGTGGTGCTGAGATGGTCACCCAACTCAGCAGGGGAGAATTCTGAAGAGTGACCTTTGGGTTCTTGGTCACCTCCTTGACCATGACCAATTCTAGAAAGAGTTCTGGTGGGTCCACAGACTACTTCCATTTGTCAATTATTGATGCTACTGTGCTCCTGGGAACACTCAAAGCTTTACAAATGGTTTTATCCCCTTGTCCTCATCAATGCCTCACCACAGTTTTGTCACGGGGGCCTACAGAGAGTTTCTTAGATTTCATGGCTTAGTTTTTGTCCTAACGTGCAATGTGAATTGTGGGACCTTTTATATGCAGGTGTGTGTCTTTCTGCATGATGTCCAATCAGTTCATTTAGCCACTAGTGGACTTCGATCAAGTTCTAGATACAATCGTGCTCATAAGTTTACATACCCTGGCAGAATTTGTGAAATATGGGCCATAGTTTGGAAAATGTAAGTAATCGTGCAGAAAGCTTTCTTTTTAATTAGGGTGTGTGTTCAGGAGAGGCAGTTTATTATCATATAATTGTCTGTGCCCTTTATAAATCATAATGATAACTGATTGGCCTGATCAAAACTGTACATACCCTCGAATGTTGGGGCTGATAATATACACACAAGTTGACACTCACAGGTTTAAATGAAGTGTAATTAAGGGAAAGTGTCCACATCTGTAACCTCTTTGATTGTAATCAGTGTTTGTGTATAAATAGTCAATTTAAATTCATGCAGAGCTGTACTGACTTTGCTGGATACCAAGCCATAGGGAAAGCAAGAGTACTGTCTAAGGACCATTGAGAAAAGATTGTTGATTTGTATAAATCAGTAAAAGGATATAAAAAGATATCCAGAGATGTGAAAATGCCTCTCAGTAGTTTTCAAACTCTGATAAAAAAATGAAATGTTAGTGGTTCTGTTGTTACCAGGCCACGGTCAGGTAGACCAAACGAGATTTCAGACACAACTGCCAGGATCATTTGTTGAGCTGCCAAGAAAAACCCACAAGCCGCTTCAGCTGAGATAGACGCTCCTTTGCAAACAAGTGGTGTTGCTGTTTCAAAGCGCACAATAAGGAGGTACTTGAACAAAATGGTCTGCATGGTCGAGTTGCAAGAAAAAACCCTTCACTGTACCAATGCCACAAAACAGCCCACTTTCAATATGCCAAACAGCATCTAGACAAGCCTCAAAACTTCTGGAACAAAGCCCTTTGAGTGGTGAGACCAAAATTGAACTTTATGGTTACAACCATAAACGCTATGTTTGGAGAGGATACAACAAGGCCCATAATGAAAAGTACACCATCACTATTGTGAAGCGTAGAGGTGGATCTCTGATGTTCTGGTGGTGTGTGAGCTGCAGCGGCACAGGTAGCTAAGTGAGAATGAACGGCAAGATGAATGCAGCATGTTACCAGAAAACATTGGAGGACAATTTGCATTCATCAGTTTTCCAACATGACAATGATCCAAAACACAAGGCCAAGTTGACCCCACAGAGGCTACAGAAGAGAAAAGTGAAGGTGCTGTAGTGGCTATCACTGTCTCCTGACTTCAGTATCATTGAGTCACTTTGGGGAGATCTCAAACGTGCACTTCATGCAAGGCAACCCAAGAATTTACGGGACCTGGAAGCTTTTTGCAAAGATGAGTGGGCAGCTCTGCCACCTGAGAAAATCAATGGCTTCACCCACAACTATCACAAAAGACTGCATGCTGTCACTGATGCTAAAGGGGGCAATAGCAAGAACTAGAGACCATCTCATTATTTTCCTTATGATGATTTCTTTAATGCTTGTGCTGTTCTGTGATACCTTATAGTTTAACTTGGATTCCATTAAAAATAATTGAAATGTGGTTTGCCTGATCAGTCATTGTTTCTTTAAAGTATGGTACACATCTTACAAATTCTGCCATAGTATGTTAACTTATGAGCAAAGCTAAACATCTCAAAAAAATTGAAACAAACAGGATGTACCTGACCACAATTTGGAGCTTCACAGCAAAGGGTCTGAATGCTTTCTGAATGCTGTCTCTGACTAAACTTCAAACAGAGTTTTAGGTGTCTGTCATCATCAGTGTGACAGACAGACATGAAATGCACTGTCTAGTAGATACATTCCTGTATTTGTCTCTAAATAAGGCTCATTCAGATGGATGTACGACTTCTTGCAGTGGTCTGTAAACATCAGCAGAATGATGGACACTGCAGATAAATCTGAATCTGTGGGAGCAGGGTTAGCATATGTGGGGTCAGCCAGGACAAAGGCGTAGTTTCCGTGTTTAAATCAGGAAAACCTGATGCTATAGTGGCTTGATAAAGCGCCATCAGACACATTCAGTAATTGAATCTCATAATGTTAATCTGGCAAGCGATGAACTGAATCATAAAGCATGCAGAGCTTTTAACTCAATAAAAATCCCTTTTGCAGTCTGAAGTTCCCCACTTGGACAAGGCCTTAGATTTATGACGCTGTCATTCTACCAATCATCTGATAAGTAAAGTGAAATATGGGCTCTACAATCTCAGTTTGACTATGAAAAATTAGAGCTGAAAAGTATCCCTTTCTGAACAATTTTCAAATGGCCCTGCAGGTGCTTTGTAAAACAGCAAACTGCACCTGCAAAGCTGAACTTGTCCAATTCCATCTCCTTCATTCATAAGCCATTGACTCCTAAAATTATAAGCACCACAAGGCTCCATAATGCCTCCACTTCAGATTCGCTTCTGTGATGTACTGCTTGAACTAAATAGTTGCACGAAAAGAACTGCTAGCAGTAAAAATCAAAGATAGAAGTTTTGACAAATTCGTAGCTCGCTATTAGTGATGAGCAAAACAGGAAAGCTTTGATATGCATACAGTTTTGTGAAACAGACACCAAAATTAATTTTTTCACAAGATTCTGCAATTGCAAAATGAAAAATTAACTTAAAAGTGTGGTTCTTTTTCGGGTTTGAAGGGTTTTTTGGGGTGGAAAACAAGAAATACTACCCCTAAAGCCTCATTCACATTGTATTACAAAACCAGCATAATGAATTCTATTTATGCCTCTAGTTCACATCACCATGGAAGAACAGTATGCAGGACATGAATGCACATCACATGTCACCATGCTGCACATTTCTGTGTTTTCTCCCCAGTAAAACCCCACTACACGGGAAGCCACTCCCTCTCTCCCCGCCCCCTGTTGCCTAACAACCTTCATGTCCTGTTTTTTGATTCCTGCAGATGAAGTTCAGGATGTGCGACTCTTCAAGTGTATGGAGCCCTGAGTTTCTGATGCACCTTTAAGATTGCGATTGCTAGGATTTGCATCAGAATTGGCAAAGTGGGTATTGTTGTACCAGAA
Organism: Erpetoichthys calabaricus; assembly: GCF_900747795.2. Classification (NCBI taxonomy): domain Eukaryota; kingdom Metazoa; phylum Chordata; class Cladistia; order Polypteriformes; family Polypteridae; genus Erpetoichthys; species Erpetoichthys calabaricus. The sequence continues at coordinate 37,135,182 of NC_041394.2, forward strand.
CACGTTTGGCAAAATGTCTACACATGACAGGAAACGAGTCCAGTGATTTTTTTTTCCCATTAGATATCTTTTTTAAATACTACTAGGGGGCTTCTCACTTTGCTTGCCAACCCCCCTGGCCTGTGCTATGCACCAGCCACTTCGCATTTCTGCCACTCAGGTATGTGGAATCCACATTCACCAAACAACAAATCTTTTAATTCTCTAATTTTCAAGGATACGCCTCTTCATTGGGAAGAAACACTACTTTTCCCTCATGGAAACACGAATTAGACGATCTACAAGCCTCCGACAAAATTTTAAATCCGAAAAATATATTTGGTCTCTTTTTGCTGTTCCGTTATTTCACCGAGTAATAATTTCCGTTTGTTTGCGCTAATGCGATCTTTACTATCATTTTTTTGAGACTATTGAATTTTAGTACTTTCATTATCTCTAACCTGCCTTGCATGTGTATCGCACCAACGTTTTTGAATTCTTTTCGACGTTCTACTTTGTCATCTACTCTTTGTCTTTTATTTCCGGCCCTGGGGATGGTTAAATCTCTTGGCACAAAGTCTTGTCTCAAGGGATATGAAGTATCTCTCTGAAAAAGTCTTGTCTCGTCCCAGGCTAAAAAGTCTTGTCTCGTCCCAGGTTTTTTTATTATAATAGAGAGAAATGTTTCTAGACATGACCAAATGCCTTCTTGGAATGAAATCATCATTTGTTTTATGAAAGCTTTTGCAGAATGAACCACTGACTTTCACTGTGAATTCAATTCTGCACAAGTTGTTCATTGCTCATCACTACTCATTGTAAAACAAATTAAAAAATGCTATTGATTTCTATTATAAAAATCGGTGCATGACAGACCAGCCTCTAACAACAGAATATGAGTTGGCACAGTAACTCACCAATTACAGTGGAACCTCGGTTTGCGAGCATAATTCGTTCCGGAAACGTGCTCGTAGTCCAATGCACTCGTATATCAAAGTGAATTTCCCCATAAGAAATAATGGAAACTCAGATGATATGTTCCACAACCCAAAACTATTCATATAAAAATGATTGATACAAGATATAAAGTAAAAATACATAAAACAAATTAACCTGCACTTTACCTTTGAAAAGAATCATGGCTGGTGTGAGTGAGTTTCTAAACTGTTGTGGGTTTCCACCCAACGGGACGACACGTGGAAGAGCGTCCCAAAGCAATCGCAGTTTCCCAGCACTGTAGCAGTTCGCCGTAAAAGCGAATCTGAAAAGATCTCGGACATGCTATAAGCGCCTGTCGTCGATGGGTGATACAAGGAACAAGGAACATTACAAATGTGCAGGGCCCTGCCCGACTGCTGTGTCTGTGTATAAATAACTGCGCTGTTGCTGTTTCAAGCTGAATAAAGCTGGTGTTGCTAAAGTACTGAGACTCAGCTTCGTGTTTTAGGGTGTAAGACGGGGACTCGCACGTCACAGCACACACGCGCGCACGAGCACACACACACACAAGCGCGCATGCACACACACATACACACACATGCGAGCGAGCACACACACATGCACACACACACACGCGCACGCACACACAGTCACAATGCTAATGCTGTAGTAAACAGTATACGCTCGTACAGATGTTGACTATATGAGTGAGGCACGCTGACTCAGACAGGGAATAGGAGACGATTGCCCACAATCCCGCAGCGAGAGAGAGAGAAGAACCATCAGCTCAGTTGTGATCACATGACGCTCAGCAGACAAAGTGTATACATACTACGCGTACTGCAAGACATCGCTTGTTTATCAAGTCTAAATGTATTAAAAATTTTTGCTCGTCTTGCAAAACACTCGTAAACCAAGTTACTCACAAACCGAGGTTCCACTGTACATGCTCAGTATCTATCTATCTATCTATCTATCTATCTATCTATCTATCTGTCTGTCTGTCTGTCTGTCTGTCTGTCTGTCTGTCCGTCCGTCCGTCCGTCCGTCCGTCCGTCCGTCCGTCCGTCCGTCCGTCCGTCCGTCCGTCCGTCCGTCCGTCCGTCCGTCCATCCATCCATCTTCCAAACCTGAATATCCTGAGCAGGCTCACAGGCAAGCTGGAGCCTATGCCATTAAGTATCGGGCACAAGGCAGAAACAATCGCTGGACAGAGCCCCAGTCCAACGCAGGGTGAACACACACACACACACAATCAAACAGGGTGAGGGCCAATTTAGCAGCACCAATGAACTGTGAATACAGAACCTCACAATATAGTGCTTTACATATCTATCGATCTGTGTGTCTGTCTATCTGTCTGGCTTTCTGTCAAATTTTAACCCATTGTGTGCAAACACTTGCCTAGTAATCGTATTTCTTTATTCAAAATGTTGCACCTCCCTGTTTTCTTGATTCCTGACATATGTTGTATTTCAACCCCTCTGTGCTCCCCATAACTCAGAAACTAGCCATAGCTGTCACATCCCAAATACCTTAGCAGCCCCGATGCAGTTTTGCAGCAGTCTCAGGCCTCTCAGCAGAGGAGCCGTGTGTTGGTCTGAGCAGTCCAGAGAGTGTGTGGACATGCAGCCTCCCATATCTCGGCACATTCCCAAACATTATAAATAGACTCCGAACTTCTGGCCACTCCATTCTCCTTCTGTGCTGCTGCCTGTGTGGCATAGGACCTGACAGAGTCCTGTTTCTGTTCTTTGCTCTGCTGTGACCATACAAGGCCTATAAACTGATTAACAATGTGAAGGGCAAAAGATGAACTGTTAGCTAAAGCACTGAACATTTTCGGTTGTAGCCTGTGGTTCAACGTTTGATGTCAGGTGTTTTGAATGCTTGTTTTGAGATAGTTGTGATGGCCAACAACACTCTTGTACCCTCATTTGTTGGAGTAACTACATGATTCTAAATAACAACAGTATAGAAATGTTAAAGAGAAGGTCACCCTCCACAACTCCAAGGTTCCGGATTTTCTGCTTTCTTGAGTAAATAATTTGGGTTCTTATTGTACATTGGTACAAGTGGCTCTGAGGCTAGGGATCTGCACTGGCAATTGGAAGGTTGCCGGTTCGAATCCCGTAAATGCCATTAGGGACTCTGCTCTGTTGGACACTTGAGCAAGGCCCTTAACCTGCAATTGCTGAGCGCTTTGAGTAGTGAGAAAAAGTGCTATATAAATGCAAAGAATTATTACATTTGCCAGTCTTATTTGCTTTCTATTTAATTGGTACGTGATAACAATCCACTATTGCCTTTTGATTATTGATTGAACTGACCTCACTGAACTCTTACTGTGTAATATTTCTGGCATTCTCAGAAAATAAGCAGGATAATTTCTAATAAGGAACAGAGACGTTTTGAGGTAAAGCTCTGATACTGATCATGGCACAAGAGAGTGGCAACATGTCACGTTGATTAGTTCATGAAAGTAAGAATTTCGCTGTCCTCTATACATGTATCAATATTGAGCAGTTGAACCTATGAGAAAGCCTTTGTGAAAAAGTGATAAAGTTGATAGTATTTTATTTTATTTACTATTAATGTCCAAAATTTTCCTTTCCTCCGTTGTCAGCTGGCCACAGTTCAGCAATTAATTAATGCGCTCTACTTATGTGAACCAGTTTCAGATTACGTTGTTTTCTCCTTGTTTAAACAAACCTTTGTCTTTAGGTGTACTGATTCTGTGTGTAGTAATTTGTGAGATTTACTGTGTACTAAGAATAAGTCAGAGTGCACTGCTCCTGCACCAAATGAAGAAGAGCACAATACAAAAATGAACTGAATTGAATTGTATTAACCCGAGCCCACAGACATGTAGCGACCCCCAGCCTATACAAAGCTAATGCAATTAATGTGTTGATGTTGCAAAAGCCAACTTATATAATGAAGTTACATTTTGTTGACACTTTTATCTAGTTCAGGATGTGTTACAGCTGTACATTTCCATAGATTTCTTTTTTTACCATTGGAGCTCTGGCTTGTTAAGTGACTTACTTAGGATCACACAGTCAGAAGTGGAACTTAAACTGGCAGCCTTGTGGTTTAAAGTCCTGGCTGCCTGGCATGTGCTGTGCCCACAATACACACCGGTCACAATACAGTGGACACACTTGTTCTTGGAGTTGCCTGTATTTTGGAGTGGCCTGCAAATGCTGTATTTTTTGTTTCCATGAACACGTAATTAGTTAAGGAGCTAACGATTTAAGACTTGATACAATTCGAGGTTTAATGATTCTTGCAATTTAAAGGCAGGTTCGTCTTCCAGATGCTTATAGATTGCGGACAAACCATTCTCTAAAATACTGAAATGGAAGATGTTCCTTTAGCTTCCGGCTTGTTGTACTATTTGGGGAGAAGTTGCACATATGGTCAGGTGCACCCATTCTGTATCATTCAGGATCGTGTCTGATGTAGCTGCTTATGGTAGTACATGAGCTGCTTCGAGGATTCAGTATCCTTGCATTGGGTTACACAGTTAATTCCTTAGCTGAATTAAGTGGTGTAATGGGGGTAGCAGTGGATTGATGCCCCAGCCAGGATGGATAGCATTCCCTTTCCCAGATGGACAGGGAGGATAATACTTCTCCGATACACGCAGTGGCAGCATTCTTGGGCTGGTGCATCTATAACCACAATGCACCGCAAGACATACTGGGAACTGTAATCCCATCAGGCAGCCCTGTTGGGTTTCAAAGGTGCCGCCAGGGCGAGCTGCAGCGAATGGCTGTCTGTACATCGAGGCGCATCCACCAAAATGTTGTGGGACCAAAAGTACTCTGAGGGCTGGCATAAGAGGGGATCTAGAAGAAGCAGACCCTATCCTCATGTACTCTTATCCTAGTTAGTGTAGGAAAGCGTGCCCTTGTGATAGGGATCACCATCAAAGGTGCCATATAAATCTAATGGAGTTAGTGGATCCCTGTCACAGTGCATTTGCAAAGTAGAATAAAGCGAAAGGTTATTTCCACGCTGAAAAGGAGAGAAGGTAAGAGACTCAATGTATGGTCTTCATTAGGTGAGGCCGGCAAAAGACTTCATTGTTTAGAGCTGCCACCTCATGGCTCCGGCCTGGTGTTCTCTGTGTGAGGTTGGCATGTTCTCCCTTTGACAGCTTTGCAGTCTTCCCCTCACATTCCAAACATGCATGTCTTTTGTTTAATCCGATTTCCTAACTGGGTCCTCTCAGCGGCATGTACTGTACACGAAAGTGTGCCCTGAACTTGATTGGGGCTGTGCCCGTTGTTGATTCCTGTGTTTCTTTGTCCCAATAATAGAAGAAAAAATAAAATAGGGTCACCAAAGCAAGTGACCGTTCTTTAGCATATTAGCTCAAATGATGTGCACGCTCAGCAGTTTCTGTGATGCACTTGAAATGTATTCAGCCCTTCATCACCTTTGCCAGCTCATTGCGTCTTGCAATCCTTAATGAAAATCGAACGGAGAAAGTCTGCTGGATTTGTTTGAGGCACTTGGCACGAGGATTGCCTTGGCAGCTGACAAGCTGCTTGACGCTTATTGTCTTCTCCTGCTTTATCGGCTTCTCTGCTTGACAGTGGAGGACAAGGATAAGACTTAATTTTGAAGTGCCTAAAGAAGGCTCAGGAAAGGGGAGCGAACCCACATCTCCCCACACGAACAGCAGCAACAGTCAGCCTTGGCGTGGGGGCACTTTGGTTATCAGCTAGTATTCATCTTGTTAAAAAAAGAACATAACCTGTTTATTTTTTCAGTTCTCTTCAGAAACATTTAGTTAGCACCAAGTGGCTGTCTGTCGCTGTTTGGAATTTGCCAAGAGTAATGGACTCAAGGCCTGGGCATGCGCCTCGTGCAGATGAGGCTCACAAATCACAGCGTTACCAGCACTGGTGTGTCACAATACTGCAAGGTCTTTATTCATGAAAGAAAGTTGGCACAGCTCATCAGCACCAGCTAGGAAGGATTATCGCCTTGGCACACCTTGTCAGTACTAATGATGCTTGGTATTTATGATGAATGGCCTTGGCATGTATGTATGGCCCAAACATGGCCTTTACCAGTGTGGTGGGCCACTACCATTTATAGTAAAGATTGTAAGCTTGGCACACTAGTGTTGGCACTTCATGATGTGTAGCTGCTGTGTGTACATCCAGCACAAGTGTCATTATTACCAGTGCTGCTGTGTCACTACACTCTAAGAGCCTTGGCATCATTTGCCAGCACTAAATATGAAGGCTATATAGCCTTGGCACATCTTGTGAGCACTAATGATGTTTGGTGTTTATGATGAATGGCTGTGGCATCCACATATGGAGTAAACAAGGCCATTAACCGTGCTGGTAGACCACTACACTGTACCATTTCTATCATAGGTCTGTGGCCATGATCAATTGTAGCCTTGGCACACTTTATTAGGACTAATGAGGTTAGGACTGTAGTCTTGGAACTTCATGATGAGTAGCTGTGGTGTTTATGTCCAGCACAAATGACATCATTACCAGTGCTGCTGTGTCCCAACACTTTGCCAGTTCTAAGAATCTTGGCACCATTTGCAAGTACTAAATATGAAGGCTATAGACTTGGCACACCTTGTCAGGACTAATGATTTTTGGTGTTTTTGATGAATGGCCTTGGTATGCACGTACAGTACAAACATGGCCATTACTGGTGCTTGTCAGCCACTACACTGTAGCATTTCTAGTAAAGGTCTCTGTCCATGATAGCCTTGGCACACTTTATCGGGACTAATGACGTTAAGACTGTAGTCTTGGCACTTCATGATGTGTAGCTGTTGTGTGTCCAGCACAGGTAACATCACTTCCAGTGCTCCTATGTCACTACACTTTGCCAGTTCTAAGAGCCTTGGTACAGTTTGCCAGCACTAAATATGGAGGGTGTAGCCTTGGCACACCTTGCCTGAACTAAAGCAATTTGGTGTTCATGGTGTGTGGCACTGGTGCATAGTTTTGGTCATTACCAGTGCCAATGTGTCACCATGGTAGATTTATGATTGATTGGTGCCCAGCTAAACTTTGCCCAGACTATTTAGGTTAGATGAATATGAAGAACCATAGCCTTGGCACACTCTATCAGCACTGATGATGTGTGGTGTTTATGACGAAGTGCCTTGGCATCTTTCACAAAAATGGTCATTACCCATGCTGATGGGCCACTGCACTGTACAATTTCTAGTAGCACCCTGGGCACACTTTACTCATTTTTAAGGAGGTGAGAACTGTAGTCTTGGAACATTCTGACGTGTAGCTGTGGTGTGTATGTCCAATACAAGTGACATCATTTCCAGTGCTGCTGCGTCACTACACTTTGCCAGCTCAAAGTGTCTTGGTACAGTTGGCCATCACTAAATATGAACTCTGTAACCTTGGCACACCTTGTCAGCTTTGGTGTACAAACGTGGTCATTATCAGTGGTGATGTGCAACTGTGGTTTACAAGAGGATCGTAACCACAAAGACTTTACTCAAAACACAAAACACACTCGTAGTCAAAATGGACATGCAAAGATTTAGAATACCAGAAAGCCAAGAAACGAAGCAAAGGTTTAGTGTTTTGATTTTAAAGGACTGAATGCAATCATGAGTACCCAGAGCTGCGTTGTTCTGGTATTTATTGTGTCGGAGCAATAACAAAATCGATGTGCTGCTCAGGGTCATGGGGCTCACAACCGGGAGAGGCGTCAATGACGGAAAACACAAAATGCTGATGTGGTAAATAAATGTTATAATAATAATAATAATAATAAACTCTTTCCAACAAACAAATAAAAATTCCCAAACCCAACTAGAAAGATGCTTAATAAGAATTCCTCAGTGACAAAATTAATATTAACTCCAAGAGGGACGAGAAATAAACTGATAATTCACAGTATTGGTGTGTACGTCCAGCACAACCGAGGCCATAACCAGCACTATTGTCCCATTACAATTTACCAGTTCCTAATAGCCATCGGTGTTCATGGTGGAGTGCAGCCTGGACACACTTTTGTTTAGCACTGGTGAGGTTTGCTTTTCCTGATGTGTGGCCCTGGCATTTGCATGCAGTCTCAATGAGGTCATTACCAGGCCTGATGTGCCACTTAACCTTTACCAGTATTAGTTTATGTCAGTATTGATAGATTGTAGCCTTCGCTCACTTTGTCCACTCTAAGGAGTTTTGGTGTTGATGATTCATAGACTTGGGACATACAGTGGATTCAGATATTATTAATAAGACCTCTTCACTTTCTACACAATTTGTAGATTGTAGAATGTATAAATTTGACAATTGTGCCCATCAATCTATACTCAGCCCATGATGACAAAGTGAAAATGTGTTTTCAGCATGGTTTGCAAACTTGTTAAAAATCAAAAACTGAAATCTGTGGCACTCCCAAGTGGTGGTCAGATGAATCCTGTTTGCTTCAGTTCTCCTTGAGATGTGTTGAGAACTTGATTGGAGTCCACCTGTGGCCTTTTAAAATGATTGTGGACATCATTTTAAAAGGCACACACATACCAGTGTATAGAAGGTCCTACAATTCACACTGCATGTCAGGACAAAAACCAAGCCGTAAAGTCCAAGGAACTCCCTGTAGACCTTCACAATCAAGATATGTTGATTCATACATTAGGGCAAGGGGATAAAATCATTTGTAAGGCTTTGAATGTTCCCAGGATCGACTTGCCTCACTGATTGTGAAATGGAAGAAGCTTGGAACCATCAGAATCCTTTCTAGAGTTGGCCATCCAGCTAAACTGAGTGAGCAGGCGAGAAGGGCCTTGGTCAGGGGGGTAACAAAGAACCTGATGATCATGCTAACAGAGCTTCAGAAGTTCCTTGCTGAGATGAAAGAACCTGTCGGAAAGGGCAACCATCCCAGCAGTACTCTGTCAATCAGGCATTTATGGTAGAGTGGCTGAACGGAAGCCACTGTAAAGTAAAATGCATCTGACAGCCCACTTGGAGGTTACCAAGCAGCATTTAAAGGACTCTCAGCATGGAGGAAAAAGATTGTCTGGTCTAATGAGACAACAACTGAAGTCTTCAGGCAGAGCTCCAAGTGCTATCCCTGGTGCATGGTCATCACCTATCTAATACCATCTCTCTGGTGATGCGTGGTGGTGGCAGCATCGTGTTTCTACATGACAAGGACAGGAAGATTGGTCAGAATTGGGAAAAGGACGAATGCAGACAAATATAGAGTGGTCCTTGAAGAAAACCTGCTCTAGGGTGCATGCAGCCTCAGACTGAGGTGACGGTTCAGCATGACAATGACCTGAAGCATACAGCCAAGACATCACTGGAGTGGCTTTGGGACAAGTCTCTGGCTGTCTTTGCATGGCCCAGGCAAAGCCCAGACTTAAACCCCATAGACCGTGATTGGCGTGATCTTCAGCCGTTTCCCATCCAGTCTGATGGTGCTTGAGAGGATCTGCCAGAAAGAATGGGATAAACTGACCAAATCCAGATGTGCAAAGCTTGTAGAGACTTACCCGAGAAGTCTTGAAGCTGTGATTGCTGCCAAAGGAACTTCTACAAAGTACTAAATTAAGGGTGTGAATGTTTATATGAGGGGTGGCACAGTGGGTAGCGCTGCTGCCTCGCAGTTGGGAGACCTGGGGACCTGGGTTCGCTTCCCGGGTCCTCCCTGCGTGGAGTCTGCATGTTCTCCCCGTGTCTGCGTGGGTTTCCTCCAGGCGCTCCGGTTTCCTCCCACAGTCCAAAGACATGCAGGTTAGGTGGATTGGCGATTCTAAATTGGCCCTAGTGTGTGCTTGGTGTGTAGGTGTGTTTGTGTGTGTCCTGTGGTGGGTTGGCACCCTGCCCGGGATTGGTTCCTGCCTTGTGCCCTGGGATGGGCTCCAGCAGACCCCCGTGACCCTGTGTTCGGATTCAGCTGGTTGGAAAATGGTTGGATGTTTATATGAAAGAGAGATTTCAGTTTTTGGTTTTTAATACATTTGCAAACCTTTCTGAACACGTGTTTTTAATTTGTCATTATGGGTTATTGAGTATGGCAAACGTGTCTGTTCAAAATTAAATATACAACATAATAAAGTGTGCAGTAAGTGAAGGGGTCTGAATATTTTCTGATTCCACCGTAACAGATGAGGTCTTTATCAGTGATGGTGTGCCACAACAATTTGCCAGGTTTAAGGACTGCACACTTTAATGGCAGTAATGATGAAGTCCTGTAGCACTGACATATCAGTAAGATTTGCTATTCGTGATGTTTAGTTTTGGTGTGCACATCCCATTCTGAATGACATCTTCACCTCTGCCAGTTCTTCTTAAAGTCTTTACTCCTGGTAGGCTGGTGCACACTTCATCAGAGCTGGTAGGCCTTGCTGATTTTGAAAGATGGGCACACATTGCCTGTACTTATATGGTCGGCACACTTCCCCATTACTAAATATGTTCAGAATGACAACGCTTACGTTTCTTCATTGCTCACTGGGACAGAGATTCATGACATACTGTGCTAATTAGGTCACAATTGGGCGATTCGTAACACTGCCTGCTGCACTTTATGTGCATTAATGAAGCTGGAGACTGATGCTGTTGTGTGGCTTTAACCGGTTTAGTGATTCATGGCACTCATTAGGTTAGACTTTCATGATGTTGTGTTGGCCTGGTGTATTTTATTGAACGTTTCATTACAGATTAGAGTGTAAATGAGCTAATGTCTAAGCCATGTTGCAGTAAACTGACTAAGTTGACTTTGACTAATGATCCAATTCAAGATGAGGTGTGGCCCTGGTGCAGTCATGAACATTGTGTGGCTCACATTGACATCATTACAGAGGTTAATACTGCAGTTGTGTGGCTGTGGCTTGTTCTGCTTGTACCAGTCATTTGCTTTTCTTGTACTAAATAACAGAGCTGCGATCATTTCAAATGCTACTGGTGTTCAATATCTATAAGCCATCTTTACAACTTTTGAAATGTTCTAACCCAGCTAAACATTTTTTTTTGTCTCCACATAGATCACCAGAAACTGGAGCGTGAGGCCCGAATCTGCCGTCTCCTGAAGCACTCCAACATTGGTGAGTTGTACGGCTTCCAGTGTAAACGCCGATCTGATCATTTACATTGGTGACATCTTAGTTAGTGGCATGGTAGTGCAGCGTTAACGCTGTGGTTTCAAGGATTCAGGATCCTGTGTGCCTAACTGGATTTTGAGTGTTTCTTTCCATGGCTGCCTAAGTTTTCCTCTGTGTACTCTTATTTATTTATTTATTTTTTCATGGAACTCTGCCAGGCCTGCCCATTGTCACCAATTCTCTTCATAATTTTTATGAAGGTTGAGGGGGTCCAGCTTGGTGACCTCAGGATTGCATCTCTGCTTTTTCAGATGATATGGTCCTGCTGGCTTCTCTGGGCTGTGATCTTAGATATGTTCTGAGGTAGTTTGCAGCTGAGCGTGTGGCTCTGATGAGGATCAGCACCTCAAAGTCTCAGGTCATGGTTCTCAGCCAGAAGAGAGTGCAGTGCCATCTCAGAGGTGCTACCACAAGTGGAGGTGTTTAATTATCTTGGGGTCTTGTTCATGAGTGAGAGAAGAAGGGAGTGGTAAATCAACAGGCAGACGTGTGGATGTTGTGCCAGACAGAGGGAGAGCTGAGCTGAAAGGCAAAGCTCTTGATTTACTGATCTATGTCCATCTACATTATAGTCCTCACCTAAGGTCACAAGCTGTGGGTAGTGATTGAAACAACTGAAATAACTAGATTGTGGATATGAGTTTCCTTCACAGGTTGTCTGGGGTCAGCCCTAGAGATAAAGAGAAGAGCGCAAACGTTCTGAAGGAGCTCAAAGTAAGAGCCGCTGCTCCTACACATCGAAAGGAACTAGTTGAGGTGGTTCAGGCATCTGATTAGGGTGCCTCATTGATGCTTCAATGCGGGGTGGGATGGGGCTGGGTGGGGGGACTAGGGGGTATTCCATGCATATCCAACTAGGAGGAGAGCTCAGGGCAGGCCCAGGACACGCTGGAGAGCTCTCAGCCGTCCTGGGAATGCTTCTGTCTTCCCCAGGAGCAGTTGGAGGAGATGACGAGGAAAGGGATGTCTGGTTATATTTGGTTAGACTGCTGCCCTTGTGGCCCTGATATGTGGCAGAAAATGTTTTTTTTTTCTCCCCCATTCCCAAAGATGAGCAGGTGACGGACTGGTCCCTACTTTGAGCCCACTCAGTGCTGACAAGTTATACTCTACTGTCCCACCACCTAAAACATGTTTGAGAATTTTAGCTGTCAGATGTCAGCAGCTGATTCTGCAGCTAACTTCAGATACCCCATTTGCTACTGCAGAGCTGCAGGAAGATCTGCTAACTTGCACATCTGCAGTTGGCCTGTTTATTAAAATGGCATTGAGCAGTTATTGAATTTCTTGTGGAGGAGGAGAAATCAGTCACAAGGATTCACAAAATATCTACAGAAACAAAGCTGTTGATAAAAGCAGCCCAATTAGTCATAAGTTGCAGGTTCTCGTGCCTTTGCTCTGACAGGAAAGCATTAGCTGGCGTTGTTTCAACATGCCGATGAATTCATCAGAGATTACAAATCGGGACCACAACACGTAATTGAACTCTCGATGGCTGCTTGTTCCCTATGTATTTATGCTTTTTGACTACATTCTTTGTGTTTTATGGGTGGAACCTCAGGAGGTGGGGCCACCACGATGTCACTGCTGATGGTCCACCCTCAACCTTTTCAGGCTGACAAGTTAAGGTCCTCAGAGTGTCATTGATAATTGTGGAGTGTGAATCATTATTTGTAAGTTCTTTCACATTAGTGGATTTTTGCTTTGTTATTGGATTTCTTATTTCTCGTTTATAGAGTGGTCTTGTTAGCATGGGGTCACCTCTTTATGCACAGCCTTTTGATATTTTTGTTAAGGTTTCCTCCTTTTTTGATCATTTAACTTTGTACATAAATTTGTACATTTTAGAAGAAAATTGTTTTGTTATTTCCTTTAACTCAGAAGATTTACAGTCATCTTCTCCCTTCAAACCCATTCTTGAAGATTTAGGATGTTTTTGTATTTTAAAAGTCTGGGTTTCATTTCTGGTCTGTTGCGGGCCGTAAACCCCTGCCTTTTACATTTGTGGCCATGCCGCTTGGGGTGAGGTCTGTTTCTGAGGCAGACTTAGTGAATTCCTGGTCAGGCCTCTGTTATTTCAAGGCCTGTACACCTTTTTGATCATTTAGGGTTACAGTATCTTATCAATAGCAATAGCAATTTTGTTTGCTTGTCAGTCAGTCATTGTCCAACCCGGCATATCCTAACACAGGGTCATGGGGGTCTGCTGGAGCCAATCCCAGCCAACACAGGGCGCAAGGCAGTAACAAACCCCGGGCAGGGCGCCAGCCCACCACAGGGCACACACACACACACCAAGCACACACTAGGGACAATTTAGGATCACCAATGCACCTAACCTGCATGTCTTTGGACTGTGGGAAGAAACCGGAGCACCCGGAGGAAACCCACGCAGACACGGGGAGAACATGCAAACTCCACGCAGGGAGGACCAGGGAAGCGAACCCGGGTCTCCTAACTGCGAGGCAGCAGTGCTACCCACTGCGCCACCGTGCTGCCCTTGTTTGCTTGTATCATCTTCATTTTGTTCACAGCTGTCCCATTTTAGATTTTCTGAAGTGTGGCATCATATTTTTTTTACTTATTTACTATAATTATTATTTCATGCAATGATAAAAATAATTGTGCCACTTGTATCACCATTGTGTTATTTACAGGCGTCACCATTCTGAGCCACAGTCATCACATTGTGTTCTTAGCTGATTCATGGCACGTCACCAATAATGATGTGATTAGCTTAATCAATGTGACAATATGAAAATCAGAGCATCAGTCCCATCATTATCCAAGTTTTTGGATTTCTCTAAAAGATCCTTTAGTGCGTGCATGTGCATTTTAGGTGCTTTAGTATTCCAAGTTTCTAAATGTTTTCTGAATACAGTTCTTTGACTAGAATTTTGGTTGTTGACAGTCGATAGGACAGATTTCTGGTTTTAATTTTGGCTTCGGTTAACTTTTCCTCTCCCGGTCATCTCCATATCTTAATCACCCTTTTGAGATACCTGCATACTCGGATAGTGACCTGTCTGATGTGTTGCCTTTTTATATCTTTCCATCTTTTTACTTTCTCATATATGAAGTATTGTGATCATCCAAAAATTTGATGTCGAGAGTTTGATGAATCTCGACATTTTAGATCTCCCTGACTTTCTCTTATACGAAGTATAGGGAAATTATTTGAATCCTCCAAAAATTCCATTTCGAGATTTTGATGAATCTCAACATTTTAGAAAATACCATTTCTGGAATGTCCGTGTGTCTGTGTGTGTGTGTGTGTAAACATGAGTACGCTTTCACTTAGATCAACCAAATTTTGCAGTCAAGTATTATGTACAAAAACGTAGATTTCTATCAACTTTTGAGCTATTTACGCTACCTGGAAGTGGTGCTTATTTATTCATGCAGCTACAGAGTCCCGATTTATTCAACTTTACTTTTATAATAATTGTTCAATTGATTTGTTGTTGATAGTTCTTTAATGTACAAAATATAAAAATATAATCATTGTCTTGCGGTTTACTCCTCAAATATCCATCCCCATATCTGTGTATATGAGAAAGTCTAGGGGTGACCACTCCCGACTTATTGTTAATTACAGATATGCTGGAGATGTGGAATTTATTAACGATGTAATGACCAGCATAATAAGCAAATACAACTCAGATGTACTGGAGTTTTCTATGTTTTACTTGGAGTCTTTGTTCTGTAACAAACGGTGTGCCCTGTCTTATACTTCGTTATGTGGATTACGGAGCACATCTCCAAAACAATAAAAGAAAGCTCTCCCTACCAATCTGTTTATCTCCTGCCACTCACATTCTGTCTTTTTCTATACCACAAACACTCCTGCTTATTGCCTTCTGACTTCCTACTCAAAACTTCTCTTCAGCCAGTCCTATCACTTGCACAGCATTCAACTCTTTCTGCTCCCCCACTGCCCATCACAATAAATTAACAAAACATAACAGAATTTAAAAAGAAAATTACAGTACAGAAGAACATTAACATTCATACAGAATAACATTACTGTTAGTGGTTTTGTGAAAGAAAAATTAACTGCTTGCAAGCTACTAAGGGTTAAAAGCTGACAAAGCTGTTTTGCTATAACGGCTGGTTATTCATACAGGCGTCTGTCATAAAACAGGGTGCAGTAAGCTTACCGACCAGCACAATGGGACTGGACCAGGGACTATAACTTTCCTCAATCACTCCTAGTTCCAGCATGTGCTTGATCTCAAGCTCCACTTCAGCCCTTTTTGCCTCGGGAAGACGATACGGGCATTCTCAGACAATAACCCCGGGCTCTGTCACTATGTTGTGCTCAATCAGAGAGGTCCTTCCAGGGTTCTCACTGACTACCTCCCGAATGGACCGGATAACTGTTTCCAGCTCCTGCCGTTATCTAGGACTTAAATCCGCCCCGAAGTTAAGGCTAGCCATGTGAGCAAAGAGTGAGTGGGGCTGGCCGGAGGAGGGATTGGGATCCCTGTCCTTCCACAGTTTCTGCAGGTTCACATGATAATCCCGCTCCCTCGGCCGACGATTGGATTGACTCACCAAATAGTCGACGAGGCCCTTCCTCTCCTTAACTTCGTAGGGGCCTTGCCAATGGGCAAGCAACTTAGAGTAGGAGGTAGTCACTAGGACCATGACCCGATCTCCCGGTTGGAACTTCCGGAGAGACGTGCTGCGATTGTAACAACGGACCTGTGCTGCTTGGGCCTCTTCCATGTGACTTTTAAGGAGGGGCCGAATCTTTCCAAATCTATCGCGCAATTGCGCGATATATTCTAGTATGTTTGTAGAGGGAAGAGCCTCTTCTTCCCATCCTTCTTTTAGGATATCTAATATGCTTGGGGTTGTTGCCCATACAGTAATTCAAAAGGGGAGAACCCCGTGGAGGCTTGTGGGACTTCCCGATAGGCAAAAAGGACGAGGGGGAGGAGCTGATCCCAGTTCCTTCTATCCTCGCTGACCACCTTACGCAGCATTTGTTTGAGAGTCTGATTGAACCTCTCCACTAGACCGTCGGTTTGAGGATGATACACCACGGTCTTTATATGCTTTATTTTCAGTAATCTGGCAGTCTCCTTGAACGTCTCCGAGGTGAAAGGTGTCCCCTGGTCCGTCAAGACTTCCTTGGGGATACCCATGTGCGCAAAGACCCCTAGTAATTCCCATGCGATGGCTTTAGAAGTGGCTGAGCGCAACGGAACAGCTTCGGGATATTTGGTAGCATAATCCACGAGGACTAAAATGTACTTGTGTCCTCGGGCTGAGGGCTCTAGAGGTCCAACTATATCGACCCCAATTCAATGGAAGGGAATGTCAATCAGGGGAATAGGAATGAGAGGAGCACGGTCCTTTCTTGGAATTTGTCGCAGTAGACACTACAGGCAAGAAGTGCAAAAGCGACGAACCTCATCATTGATTCCCGGCCAGCAGAAACAGAGCTTGATCCGCTCCAGGGTTTTTTCGGTGCCCAAGTGGCCACCTAGGAGGTGGGCGTGTGCTAACTCACAGACCTGCCGCCAGAAGGTTCGTGGGATTGGCAGCAGCTTTCTCTCCTGCCCGTCATGCATTGCTACACGATAGAGAAGGTCGTTATCTAACACAAAATGAGGACCCTGTGGCATTGACTGGTTAGTGCGCTGGCCGTTGACTAGGACCACTGCATTTTTTGAAAATTTCAGGGAATCGTCACTCCACTGCTCCCTTTTAAAGGAAGCCAGCGTCTCTCTAAATTGGAACCGTAAAAGGGAGAGAGGGTCTGGACCGATCTCAAGGGGCGTGGTTTCCTCCTGCTCCGCCGCGGCACTGGTGGATGACGTGTCTGCACGCGACGGCCCGGGAGTTGCCACGTCACTCAGGACGGCCGCTTCATCTCTCTCTGCCGGCTGATTACATGGCGTGCAGGCAGCTTGAGACGGCTCATCCCCATCCATAACTAGGCCCAAGTTAATCCCAGGAGTGGTATGTGTCTCACCGCTTTTGATATTAGACCAGTCCCGCCCTAGTATCACCGGGTGTGGAGGATCAGGGAGAATCGCCACGGTTAAGTTCTGAACTGATCCTCCATAACTGATGACACAAACGGCGGTCCTGTACCAGCGGGTTTCTCCGTGGACACAGGTTACACCGGTCTTAACTTTCAACCACTGTTGCGGTAGCAAAAATCGGCGGGCAACAATGGAAATGTTGCTGCCGGTATTGAACAGATCAGAAGTTTTATACCTGTTAAGATCACCATGCCTGTGTGTGGGACCGCCAACGGGTTTGTCAGAGCACACCAACCCCTCTTCCTCCTCCACCTGCATTCCACCTCATTCCCAAGCGGTTTGCGCACCCGCGGCCTCGGGGACGTCTGCACAAGCTCTGGGTTATACGGGGTTGGGGCTAGGTTTTGGGACGTACTCCGGTTGAGTTCGACCAAGGGACTGTTCAGCTCCCCCAGATTGTGAGGCCATCCATTGTCTTTATACGAGCTCTATGAGCTCTACCATGTTTCTGAATTGTCTACCCCAGACCGGCTGGGTGAAGCCCTGGGGTAGTGTATTCAGCAGCAGATAGCAAGCCACCTGCTCTAATAATTGAAAAGGCTTGAGTTCCTGTGGCCGTAGCCACTGCCCTACCTTTGCCCATAGGGACCAGGCTTGTTGAGGGGCCGGCTGCTCTGGATCGAACCTCCAGTTTTTCAGACTACTCACCTGCCAGTCTGGGGCACCCCTAGGTGGAAATCGGGGCTCTGGCTTCACAGGGAGGTGGGCACTCTCCTCAGAGAGAGCATAAACAGCCCTCTTTGCCTCCCCCTTCTGAAGCAGCCCAATTCTGTGAGCCCCTCCCGCACACTCCCTGGCCTGCCTAGGTTGCCTAGTGGAGCATGCCAGTGGCAGAGCCTGTACCGGGCCACTCCGAAACACGGGACACCCTCCCCGCCTGGAAACTCGACCCCGGTACGCTCCCACCTGGATGTGTTGCAGGTCCTGTCCCCAGGACTTCTTCATTCTGCCGACTACGCCAATGTCACAAAAATGAGACATAAACAGATAAAATTTGGGGCAGCCGCCCGTATAATTCGGTATCCTGGCTGCAAAGTCATTTTTTTATCAATAAACAGCACTGATGTGCATACAACTGAGTCCAGAACAAGACTGAGGGAATAGGGAAAAGGTGTAGACTTTTAAAGGGGAAGACAGGAAGTGAGGTCATAGGGATCTGGCTCATGTTCTTCAGCCATTGGTTCGAGCCCGGACGTGACATCACAGGGGCTGGAGCCGGTAAAGTCTTCTTCCATTGGCTCGGTGCATACAACTGAGTCCAGAACAAGACTGAGGGAATAGGGAAAAGGTGTAGACTTTTAAAGGGGAAGACAGGAAGTGAGGTCATAGGGATCTGGCTCATGTTCTTCAGCCATTGGTTCGAGCCCGGACGTGACATCACAGGGGCTGGAGCCGGTAAAGTCTTCTTCCATTGGCTCGGTCCCGGAAGTGACGTCAAGAGAGCCAAGTGGAATCTGCCGGGAATGGTCTACAAGTAAGGGGAAAAAAGAGTCAGTGCACTCTGCCACATCCCGGCATGCCTCAGAACTGCCTTCACTCAAGCCCTTTAGCTGCCTCCCATGCGCACGTGTGTGACAAATATATATATATATATATATATATATATATATATATATATATATATATATATATATATATACAATGCTAAGTTCTTTCTGTCTGTCCTGAAATTAATTACAAACCAATGGAGCTAGAATCTTGACCTTGGTTTTAATTAAAATGTTATGACATGATATGTTCTTTATACTCAAAAAAATTAAGTAACAGCAACCTGGTGCCCATGAAAGATGGCAAAGTGACATGTGGTCATGTGTTTATGGCAAAATAATCAGACAACCACATGATATTCACCACAATGGCAATAAGAAAGAGAAGTGCAGTGACATCTGGTGAGCATCAGGCAAATTGCAGAAGGCGATACAGTGATGATGAACAAGAAATAATAAGAAGACAAGCAAAAAATTATCATGAATATAGCCTGATATGTTCTTGAAATTCAAAAAAAATTATGTCATGGCAACCTGGTGGCCACTTTTTTATTGTAATACAAGCACTGTCCCTGCATGTCCAACAGGATACAGAACCATATCTGTTCAGAAATCATAGTCAATCAGATGTATTGTGTTTATTGAGCATCAGACTAAATTAAACCTAAATAAAGGATGGCACAATGGCACAGTGACCTGAAGTGGTGTATATACTACAAAGTAATTGTAGCTATGGTCAATGACGTTTTTCAAAGCGGTTCAAAATGCAGCTACCAGAAAGGTTCGAGCAATGTACAGTACAAAAGTCTATAGTCTAAGTGTCTTCATTTAAAAAGTTTTAGTGAAATTCAAAGAAAACAGTTCACACAAAAAATAAAGAGCAAAGTTGATTATACACACAAAAAAGAAAAAGAACGACTCATCTAAGATGTTTATTTTAAGGCCTAAATCATCTTGGTTACATTAAGCAAGTTTCTTTATGTTATCACATACACTAAGACATAATGTACACAATCTGAAATTGTTCTAAATTCAGGACTATAGAAGAACATTAAGGATATTCCATTAACATTAACAATCTTCCATTATCTGTGTTGCTGTATGAAGCATATTCCATTCAAATTAAGCAAAAACTTGCATGACTTTACCTTTAACATTAATGTTGTAAGTTTGGCTCTTCCAGTGATTGAAAAAAAAGTTGATAGCCACCATAACGGCACAAAGAAAAGAAGAGAACCAACATCTGCTGAGAGTCAAGTAAATTGAAGAAGGCGATTAAGCGATGAACGAGAAAGAATAAGAAAACAAGGTGCTGAAGCACATAGACGTGGTCCCAAACACAGAGCAAGTGAGCGGCAGGCAAACATGAAAACTCAAAACACGCAAGACAAAATCCCAGATACAGAATGCAAAAATGCCTAAGAGACAAGAAATGCATGACGATAACCGAACCAATCGTCAATTAGTCGAAACTTCCGATCATAGGGAAGCATTGCTTTTAATCCTTAACATCAATGTTTCTTTGAAGACCACTGCTGAGCAAAGTCACATCAGCAATGTCCTCAATGTTATGCTGTATTTTATACGTTGAAAACAAAGAAGCGTGTTTCCAAAATAGAACAAGTTCCGCTTACTCTAGATGAGCCACCAGAAGAAATGAAGTACATTATAACTTCTAGAGGAACTGACAGATATAGCTATTTATCTTTAACTTGGTTTAATTTATTTGCCTTTTATTTTAGGACCTTAGGTGTATGTGTTTACTAGTTCTGTAAAAAATTACTAGCGGGAAGAAAATTAGTTTGTAAAACGTTTCGGATCTCCATTGTGTAACATGCAGGTGACTGTTTTTTTATTTTTAAGAGTATAGTTGCTCTGCCTTTTCTAACTTGGCATCCAGCTTTGGCTTGTCAAGTTCCTCTCTCTGGCTGCTGTGTGTGTGTGTGTGTGTGTGTGTGTGTGTGTGTGTGTGTGTGTGTGTGTGTGTGTGTGTGTGTGTGCGCGTGCGTGCATGTGTGCATGTGTGTGTGAGTGTGTGTGTGTGAGTGTGTCCTCCCACCTGCTAAGGGCCGGCTGACTCATTGCTGTTATAAATACTCTCTGGCAGAGTGCGCCTCACATTATCAATCCCTCAGGAAACATTGCTGCTGTTCTCCCTGACTGGCCTGCAATTAATAGATCAGGCTGAACAGAAGACGCTGACACCAGAGTAGGCTGGGGGTGTACACCAGGGGGCAGAGTTACCTGTCCATCCTCTATTGAGGACGGCCTCCACCTTGCAGTGTTGTGACATCGGGGCTGGTTGTACTTGTCATATTACAAAAGCCTTCGCCAAAGTGGAGTAAACCCAAGTAGTTGTGCACAGCTCCTCTCGGGCATTGCCTGCACCAGGCGGTATGTGACTAAGGAGATACAACATAAGACTTGGTATGTCTAGGAAATGGAGGATCATTACAGAGGCAGTTATAGAGCAGTGCTTCGCAGATCTGGCGTCCTGTAGAATTTTCACGTTGTTGCTGTGTCCTTCTGTGTTCCTCCCACATCCTAAAACTTGACAGTTCAGATTAATGAGTGGTTCTAAATTTGTCACGGGTAAGTGTGGGTGAGAGTGGGCTCTGCAATGGGCTGGCACCCCATCCAAAGTTGCTTCCTGCCTTGTTCCTTATACTACCAGGAGGGTTTATGGACCATTGGTTGGATTAAGCAGGTTCGAGAATGTTATGCTGTGTAGCTGCAGAGGCACTTGGGAACTGGGGCTGGCATACAGGCAGAGTGTTGATAAAGAGGAGGATGAAATGGGCACATCTTTACACTCCTCCCCCCACACCCACCCCCAGCACATACATGACCTCAGTACGGCATAATACTTCTATGCGTGAGGCCACCTTCCCAAAATAGCTGCCTGACAGCTCCCTGGCCTTTTCGCTAGGAATCAGCAGCTCCGTTCCAGGAGTATGACGTAAAGCTCCTTCAATCTCAGCTCAGAGCCTGGGACACATAGAGCTCATTCACCCATGGGGTAATATTCTGTGAGTAAAAACAAAAGAGATGATAAGCTAAGGTAAGGCGAGAAGATGCCAAGTTGATCCTGTGTTTCTTGCCAAAATCAGAGAGAGGTGAGCCGTCCACTGTGTTCTGCGCTAAGAAACGCCAATAGCCGCAAGCAGTCTGCAGTCAACGAGTGATCTGTATAATGTTCTCATCCTGAGAGAGGAGCACCCCAGTGATCCCAATCCACTTCAAAAAAGACATTTGACTTTGAGCTGTTGTCAGTCCTCCAGTGGGTCCCTGCCAATCCTGCTGTTTACTGAGCTCTCTTCCTCAGTTGCAAGTGAGATTGAAATTAATGCTCCAAATCATCTTAGTGACTTTTGGCCCGTTCCCCTGCTGATGGTGTTTTCAGGTTTTATTCTGCAAGTTCAGCGTTTATCAAATCCTGCACCTTGGCTTCTTGTGTTAATGGCTCCTGCTCTTAGTAAATCCTCCTCCATGATATCTTCTGCATAGTGAGCTCTCTTCCTCATTCCCTACTGTGCCCTTAAGTGAATGCTGAGATCTTTTTAGTGACTCCTGCCCCCCTTGAGTCCTCCACTTCCTGTATCCTGCCCCACAGCCCAATCTTTTAGTTGCCCTTGGCCCACCATCCCACCTTTGGCAAGTAGAGGCCACATCTTTACTGTTTTCAAGTTAGAACATTAGAACAATGTAGACGAGAATAGGCCATTCAGCCCTACAAAAACTCATCGGTGCTATCCAATAATTGTTCCAAAAAGGATCCAATCCTTCATCTTGGTTCCTGATGTTAGTGGCTTGTGGCTCCATTTCTTACAGAGACCTGTCCCACAAGTTGTATTTATATCAAACTCTGCATTTTGAGCTCAGCAGGTGAGACCTACCCCTTGATTCCTGCCATTGTTGAATCCGTCCTAATGGTTTCTCTTATTCTGGTCTGGTCACCTTTCACAGTTCCAAGTGAGACCTGAACAATGGGAACAGTTTTGCTGACTCCTGCCCTCTCATGTCCTCTGGTTTCTGAGCCTGACCCCACAACCCCTGCTTTTAGTTTGTTGTATTTTCAAGTTTTATTCCTGAAGTCCAACTGTTATCAAATCATGCACCTTCACTTTTGATGTTAATGAGTCCTACATCATAGCATCTGCTTGATACCAGAGGCTTTGTGAGTTCTCTTCCTCATTCCCTACTGTGCCCTTAAGTGAACGCTGCAGGTGTTTTCAGTGACTCCTGCCTCCCCTTGTCCCCTTGTTCCCGTGTCCCTCCCCACATTCCATTCTTTTAGTGGACCATGGCTGACGGTCCCTCTTCTGGCAATTAAAGGCCTACAGGCTACACCTTTGCCATTTTCATGTTCTGTCACTTGTTTGTGAGCACTTTCACATGGCTCCTGCTCTTACAGAGTCCTGTTCCTTTGGCTCTACTTTTACCAAACTTTGTGTTTTGGGCACGATGGCATATCCTGCCCTTTGATTTCTGTCATTCTTGTGGCTCCTGCACCTTGAAACCCACTCTGTAGTGAACCATCTTTCTCAGTTCCAAATGATACCTAAACATTGGGAGTTGTTCTACTGACTGTTTCTGTTTCCCCACCATGAGCCCTGCCACACCGCCCTTCTTTTTAGTCGATATCTGCCATTACTGAATCCTGTCTTATGGCTCCTGCTCTTAGTAAATCTTGCTGTTTAGTGAGTTTTTTCCCTCATTCCCTTCTTGGACCTTAATTAAATGCTGCAGATCATCTTAGTGACTTCTGCTCCCTCAGGTCCTGCTTCCCGTGTCTTACCCTGACAGCTGATGCTTTTAGTGAGTCATCTTGTAGATTTCATGAAGTTCTGTCCCTCAGGTCTTACTGTTGGCAAGTCCCGCTATTGGTGAATCTGTTCAGTTTATTCTACTCCTGGGTCCTCTCTTGTTAGTCAGTCTTGTCTTGACTGCCCAGCTCCTAGTAAGTCCAGACTGCTTTTAGATTAAGTTCTGGCCCACAGGCCCTGGTTTAGAGGTTGGGAATGTCGAGCTCTCAGGCCCACCTCTTTTCAAGCCATGTCCCTTTAACTCCTGCTGTTTGTGAATCCTGCCTTGTGTCTGTTGTTCACAGTTCATCCTTCTCTCCGGGTCCTTGTCTTGGTCAGTCAATTCCTCTTGAGTCCTTTTTTTGTCACACTGTGTACCTGTGTTTGTGTTAGCCCCTTAGTCTCTGTTGATAGTGAATCTTATTTAGCCCTGCTTCTGACGTCAGCGCATCCTGACTTGTGTCTTCTGCTTTTCAGTAATCCCACCCAATTTATTTGTCAGTTTTCTCCCATGTACCCAGCTCCTAGGAAGTCTTACTTCACAGGTCCAACTCCTAATGAGTGGCCTCACTTAAACTTTACAACTGGCAAGTCCTGCTCCTTGGATCCCATCTCGTGAATGTGCCCTACGGCCCTACTGGCACAGATTTTCTGTTAGTTAGTTCTACCCCACAGGTCCTTCTTTTAATACAGTTCTTCCTCATGGTTTCTGCTGTTAGCATGTCCTGCCCATTGGACCTTGCTGTAAGTGTATATCTCCTTATGTGACTTCCATTTGGTGAGTTCTTCTCCTTGGCTTCTGGTGCTTGAAGTCCATTATTTTGCTTGTACTGTCCACAGGGCTCAGTGCTGACTTACGGGTCCTTCTCATAGGCTATGTCCACACTAATACTTTTTAATTTAAAAACACAGATATTTGTCTCTGTTTTTTCATTTACACTACCCCCTAAAAACGGAGACTTTTGAAAACACTCCAGAGCTGTACACTTCCAAAATCCTCACAGGTGGCGCAGTGGTAGTGCTGCTGATTTGCAGTAAAGAGATTGTGGGTTTGCTTTCCGGGCCCTCCCTGTGTGGAGAGCGCTTTGAGTAGTGAGAAAAAGCACTATATAAATGTAAAGAATTATTAAAAACACAGTCTGAGCATTTCAGTGTGGAGGAGTGAAAACGCAGAGTATTCTGATTGGGTCAAGCTTATTACGTGGCCCTTTCCTGATTGGATCCTGCTCATTGCAACGTTTCATTCATCTCAAAACACAGCAGCTTTTGCAACTGTGCAGAGGAGAACAATGAGGTGAATCCCAGGACTTAACGACATGTCGTACTCTGACAGTTTTAGAGTATTAAACCTATTTAGTCCTGAGCAGAGGGGACTGTGGAGTCTCTTTATCGAGTTAGTTCCATAACATAAACTCTCTCAACGTAGTCATGGTTGATCCAGTGGCACACCAGATAAAATTCTTTTTTAGGTACGGATTTTACAGAAACCTGTTCTACCAGTATGCCACAATTTAGCTGAAAACGTCAACACATTTAAACATATAAAAGGAAACAGGAAGTGAGATTTTGTGTCAAGAGTAATAGTGTCTTAAAGGTGTGCGTGGACTTGAATGTGAACTGCATTTAATAATAGAGCCCACCCCTTGAAGAGTATTAGTCGGTATGCTGTCTGGTTGAACCTGATTGGTGACTCAAATCAAACAGATGGATATTACAGGAAGCAGCCGTGCCTTGTGCTGCATGTTTGACGGTGGCGTGAGTGAATGACTGGGGTCAGGGGTCGAACGAGAGAGAAAGAGAACTGTACCTTAAAGAGAGGTGATAAGAAGCATGTCTGTGTGCACCGTTAATTAGTTATACTTTACATTTGTTATCTGTTTAATTAGTAATACTGTACATTTGGTATTTGTTAAGGGAAAGTTTCAGTCGGAAAAAAGCAGAAATACTTTACGCCAATGTCTACCGAAACTGTCAGAATTTTTAATTATACCGTGATATGAATGTTTGGCCATAATGTCCATGCATATCTGTTATGAGTGAGAAAACTTCAAAAATGTATTGTTCAATTAATTCAATAAAATAATTAATTTAATAATTTAATTAATTTAATTTACCAGGTCCTCCCTGCGTGGAGTTTGCATGTTCTCCCCGTGTCTGCGTGGGTTTCCTCCGGGTGCTCCAGTTTCCTCCCACAGTCCAAAGACATGCAGGTTAGGTGCATTGGCGATTCTAAATTGGCCCTGGTGTGTTTGTGTGTGTCCTGCGGTGGGTTGGCACCCTGCCTGGGATTGGTTCCCTGCCTTGCTCCCTGTGTTGGCTGGGATTGGCTCCAGCAGACCCCCGTGACCCTGTGTTCAGATTCAGTGGGTTGGAAAATGGATGGATGGTTGGAATTAATTTAATTTATTGTTTAATTTAATATATTTTTTAAGCTTCTTTGTAGTTGTTTTGTATGTTAGGAATTATTTCTGGCTGTGAATTTTATTCTTTCAGTACTCCTGTAATTTAGTATATCCATCCATCCATCCATTTTCCAACCCACTGAATCCGAACACAGGGTCACGGGGTCTGCTGGAGCCAATCCCAGCCAATACGGGGCACAAAGCAGGAACCAATCCCGGGCAGGGTGCCAACCCACTGCAGGACACACACAAACACCAAGCACACACTAGGGCCAATTTAGAATCGCCAATCCACCTAACCTGCATGTCTTTGGACTGTGGGAGGAAACCGGAGCGCCCGGAGGAAACCCACGCAGACACGGGGAGAACATGCAAACTCCACGCAGGGAGGACCCGGGAAGCGAACCCAGGTCCCCAGGTCTCCCAACTGCGAGGCAGCAGCGCTACCCACTGCGCCACCGTGCCGCCCAATTTAGCATATTTTGTTACTAATATATTTTTGCAATACTGCAACACCATTTTGTTATGTGTATGAGCCGCATTTTGGTGGTCTAATTGCCAGGAGGTAATTGTGATTTGTGAGAGGAGTCATGGTCATGGGAGTTGCACCAATGACAGTTTTTAAGCCAGTGCAACAAATCTTGTGGCATCTGTGATAATTGATAGTAGATTTTGTGAGTTGGAGTTTCTGATTGATTTACAGTTAAATAATTCTTAGTGATCTATTTATAACTAGTTTCCATAGTGTGTTGGTTTTGGTGTGTTGCGATTCATCTTCAGATCCCTTTTTGCCAGTTACAGAGTTATAAAAGCAGGTGGATTTGCCTGCACTATGAACAAGCTGAACAATTGCCTTTTTCTTAGTGTTTATCTTCAATGGCTCCCTGCCTGCTATAAGATACATTTTAAAGTTTTAGGTTTTATTTTTAAGGTGATGAATGGTATATTGCTGACTAGGGATGACTGAACCCTGCTAAATTTTGATGTTCCAGTGAACTTGACAAAATGCATTGAAGTGAATGAGTAGGGAGAAACTGAACTGCTGTAGTTTTGAGTGGATTATAATGGTGCCACAGTCTTTTAAGTGGCCCTGAGGGCTGGGAAAGCATCTGCTAACTATGATGGACCGATTATCGTTGCCAAAAATGAGACCTGAGCTGTGAATTTCTCCAGCTTAACTGGAGTTTTTTTTTTTAATTCTTCTGTCCATTCTGGCCATCACTGGACTCACATTCAGAGACTTAGAAAGACAATTCTATATGTTTAAGGACTATACTTCTCTTAATTATATGCAGTATACAGGGTGAGCCAAAATGAAGTACCACATTTCTCAAGGTCATTGTGTGAGGTAGAGGCAGCCGAGTAGGTTGGGGTGGGGGTCCTTTAATAGGCAATCCCTTGTAGTTTTAAGTTGGCAACATGCCTTGGTCTGGTGCGCACCGTTCTTCTGCTGTCGAAGCTAACAAATAAATCATCAGTATGCAATGCATTCCTTCTAATGGTGATGTCCCAGATTGGGATTGGGTGGCCGAAAACATCCAAGCTGTAAGGGCATCAATTTTGCAGTCTCCAAGACGTTCAGCGCACAAACATGCTTCTGCCTTAGGCACTTCCAACACATCTTTGAGGAGGATTTTGCATGAGGACTTTAATTTCCATTCATACAAAATGATGGTAGTGCAGAAACGCACTAAGAGAGACTGGGAGAGCCGTAAAGAGTTGTGTGAGAACATTCTGCAAACTGTTCATCGAGATGCCATCATCATGTGCTGCAACGAGGCACATTTCCATTTGAATGGATGTGTAAGTAAGCAAAACTTTCACTGTTGGGCTAAAACCAACCCTTGTGAACTTCCTCAGAGACCCCTGCACAGTGAGTGTGTTACAGTTTGCTGCTCCGTTCCTGAATTTGGCATTGTAGGCCCTTACTTTTTTGAGGAGGGGGGAGCAACGATCACCGTCACTTCAGAACATTACATTGAAATGCTAAAATGGAAGTAATGGATGTGGTGGATTACTGGTTTTCAACAGGATGGAGCAACAGCTCATACGGCGTGGCGATCCATGCAAGTTTTGCAGGAGATGTTTCCGGGGAAGCTGATCTCCCTGCATGACGATGTCAAGTGGCCTTCATGTTTGCCTAATCTCGCTCTGCGCGATTTCTTCTTGTGGGGCTATCTCAAGTTGAAAGTATACACACACCGATCTCAAAACCTTGAAGCCCTCAAGGTCGCTATTCGCCACGAAATCGCCACTAGAGCGTTCAGAAATCGTCTTGAAGGATGTATCGCTAATGATGGCCACCACCTTGAAGACATCATTTTTAAAGCACTTTGAAAAAAATCTATTTTGTATGCCCTTTCTTGTGTTGTAATGAAATTTATTCTATCTTGTAGCGTTTTTGTATAATACACGTTTGAAATGTGGTACTTCTTTTTGGCTCACCTTGTATAAGTGTCCATTATTTATTGCTTACTATTTAGTCATTATTCTTACGTAATTTTAATTTGTTTTTTCTTTTCTCATAACTGTTTCATTGACATCTTGTAAAGCACCTTAAGCTAAATCCTTTGAATTAAAATGTGCTATGGAAGTAAATTAAATTATTATTGTGAGGCAGCACTGCTAAACACCATTCCTGCCTGAAATAAAATTATATTGCGAGTGCTTTGCCTCTGCATCTCACAAGCTTCTCTCACCACAACCGACAAAGACTCACAGAGCCTGTGATGCAAGGGATTAGCGTTAAATACTCGGGGGGGCTGTCCTGGTCACTACCTGATCTGTACTACACAGCGAGGAGTATAATATGCTTAATCAGGGAGTGAACATACAATGAATCGATGTAGAATAACAAAGTAGTGTCATGATACTCTCATTATGGTCAGCTAATGTACCCTTCAAATGAAAATACTGAGTACTGATCAGGTTGTGACATCACCATAAAACAGCATTTCCTAAACTATGGGCCATGGTGGCATTGCAGATAGGCCGTGGCCAACTCTGAACGAAAGCACCGCTCCAATGATCTCGCTCGATTCATAGCAGCAGCATCGCAGGTAAATCACGGCCAATCCTGAACGATCTTCCCAACCACCACTCTAATGATCGCGCTTGATTCACCAAGGAGGAAAAGCATTGACAATCACAATTGATTCATCTAATGCTCTGATGTGATGGGGACCCCCTTGGCCCATGCTTTGATAATCACACTCGATTCACTGAAGGGGAATCCCTAACTTCACCCCCAGTGGGTCATGAAGAATTCACGGGAGGGGGGATCCAGGAGGTGGGTCGCAAAAACATTGGCATGTGAAAATGTGGGTTGCTATACAACCTAGGTTGGGAAATTATTCACACATTCACAAAGCAAATTGGGACAGCACCATGTGATGGATGACCGGCTACAGACTCCGGTCGCCACCCCCAGGCCGCTAGGAGGAGCCCTCCGGACAGCATGATGGTGCCCCGAGTTCCAGCAGGGCCTCATGGACTTTGTAGTTTATATACACAGCCCTGCTGGATACCTTGGGGACCACCGGGAGTCGCTGTAGGGGGGCTAGTGGGCTCTTGCGTGCCCTATAACCCGGGGGTGCGTCATCATCACGTGACCGGAAGGAACGACGTGCTCCCGGGGTGAAGAAAAGGACTGTTTACCCTGACCCGGAAGGAATACGGACTTGTGGGTTTTGCCAGGAAGCACTTCCGGGTCAGGGGATATAAAAGGACTATGGGAAAGCCCAGACACTGAGCTGAGCTGGGTGGAAGGGTGGCAACGCGTCTGGGAGTGGAGGATTGTGTATTGTTATTTGATTATTGATTTATTATTGAGTATTGTGGAGAGGAGGGTGCTTTGTGCACTTTATTATTATAATAAATATTCATATTTGGACTTTTACCTGGTGTCTGACGTATAGTCTGAGGGTTCAAGGGGTCACGGAGACCCTTAATCTGTCACAACCATAAACTGTGAGGTGGTGTATGCTTACATTGTGCACTGGTGAAACATCTATGCATGCACAGTGCAAATCGGACAGGTAGCACAGATCAGGGAGTGACATCCCAATCCAATATGGCTGCTACAGCTCTGTGATGTCATGCTGGCCTCATAAAGCTTAATGGGGTGCTATTAAAAACAAAAACATTTTCATGAAAAACTTCAGTGAATAAGGTTACCAGTGAACCAAGCAAATTTGCTGTGAAAAACACTTTGGTGAATTTTTTCGATTATCCTGTTTTCTCCTTTTACATCATTAAGATCTTCCAGTAAGCTTCTGTTCTGTGATCTCAATGTAAGAAACAAAGGCTGACCGTGCCTTCAAAGTCACTGCTCCAAGACTGTGAATGTGACGGACATGCTGAAGGCACCCAAGAATTTCTGTGTGTGCTGAAAAACCAGGAAATGATATATAGAAACTGAGATATGGTCTGAGACGAGCAAGGGTTAAAACTGTGAGATCAAACTCAAACAAGTAAACCGGAACCACAGAGCAAGATGTTACTCGAGAACGAATCAAAATTACAAACCTAATCCTAATAATAGTCAACAGAAGGAGCTGATTCTTGGTGAGTCAAAACCCAGAAT
This sequence comes from Erpetoichthys calabaricus, assembly GCF_900747795.2. Lineage (NCBI taxonomy): Eukaryota > Metazoa > Chordata > Cladistia > Polypteriformes > Polypteridae > Erpetoichthys > Erpetoichthys calabaricus. Next base: position 37,165,570 of record NC_041394.2, read on the forward strand.
AAACCCAGAGCATTGTGGGAGAGCTTACTTCTTAAGATCAGATAAGCTGCAACTGTAACTTTTATAAATCTAAGCTCTAAAAATGTCTCTTATGTGGTATGTATTCTTCTTTGTATAAGTATAGGCATACCATTTTTAGGTTGATTTGTTTTTTGCTTTATTGTAATGTTTGTGCAGTACTTTGGTCAACAGGTCTTAAATATGCTTGCCAGTCCTTGATTGTGACTTTTGAACCTTTGCTTCAGCGCCTCTCTATTGGTTTCTATGGTTACCAGTTCCCACTCCTAATGAATCCTGACCCTTAAGGTGGGCTGTCCATGCTTTGTGACTCCTGATGCCTGTGTTTAATGAATGCATCCATTTGACCCTTATGGTAGTGCAGTCCTAATGAGGATGGCCCCCATTCATTTAGGTCTCTGGGTCAGCCTAATAGCTCATTCATGCTCCTGGCTTTGTTTCTTCTCTGTTTGAAAGTTGTCTATAATAGGCTGGGTGTCAGTGTGCCAAGGGAGTCTGCCAGAAGTTGGCACTGCACAGTAACCCAGAGTTGAAATGGTCACAGACTGTTCCTTATGGTTTTACAGGTGTCATGAGCTGCATGCCCTGAAGCCATTATGGTTTTTACGAGCAGGCAATAAACATTTTTTTCAAGCAATTTAATGGTGTAGGAAAAGATTTCTGACATTCTGCATGGGTATAACCCGAACACAGGTAGCGATTTTCTGGGAAAGAGAAAGAAGAAATTCTACCTGCAGAAGACAAATTAGACTTGAAAAAAGAAATGTGTGGTCACTGTCTTAGGGATCTTCAGTTTGGTGCTTACTGATCATTGCCTCATAGCGGCAGTTTAGGAGATTCTGTATAAAGTGATAGGGAAGAGATGCATTCTGGTAGTAACCTTTTTACTGGATTGTGGGGAATCAGAGGTGCAGGATCAGTAGGCTCTGCTGAAGGGAACCTCAGCTTATTGGACCCAGTATTTTACAGGGCCCATCATGAACTGGTCCTGTTTAAATGGTGGGGTCAATTTCAACAGAAAAAACATTATGGGAGGCCAATCTGGCCATCCCCATTTACTTGGTGTGAAAATTAAATGAACCGTTGCCACCAGTCTAGCACAGCTGGAATAAATACAATTTCCTCTTTTATCTTTTGGTGATCAAGGAGCTCTGTCTCCTTCTGGGTGGTCGTGGTTTTGTGACCCAGTGACCGAAAGGGGTGTTATCACTTGCAATCATTTGGCAGTTTCCCTGAATTGTAGAGGACGAAAAAGAAGAAGACAAGGAAATTAGCAACATCATCCCAAATTGGTCTAAGGTGGAACCACATACCATGGAGACAGTGACAATGGTCACTGCCTGTCTTAATATCGAACCAGGGTGGTTGAAGGCCAGAGAAAGAGGTTAAGTGAAAGCAATAAACACTTAGTCAAGAAGCATTCATACTTTTAAAACACGGGGAATAAGAAAGAAAGCAGATTAGCGAGATCCTCAACCCTGAAAACTGAGGTGTGCATGTGTTCTGCTAGTTGTTTTATTCTTTTGTGGGGCCCCCCATTTTACTTTTTCCATTGTTTTTGTTTCTTTTATTAACATCCATTCATTAACTAAAACTGCTTAATCCAGTTTTTTATGGTGTGATAAGTAAGATCAAACCCCAATGAATTTGCATTTCTCTGAGTTTGGCGAAAACACAGAAATGCTTCGGAATTTCAGTGAACTCAGCAAAATGTATTGAAGTCAACTGGGAAGGAGAAACTGAACTAGTTTTGAGTGGATTATAACAGTATGATGGTCTTTTAAGTGGCCCTGAAGGCTACAAAGGTGTCTGTCAACTTTACTGGACTGATTATTGTGGCTAAAAATGTGACCTGAGCTGTGAGACAGCAGTGTCAACTACTCCCCCACTGTACCTCTTTGAGAATTACACTCTTGAGTCAACAATACTCCGAGTCTTTTATCTTTTTCTGTATATCCCAAACTCCTATCACTATGACTTAATAACACTCAGAGCCTGCAAAGCAAGGGAGCAGTGTTTTATATATGTGATGTCACTACCTGATCTGCACTACATAGTGAGGAGCATAACATGCCTAATCCAGCAGTGAAGACACAATGTATGAATCTATGTAGAACAACAAACCATTTTCATAATATTCTTCTTTTTATATTTTTTAAACACATGTGGGATGCAAATCTGGCTGAGTATTGATCAGGTACAAAATTATTCATGCATCCGCAGAGCAGATCAGGCAGCACCGTAAAGTATGCATGCAGGAACGTTCTGCACATGCACAATCCAAGTTCAGCACATAGCATTACTGGATAATTATGACCCCATCCAACATGGCTACTACAGCTCTGTGATGTTACACTGGCCTTGCAATGCATCATGGGGAGCTAGGGAAAAGAAAAGTGTATCTAAGCTGGCTGCATAGTGGGAAAACCTGGTGAACCAAGCAAGTTTTCTGCCAAAAACTCTTTCGTCGATCAACACTAGTGGTGAGCTGGAGCCCATCCCAGCAGCAACAAAGTTTACCAATCTCACAGTTAGACTATACTTTGGCCTACATTCACTCATGCCGGGTATGTTTAGGATCTCCAGTCAATCTCACACACAAGGCTTGGAGATGTGGAAAACATGCAAGCTTCACATGCACAGTAACGTGCAGGGAGTTTTGACATCCACGTCGTTCTGTTCAGATTCACTTGAGACTGGGCTTATTATGGCAACATTGGGTGCAAGACTGGGGAGCAACTGGATTCAGTCTCAGTTTTAATAAATGTGCTTTAAGTGAAGTCAGCGTCATGTTTGAAGGCCTGGACATAAAATATTAAAGTGTACTGGCTTACTCTTTCAGAAGCTGTAATGGAGGACTGCCTCTGCAGTAACAATTGATACATTTTATGTGTGTTTTGGGTTATTTTATAGTTTTTGTTTTGTACAATCTGTATTTGAGGTTTTTTGATCACTACAATTTGATTTGACAAAATTTTATTTTATTTTCATTCTGTTTAGTTCTTTGTTTATGTGACATAGTGGGATGTACTAGTGCTGGGAGGTACCGAAAACCATTTTTTATTTTTGTTATACTGCAATACCGGTTTAAATAGCTTAAACAACGTTCAGAATGTGGTGCAGTGGAAAACTGTTTAAGGGGGGACCTTTTTCACTGCTACACCGCTAAACACGCATGCAACGGAGTACATGCATTAGTGGAGGTATTGAGCGATGAAAATGGACAGAGAACATTCAGAAACTGAAGCTGTAGCAGATGATAAAGTTGAACGTGATGACACAGAAGATCTTTTACCGAAAAAAGGAGCCGTGTCTGTTGTCTGGAGATACTTTGGTTTTAAAATGTCGGATGTAGACCAAACAACTATTTACTGCAAATGCTGTCGAGCTAAAGTTGTTGCTGGAGGCGGCAACACGAGCAATTTGCTGCACCACCTTAGCCCCAAACATGCTTTGGTGTACCATGAATGTATGGAACTAAGATTGGAAAAGCTAGAGAACACTCGAGTCAGACGCGTTTGCCAAAGGTACTGCCTACAACAAAAAAAGCAAGTGGTGGATTGAGATAACCAACGTCATTACAGTCCATATAGCCAATGTGTCAGTGGACAGAGATTGGTAACATTAACAGAAAGTGTAGTTGGTTTACAACAAATATTTCCTCTTTATTCCTTTTCTAAGACATGTTCAGTGCAATACAACTTTTGACAAGCACCTCTGGATATTTTGCTAAGTCTAAATGCCTCTTTAGATGGTTGTAAATATGTTGTTAAAATTTTAGTTCAAGTTGTTTGCAAAATCTGTTCAATAAAAATGTTCTATATTTTGACTGCAGCTGTCATGCAATGTGATTCCTTCTCTTCATTAGTGCCACCCCCTTGAAAACTATCACTTTATGGAGCCATGCAAACCTGTATCAATACTTGTGTGCACATTCAAATGTTTTTTTGTACAATGTACAATTCTCATGACAGTGGAATAGATTATTCTTAGCCAGCCAGCGGGAAATGTGGTTAACATCCACTCATGCACGGGAAAAGCATACCATCAAATACCGTGAAACTGGAATCATTTTGAAAAATATCGTGATATAGTATTTTGGTCATACCGCCCAGCACTAGGATGTACCATGTAATCAGTTATGTCACAGGATGTGACGATATACAGTAAATATGGTGGCAATCCCATTGCACATTTTCCTTCAGTGAATAAGCATCTTGAATTTCAGTTCTAGGGTTAGTTAGCTTCTTCAGAAGTAGTGTCCTATTGTCAGGTTTCGTTTTTGGTTTTTGAACTCTTTCTGATGCTCGTTTTGCACTCGTATTTTAGTTGACTAATTGTTCGATTTCTTTCGACTTTAACCTTTTTCTCTCTATTACCTGCATTATAATGTCCTGGTTTCCTTTCTTGTTCACAATAATCTTTTGATACCAGCTTGTCGTTACATACCGATGGATCAAGTGTGACCCAGAGATGATTAATGTGGTTGCTGAATTTATATTGCCTGAGAGCGGATCTGGCAGCCATGGAAGTAGAAATGAGCAACCTTATGGCCACCTTGCCGCATGTGCCAAATAAAATAGCTGTCCTTGAACAAGTCTGTAAAGTGCCCCTTCAGGGTGCTGGTGGCACTGAACCCCGTATTCCTTGCCCTGAAAATTTCTGGTGTGATCCAAACCAGTTCTGTGTCTTCATTAATCAGTGTGAGTTAATTTTTATATTTACAACCCTACGCCTTTTGGTCAAATTTCACTGGTGCTTTCTGATCAAGCTGGTTGGTTGCATCCAGAGTATGTGCCTTGGCATGGAGGTTATGTAACAATCGACATGTTTTATATGTGTATTTTAGTTTTTTTTTTTTATCAAGTAGAATTTGTTTCTGAGGTTTTTGATCATTTCAACTTGACTTGATAGTTTTATATTTTTCCCCCCCCGCTTCATTTAGTTAGTTCACTTAAAATAGTGTATACTGGTTTACTCTTTCAGAAGCCTCAATGGTGGACAAATAATTGATACATTTTATATATGTGTTTTGGTTTATTTTACGATTGTTTATCACGCAGAGTCTGTTTTCGAGGTTTTTTAGTCACTTCAATTTGATTTGACAAAAGTTCTATTTTCGTTCCATTTAGTCCTTCATTTTTGTGATGTGGTAAGATGTCATATGACTGCAGTCATCGCATCAATTATATCACAGTATGAGACGATAGAAATATGGAGGCAAATCCCATTGCACATTATCCCACTGTGGATAAATATTTTGAATCTCAGTTCCAGGGTTTGTTGACTTATTTAAGTACGTCCTAGTGTCAGGTTTCATTTTCGGCTTTTAGATTGTGTTGGTTTGGACATGTGCAGAGGACAGATGCTGGATATAATGGGAAAAGGAGGCTCAGGACAGAGTTGCCAGGTTAGAGGAAAAGAGGAAGGCCTAAGAGAAGGTTTATGGATGTGGTGAGAGAGGACATGCAGGTGGTGGGTGTAACAGAACAAGATGCAGAGCACAGAAGGATATGGAAGAAGGTGACCCGCTGTGGTGATCCCTAATGGGAGCAGCCGAAAGAAGAAGAAGAAATCTGATTCTTATGTCCTCGTGTTTTGGTTACCTAATTATATGATTTTTCGGCATTGACCTGGCTTTCTTTCTTATCACAATTCTTGGTTCACATTATCATCTCTCAGCACATTGGATATTGCGCTAAATAATATGTAACATCACAACCATAGGGGCCCCACGGATTTAGAGTCACTTGCCAACATAATGAGTATTGTGACACAATGTCTGTGAAATATTAATGAGGTAAAAGACAAGAAGATGAAGAAATGGGTCATAACAGGGAGACTAACCTTGTATCAAAACAAAAACGTGAGAAAGAAATCGAGGTCATACACGTAAACATTAGTCTATAATATAACAATAAGGAGTCACAAAGAAAAGAGAAAAGTTGCAGCCAATGATGTAAACTAAATGGAGTGCCACAAAGTGCTTTTGAAATAATACACGATCTTGGATGACATGGATGACGCGGACATTCATGCCATTCTGATGGTGACATCACACACTCATAGCTTAGTAAGTAGGGTGGAAATCATAATAATCCATATTACTAAACGAGAATGGTAAACCGGATATGGACGCAGGGACATGCCCGTGGACGCAAAAGACACAAAGCCCCCTCCCATAGTGAAACAGGAGAGACTACGCACGTGCGCAGGCGCCACACAAAGACCCCCCCCCCCCCCCCCCCGCAACAGAGCAAAACGGGAGAAACTACGAACCGTCAGAGTAGGAAACAAAGTAAAACGTCATAAAGAGGATGAAGAACAGGGACAAACACATGAAGAGCAGGTTACAGAACAAAGCCCCCCTCCCCAGAGTACAACGAGAGAGACTACGAACCGTCTGACATGCCGCAAGCAGGATAAAGCGAGGTCAGAAATAAAACACAGAGTAGGAAACAAAGTAAAACTTCATAAAGGGATTAAAGAACGGGGACGAACACATGGAGAGCGGGTTACAGATGATGAAAACTGGAATGCAACAGCTACAAAAAAACCTAGCCACGAAACACATGCACACCGAGATACAGAATATAAAGGCAGAAACAACGACAGTTAAACGTCCACACCACACAGCGGATGCGGACCCTGAAGGTTCAGGCGTCTACATCGGGCGTCAGAACGGCCAATGAAGTACAAAAGGCAAATGCGCCTACACAGCATGGTAAGAACCGACATAATATGGAATGCGCAGGCGTGGCCGCCATACTGTGAGTGGCACTAATGCGTAGATCTAATGAACGTGGACTCCTACAACGCGCGTCTCAAACTGCATAAGCAAAGCAGGCACGGGTTCAACACAACACAGCTCGAGTGACCGAGATACAAACACGCGCCTGCCTGGATATAATTAATGATCGCAAGTGCCTACAACGTGCGTCTGAAATGATGCAAACCAGGCAGAGACTCCTCCAAAAAGAAACAGCTCGACTAAACGATATACGAAGTGAAACGGGAAACACTACAGAGTCCGCAGTGCTCCACAATGCACCGCATAATAGTTCAGAAAGAGCTTCGTATTAACAGTGGAGAGACCCAGAGTGACACGGGCGAACGCTCCGTATTAAACATACGTCATCCTCACACATCCAAACTATACGGCATAGGTGAATCACATTACAGTTATGCATTATTAACAGTACGATAAACATCACAGTATTGCAAACAAATGAAAATTATTACTCGAAAAGGGAAAATATAATCACCACGGACCAGGTGTCATTATAACAAAAGCAGAATAAAGCGAGGTCACAAATGAAAGACAGAGTAGAAAGCAAAGTAAAACGTCATAAACAGGTGAAACGAGGGGGCCAAACACATGGACAGCAGGTTACAGATAATGAAGACCGGAATTCAAAAGCTTCAAAAACAAGAGCTCGACTGACCGAAATACAAACTGAAACGGGAAACACTACGGGGTCCGCAGTACTCCACTATGCACCGCATAATGGTACGGACGGGGCTCCGTATTGACAGTGGAGAGCCCCAGAGTGACACGGGCGAGCGCTCTGCATTAAACGTGCGTCATCCTCACACGTGGCTGCCCAGCGGGCACGGGTTCAAAACGCCGGGGGTAGGCGAGCGAAGCGAGCAGGGGGCGAAGCCCCCTTGTGGAAAACTGAAAGATAACAAAATGCTGTCCCACAGTAAAGAAATTCAGATCCAAACCAAAAGTAATAAATACAAACAGAAACACAATTTTCCATACTAAAATGACTAAAATTCCAATCCAAATTTTTGAAGAAGGACCTAAGAAAAAATAACATACAACATGTAATCACAACAAATAGGTTGTGTGAGGATAACTGGAAGAAAGTCCACCAGGACAACCTATGCAAACTTTGCATGGGGTTTGAACAGAGGATGCTGGATCTGTGTGGCAGTGGCCTAGGTATCATTTAATGACTTTGATGCCCTGTATTGCCCCAGGTTCCTCCTTACCTCCTGTGCTTTTTGTTTTTTCTAATGAGCCTTTGATGATGACACTCACTTCCATTTGTATTCTGTACAAGGCTCCTGACCTGGGGACACCTTTCCAATAGTGACCTATAGCCTACTGTTTTGACCCCTTAACCTTCTGTCTTGTGTTTTAGTGACCTCTGGCCACCTTCAGTCTTCTGTGATTGTTTGGTTTACATTACTTACTAATGTGAGTGGTCACCTCTTGACCCCAAATGCATAATGAATCCACGGATCCTCTTCAATTCTGTTGTAGCCTCCTGCCATATAGATGTAATGACGCCCACCCAACAGTGTAATAACCCTAATGACGCCAGTGCTTCTTTCCTATTTTAAATAATTTCTGGTCTGCTCAGGGCCCAGCTTTGTCTAGCTTGTTTTTTCCCTTCCACGTGACACCTGACCTTTAGCAGCAGCTCTGATGTTGTTATCTTCCTTATTACGTTCTTTTCAGTTGGTTTAATGAGGTCTAACCAGCGTCTGTCCTACACTGTAATTGCCTGTATTGTTTCACTCAATTCGCTCAAGACTCTTAATACCCAGTGGTGGGTGGTGATGTAGATGAGGAGGATTACAGACAGACCATGCGCTTTGAAGTCAGTTTGTAACTCTGAATTTCTCTGGTATTAATGACTGAGCGAGTATGGGTGTGTGCTTGAGTGCTTCCTGCCCAGGTTGCTGCTGGGATGGGATCTGACTCGGTGATGCTGTAATAAGAATGGAAGTCCATTAGATGGATGGGAGTTCTTCGTTTTTGTTCTTAATGATGCTCCTCACAGTCTTGTAGATTTTTAAAGGGAAGTATTAAATGAGAGGTGTAAGTAAGGAAAAACATCTGGAAACAGCAGCAGACTGTGGTTTGACTTACTTGTTCTGATTCATCTACATCCAGATATGAGTTTAACTTTAATGGTCTTCTCAGTTCAATTTTTGGCTTCATGCTTTATGGTTTAGCAGCTTAGTTTGGTCCTGTTCTTCCTTCACATAAGCTGACTTCTATGGTTATCAGCTATCTGATTCCCAGCCACTCAACAGTCCAGCCTCCTCTTCATTTTTAAATGGTGCCTACCCTTACATACAATTTTGAGGACAAAGAAATCTTTGTTGGTTTTGTATGCTCCATCTTCTGAGTAGAGCCAGCCTTTTATAATCCAGCCTGCTTTCATTGATATTAAGTCATCTGCTTTAAAATGAAATATCTGAAACTTGAAGATTCCATTGCCTGTTTCCTTGACTCTGACACCTTTTTTCTGTTTTTTTTTAGTGCGACTTCATGACAGTATTTCAGAGGAAGGATTCCATTACCTTGTCTTTGACTTGTGAGTAACCGTTCTTTGAAAATCTAAAAGTCAGCTGGTTTGATCTTGTAATAACACTGAAGCACTTCTGGAAACTGTTGTGCAGATCAGTGTATGTAAAAAAGCATGGGTCAGCAAAAACACATATTTTATTTCACTCCAGTTCAATATTTTAGGGTTTCTTTGTAGATTTAAGGGGGCTGAATCCAAATGTGGAATTGCTCTGTCGCATCTTTTGATAAGATGCCATAGAATACAATCTGGATTTTAAATAATCCCTTATCGATATTTTATGTAACTTTATTCAATTACAATTGTATCATATCTATAATATACTATGCAAAGTAATGACTTAATAAAATATCACACCAATCTCGAGAGAGGGAGCCTAATGGCCATCAGTCCCTCTATTTGAAAACTATTGTACAAGTCATTACAGTTCTATGTATGATAAATTTCTATGTATATAAAAGTAACAGAAAGAAAAGCAGACTCAAAATCTTCTTATAAATTATCAAAAAGATGGACAGAGAAGTGGCCTGAAATGAATACCAGAAGAACCCGAACCGATGAGCAACGTTGTCGACCGCTGGACAGAGTCGATTCTGCCTGCAACCCATGGTTGTCAACATTGGGTAAATTTAATAAACCTCCTGATGAACACAGCGTCCCACACGTATTGCTGGTGGGGCCTCACAAATTCCTCTGTGAACCTTGCCCGGAGACCACAGTTGTAAGGACTGGCTTAGAAGGGCACTACCACAAAGGGACAAGTCCCTAGAATGTTCCACACATGAATGTGGGACTTCTAAGATCCCTCCTCAGCCTCAGTCCACGAGACTGAGGTTGTAATACAGTATATGGACAAAAAGAGTGCCAGTCAGGGACATTGCTCCTCTAGCACTCAAGGCACAACTACTACGCAAGGTCTTTATCGTTTCCGTCGGATAGACCATATAGCCACCTACTCCTTACTTCATACCCAATCCTATAATTATATAATTTAAGCCTAGTTGAATTATTATCTTTTATCGACAACTAGGGCAACTTTGGGTACTGCACATTTTGACTAACACTTATTAGTTATTTCTTTATTCTTGTATGTTCGGACAATTGCTTTGATATTTAATGTTCAGACATTGCTTTACAGACACCTGCATCTGCTTAGAGTGCCCAAAGAGGATGTAGTAGACATATCACAACCTCCATTGGGTCATTCTAATATATATATATCATATAGAGGATTCGGCCAGGAATTAGCTTCATACATGGGACAGTGGGACCAATATCTCATAATGATTACATCCCCCAAACCTTTTACAAGCCAGCATTAGCTGTCTTGGCCGTAAGGGGAGCATGCTATGCATCACCTAGACGACGCAATCGGACAAGGCAGATGGGCGAGAAAGCCGACCCGAAAAGCACGGGTCAGCAAAAACAAATATTTTATTTCACTCCAGTTCAACATTTTAGGTTTTCTTTATAGATTTAAAGGGGCTGAATCCAAATGTGGAATTGCTCTGTCACATTTTTTTTGGGAGATGAAGGTTTAAAATGAAAATACACTTTTCGAGAAAATGAATGATGTTTATAAAATTAATTATTTGGACTAAAATAAAGCACCCTGTAAATTACACATATAATTGTTTTACATACAATTTGAGAGATATCCTGGTGGAGCCTTTCCACTTGTTCATCAGAGATCGCTCGCATGTTATTGGGGGGAAAAAACCCCTAATGAGAGTGTAGGACTTGGATTTTTATAGACATGTATGAATAGAGAAGCTCCTCAAGGTGTTCCTCGTAGGTTTCCAAAATTCTGTTCCCAAAAAGATTGCGGTACATACTCATTTTCTTTTTCTCTCAGTACAGAATGGCTGTGTATTCTTTAACCATCCGGTCAAGATGGTGGATGGACATCCTGATCTTGCATATTTCTGTATAAACCATTTAAACAATAACTTTCTCTCTTCTGGGCAATCAAAAGGAACCTTTCTGACCTTCTAAGTATAAATTCTTGGGTAGTTTGAGGAAATAAAAAAAGAGAAAAAAAATACTGATTGAGAGCAAGAAACATTCAGCAAATAATTGATTTTGGGTTATTCCCACCTCAATTAACATTAAAATTGAGGAACACTGCCATTTGTAGATCAAAATACACTTTGAATAATATTCATGGCACTCAATCAAATACGTAATAATAACATAATAGATACAACATTTTATTTCGGAAGAAATGTAGTGAGAAGTCAAGCAAAATGACACATTTTACTCAAAGACTTAAAAGATTACAATATGCAAGCTTTCGAGGCAACTTAGGCCCCTTCTTCAGGCAACATGTAATACAGAAATTGGAGTTCCTTGTGTTTATATAGACATTTGGACAGATACAACATTGGAAAACCTTTAAGTGAGACATCTTAAATGTAAAACATGAATAGACCTCTCAAGGCTAACATTCATTTAGCAGGAGAGGAGAACAATGTATGGTGAAGATCTTTTGATAAGGTAACTGTCCAACAAAGTCTTTTGAAGTTTTTGATGAGGTTTTTTTTTCCATGCAATGTGGGTCTGTAGTCAGGTTGTCTGGGACAGTTCGAGAGATGTAAACAATCCTCCTATCTGGTTATAAAACTCTTGTCTCTGTTTAAACCATCTTGTAACGTGTTATATTTTAGCATGAGTTTCACTTCCCATTCTTTTATCTCCTGCTGTGTTCTGAAGTTGCCCATAAGCACTGGGACTTTAAAGTCCTTCGCATAGTGTCCATGGCTGTTGAAGTGAGCTGCTACAGGAACATCCCTACTGCCAGGTTTTAATGTGCAACCTGTGTAAATTCTTTCTCTGGCAGAGTGTTTGTCCAGTTCCTCCCACATAGAGTGCAGTGTCGGGACATTTCATACAGAGAATTAGGTAGACCACATTAGATGATCTGCAGGAAAATTATCCCTTTATGAGATGTTCTAGCCGGCAGTGTGGTATAACTATACGGTCTGTATCTTATTTGAGTGTCTGTTGTTTTGGCATCTCATTTGACTAATCTGGACTATCAGTGAGAAGGACCTCCTCCATTTTCATAATGAATAGAATCCTTTACACCCCAACATAAAGCTGAAGCTTAATTACTCAAAAACAAAGTCAGCTCCCTTGACACAGCCATTCAACTGGAATATAAAACTCTTGTAACTTCTGTTTTTCACAATCCGACAGACAGATTTACCTACCTGAGAAGTGTAGCTTCCACCCCAAGCATATAGAGCTACTACCATACTCAGAGACAACCTTCTAGAATATATTAATTTTTTATATCTAAGATGTCTCACTTAAAGGTTTTCCAATGCTGTATCTGTCCTAATGTGTATATAAACACAGGGAACTCCAATTTCTGTATTACATCTGCCTGAAGAAGGGGCCTGAGTTGCCTCGGAATCTTGCATATTGTAATCTTTTTAGTTGGCCAATAAAAGGTGTCATTTTGCTTGAATTCTCATTACATCCATAATGACTAACACGGTTAAACACCCTAGTAGTTTGGAACGATTATGAAGGAGAAAAACAAAAATACAAAGTAAAACAAAACAAGATTCAATCCCCACTCAATTCAATTAGTATTCTGAGCATGAAACATACTGTGCTATCACACAAACCTGACACTTTTTTTTTTCTCAAAACACTAAATCCAATATCTCACGGAAATGGTCTATGGTAGAGAAATTTCAGTTTCAGAAATGGATTCAGCTCACCTAAATCTATAAAATACACAAAGTTTATTTTGTGCAGGAGGATTTTGGTGCAGACCAGTGTGGTAAGAAGTGCCATGGAGATCACATAGAGTTGGGCTGTCCAGTCCTGCGAGTAAAAGGCCGATGTCTCGAAGTCTGAGGTGTGGTCTTCCAGCTAAGGTGTTGGACTGTCACATTCCAGGAACCCCCAAACAAATCAGTTTAGCTGCCACAGGGTGTAAGAGAGGAAGGGATGAATTCACATTGAACTTGTAAAGCACATTGGACTGCTGCTCACAACCGAATAGCGCTAAATAAAAGAAGGATTGCTGCTCATATGTGTCCTGAATTTCTTGAATTGAAGACATATGGTGGACATTTGAAAAATTAATCAAGAGGGCAGGAAAAACAAAAAAGAGAGTTCAACAATTAAATAACTGACATAGTGCTGGGCTCCATTTATGTTAGTTACTTTTAAACAACTTTGTGTGCTCATTATTTAATTAGTAAAGTTTGTACTTGCATTTTAACTGAGAACTTATGACAGTGAAGAATGCTGTACAAAAGAAAAAAACAAAACTGAACCAGAACCCCTTGGAGAATCTCTGGGATCCTGCCATGTATAGTTTAGTGACTTCACTGTCTGTAAGCTGATATGGCTGGAATGCTTGGTTAACTCTGGGAAAGCATGATAATTTTATCCAAAAACAATGGAAATCAGGATGGTAGACACGAATGGATGCACATTGAAGTGGTTAGGTGTGCATATTCATTATATCAGTGCTTACCTCTGAAAGGTCACAGTTATATTAACAAAAAGGTGGGGGCAAAAAGGTTGAATTGATTTTGATGAAGGCCCAGATGCTGCTATATTGTATGCAGTGTCTTCTGCTAATGGACTGAGGGCTCCACTTGTTACCTTATGGTCTTGTGAACTTCAGCGCTGCCTTGGTATTTTGTTTCAGATATACCACTTGATATCACATAACAGAACTCAACATAACATATTAATCATCCATTCATACCTCTATTTTCTGTGCGTACCCATTCCAATTTTAAGGCTATCAGATGTTAGGGTCTGTCTAAGAAATGCCAGGGGCAAGACATTGACCAACTCTGAATGGGGTGCCAGCCCATCGCACATTCCCTGTCTCTCTTTCTTACATGCAGTTGCTCTTGCCAGGCTACCCTGACAGTGATGTGTTTGAAATGTGGGGAGAAATGGAATGATCTGGAGAAGAACTGAGGCAGATACTTCAATGTCATCGTTATCATCTTTATTATTATTACAGAATATAGGAAGTTTGACAAGAAGAAGCCATTCAACCCATCCAGCTCTTTTGGTTGGCTATATTGCCCCAACTGCTATTATTTGTATTCTTCTCAGCAGCAGCAGCACTAGCAGTAATATTTCTTGTCAGAGCTTTGTATATAATTGTGTTATCATTACATAACACAGACAAATGTGCTTAATCCAATTCAGGTCACCGCCGATACTGGCAGTGTGGTGCATAAGGCAGGAAGCTGAGCGAGGTGGCAGTGAAAGCAGAGCCGTATTATGATTATAATTGTTACTACTAGTTGTTGAAGAAGTATCAAGATTATTACTATTTATAATAAAAGTATTTCTTCTTACAGTTTTTTCATACATTATGCACTGAGTGACTGATATCACTAATCAGAAGCATACCCATCTCCTGGGATTTAGCAAATGCTTTATATTGATCTTCTGTGAATGTTGAAGCTCTTGTGTAGCGCCTTTATTGTCACTGCTAGGAATGGAGCTTAGGTTTTCCTAAAGGTTCTTGTGAACAGCACTGTGGCTCCAGTTATAATGGGCACTATTTACATTTGAAAATGCCACATCCTTTGAGCTTTGATCTGAAATGTCTTTATATCTGAAGCATTTTTTAAGCTTCCCTTTTCATTATATTTTCATTGGCTGATTTTATTATATCTATTATGCAGTATATTTCTTTGATTTTCTGTGTTGCCACTATATCAGGCTTGTTTGTGGGGATATTTGGTATTTGGTACACTTTATTAATCCTTGAGGGGAAATTGTCTTTTCGCATGACCTTTGCAGGTCAGAACGCAGGGTCAGCCATTGTACGGCGCCCCTGGAGCAATTTTCAAGTTAAGGGCCTTGTTCAAGGGCTTAACAGAGTAGGATCCATTCTGGCAGTAGCGGGATTTGAACAGGCAACCTTTCAGATACCAGCAGAGATCCTTAGCCTCAGAGGCACCACTTTGCCTATGGGTGTCTATTTTTGTTGTATTTATTCTATACAATACAATACAATACAATTTATTTTTATATAGCCCAAAATCACACAAGAAGTGCTGCAATGGGCTTTAACAGGCCCTGCCTCATGACAGCTCCCCAGCCTTGACTCTCTAAGAAGACAAGGAAAAACTCCCAAAAAAACCCTAGAGAGGAAAAAAATGGAAGAAACCTTGGGAAAGGCAGTTCAAAGAGAGACCCCTTTCCAGGTAGGTTGGGCATGTAGTGGGTGTCAAAAAGAAGGGGGTCAATACAATACAATACACAGAACAGAACAAATCCTCAATACAGTATAAAAATAAAAATTTTACAAGTACGGACCAGAATTTAACAGTAGATGATATCACATACTATGATTTGGATTTGTTTAGAGTCCTGGAGACCTCAGCCATCCAGCTGCCTCCCCCAATTTGCCATTCCACAGCTGAGACAGCGCTGGGCCAGCCAATCTGATGAAAGGACCCCTCTACCCGATGATTCCTGCAATCCTCCCTCAGGGATGACTTTACCTTAGGCAGGCAAAACAACTTGGCAAGTGCCACATTTGAGTACCGAAAAGAGAAACAGAATAGGTGAGGGTTAGTAACAAATTAGAACTATCATGTTACTTATGTTTTAGTGCTAATGACTAACAACAGAGATGCAGTCTGGGTGTGCTAAACTGAAGTAGCGAGTCTTCAGCCGGGATTTGAAAGCTGAGACCGAAGGGGCATCTCTTATAGTAGCAGGCAGACCATTCCACAGTTTAGGGGCCCTGTAACTAAAAGCGCAACCTCCCACTGTTATTTTATTAATCTTTGGAATCATAAGCAGACCGGCATCTTGAGATCTTAATGCACGCTCTGGTTTGTAAGTCATGATAAGTTCAGACAAGTAAGCCGGACCTCAGCCATTTAAGGCTTTATATGTTAAAAGGAGGATTTTGAAATCTGCCCTTAACTTAACCGGGAGCCAGTGTAAGGATTTAAGAACTGGAGTTATGTGTTCATATTTTCTCGTTCTTGTAATAATTCTTGCAGCAACATTTTGAATTAACTGGAGGCTGTATTAGGTTCAATTTGAACATCCAGTGAACACCGTATTGTAGTAGTCAATCGTACTAGAAATAAATGCATGAATTTTATATTATCATAACACCCTTGTTATCCTGAGTACTGTTAAAAAAATAATATCACTGGCTTGAATGTTACTAATTTGAAGATATTAATTCAGTTCAATTCTGTTTATCTTTATATGGCGTACTTTACTGAGTGCAGCCTCTCAAAGTGCTGTGACAAGTTCACAGGTAGATATGAAAGCAAACTTTATTTCATATATTAATCCTCTTCACTCCTGCTGGATCATAATGCATTAATGGCTCTTCTCCAGCCCTCATCGTCTGGAAAGAATTAGCTAATTTCATTCCAGGGCTTGCTCATCATTTTCATTTCATCCTCAACAGTCGTCTGTATGCCAAATGGTCTTCCTCTCTTTCTCAAACCAACATATGGGTGTCTGTTTTTGTCCAGTTGTCTGCCACCTCCAGCTTCTGTGCCTCATTTCATTGATAATGTTGTTGATAGCTGTTCTTCTGCTCACCTCTTAGTTGATGAAATGCTGTTCCCAGCAGATTTTGAGGATTCTTTGGAGACACTATCCTTCGTACCTTCCTTGTAAGTTCTCCAGGTTACTGCTGCATAGAGGATGACTGAGCATACATTGTAAATGTTCAGCTTAATGCTGATCTTCCAGACATTCAGGATTCTGTTGAAGGCTTGGGCTGCCAAACCAGTTCACTTCTTTTAGCTCCATTCCATGCACTGTTGTCTTCACTGCATGTTTAGTGTTTCCCTTGATCTCTTTGTTCTTAAGTTCCACACTTCCTGCAGTCTGAATCACTCTGTCTGCCTTTTGTTGGATGTCTGTCTGGGCATTTGCAAGAAGGTCTTTCAGTCAGGCTGTCAGACCCCACACCAGTCCTCTTGGTCTGCTTTCAGCAGCTTTCTTCATCACCCAGTCTTACCACAACAAGAAATATGATGGGCAAAATTGCATAGTCCTGTCTGACTCCCAGCTTCACGTGGAACTATTTGCTTTGCTGCCCCTTATGATGCTCATAGCACTGGTTGTCCACATACATATCTTTATAGCTGTTGATCATTTTTCCAGGGAATCCAAATGTTCTAGAGGGAGGGATGGTGGATGCTATGGAATGCTTTTTCAAAATCAGTGTAATTTATATAGAGGGAGGAGTGCAAACTGTACAAATGGCTAATTACATAATGAGTACACATAAAGACACAGGTTTGTTTAAACAGACAGGAAAACAAAGTGACATGAAACTGATTAACGTAAATGGAGCTCGGCACTATCTGTCCATTAATTAATTGTTGGAACTGTGGCCATTTGACAAAGGAGAAGAAAACATTACACATATTACACACCAGATGCCTGTAAACAGTATGCTTTAGCATTATTATTATTTTTATTTTTATTTTATTTTTTTACAACAATAACATTTATTTCTATTCCACATTTTCATACTAGGAATGTAGCTCAAAAGTGCTTTAAACATGATGAAGAAATAGTTACAAAGAAGAAACAAATTAAGATTAGATTAGAATGATAATGAATAAACAGTATATAATAATTAAATAATGCTCACTTACATACATAGAAATATAATTAAGTGAAGTATCATCCTTTAATATAGAACTTTTTTATGTTTCTAAATGTGAGTCCAATGACAAGGTTAGATGGTCTGTGTTGACAGAAAAATATAAATTTATTCCAGTTAAGCAGGAGAAAAAAAGCAGAATCTACAGGTGCTTCAAGGACAAAAGACCACCCATCCCCATAACTAAATAAAACTGAATTTATTTTTGTCTATTTCTGTATCTATTGCCATTATCAGCTGAAATAATAGCATTTTAATGCGCTACAAACTAGATGGCAGCAACAAGTCAACAGTGTGCCATTTTGAAATTGCTTGGAAGCAATAGCCCTTTGTTTATTTAGATTCTATCTATCTTATACTGTATATGTGTACATAATAGGGGGCTCCGCCTCCTGCTTGCTTTGCTCACCAACCCCCGGGGATGGGCACCCACTATCTCACAGCTGAGTCACTCGAAGGGCATTGGGACGCTCCTTCATTAGAGAAAGTGATTGCATTTAAAGAGATGGTATATAGAAGATTATGTGGGGTTTGGTTCTTAGTTATTATAGCCAGAAAATCAGTTACTTGAGTATTTCACTACAACTATCTATTTTAAATACCAAAGAATTATAAAACATAAGAGTGAAAAAAGTAAAATTAAATTACATTAACGCCTCATCAAAAACAATATTATGAATTACTTTATCCTCTAACTTACATTCTATAAATGTTGCTTTTTTGAATTTCTGTTTGTACATCGTTCAGCATATTTTTCTCTTTTACGTTTATCGGATGATTCTCTTGGCGGCACGGTGGCGCAGTGGGTAGCGCTGCTGCCTCGCAGTTGGGAGACTTGGGGACCTGGGTTTGCTTCCCGGGTCCTCCCTGCGTGGAGTTTGCATGTTCTCCCCGTGTCTGCGTGGGTTTCCTCCGGGCGCTCCGGTTTCCTCCCACAGTCCAAAGACATGCAGGTTCGGTGGATTTGCGATTCTAAATTGGCCCTAGTGTGTGCTTGGTGTTTGTGTGTGTCCTGCGGTGGGTTGGCATGCTGCCCGGGATTGGTTCCTGCCCTGTGTTGGCTGGGATTGGCTCCAGCAGACCCCCGTGACCCTGTGTTCGGATTCAGTGGGTTGAACGATGGATGGATGATTCTCTTTGTTCTTAGTTTTTATTATATGCAGCTCTTTTTTGTTCATTTTAGTTTTTTTGACATTCATTATCAGCTCTTACCGCTCTTTTTCTGTTGCAATGTAAAATTTGACGTTCTTGCATAGATTATTTGCTTTTCTGCATTTCCATTATAACCGACTGCATCGAATGGCAAGTTGGCACTTAGAGTGTCATGGGGTGGTACAGAGAGAGGATGTGCGCAGTTGGAGTAATGAGTGGTGTGGAGGGGAGTGCTCAATGCTGAATAACATGGACACGACAAAAAACTTTTTTAATATAATAGAGAAATATACTCTCACACACATACAGGTAGTCATCAACTTACAATCACGTTCGGTTCCGGTAGACTGGTCAGAAGTCAGTCTGGACGTAAGATTGACCAGTATATGTATTCATACTGTATAGTAAGTCCCTTAAGTCATATTGTTTGTTTTATATCCTTTTACATCATCATTCTTAGCACATTGTGTAGATTTTCTATCATTTTTTTGTAAATTCTTTTTTAATTTATTATTTTGTTTCATTATTACTGTTTTTTGCATGTGTGCCAAACCTTTAACAGTTTCACAAATCCTCTCGTTGTCTGTATCATGTTTCATCATCAGTGTGAGCCTCTCCCATTGTTCATTGTGTTAAACTGTGAGAGGAGATGTTGTACCAGCAGAGTTTGAACCCTCATATGTGTTCAGTTTTAACATTTAAGCCTGTTAATAATAAACATTAACAGATAAAGGAAGTTCATTGTGGTTTCATTACTCCTTCATGGCATTTCGCATAAAGTGGCACATCGTGTGTCACAATGCAGATGCTTTGGTGGTTAAACAGATTCAAAGCCAGTGTGCAGCAGTACAGTGTCTGCGGTGAATACCGGTTACAATGGGAAAAATGTGATCACATTTGTTTTCTTTCCTCCCTCATACTGCTCGATCACCTTCATTTTTTTTGTTGAGATCAATTGCCTTTTTCCTGTAATTGTAAGATAAATGTAACTGAACATAGCCGAAACCACTGCAGGTAATAAACTGAGATGGAGATGAATGAGTCATGGCATACTGAACTGGGGTGGCAAAAACTGTTGTTTGCCCTTGAGAGTTGGTAGTGATTGTAAGTTGAAAAGTTGCAAGATGCATAGGTTGTATGTTGTTAACTACCTATATACACACATATACTTACTGTATATACAGTGGAACCTTGGGTCACGACCGTAATTCGTTCCAAAACTCTGGTCACAACCCGATTTGGTCGTGACCCGAAGTAATTCCCCCCATAGGATTGTATGTAAATACAATTAATCCATTCTGGACCGTACGAACTGTATGAAAATATATATTTTTTTAAAGATTTTTAAGCACAAAAATAGTTAATTATACCATAGAATGCACAGTGTAATAGTAAACTAAATGTAAAAACATTGAATAACACTGAGAAAACCTTGAACAGAAAAAACTAACATTGCAAGAGTTCACGCTATAGCCTTACGAACCGCTCGCTGTAAACACTTTTTTTTATTGAATTTTAAGCACAGAGAAAAAAACGAACATTTGAAAAATCCAGGTGTAGGGCGGCGATTATTTATTTAAAACTGGCCTCTTGACGTGAGCTGTGTACCCGCTATACCACGATGCAGTCCAGATCTAATTATGCAGATCCAGATCGTCTGGATGACTTTGATTTATGCGGGGATGATTCCAGTTCGGCGCGAAGACGATTCTTCATGTCGTCAGTTCGCACACTTCTCGATGATCCAGGATTTTTCGGGTGATTTTCTATGTAATAAACTTAAGTTATAGCATAATGAAAATTGCATAATTAGATCTGGACCACCCTATACTGTACAGGGAGAGACTGAACACAAGTGTAAATCATACCTGAAGGGAAATGAAATAGAGCACAAAGAGTTCACAGCGAATGCACAGGGAGAGACTGACCACGAAACGGAAGGGAAACTGGCTTGTTCATCACCTGAGTGTGTGGTCATGAACAGATGCAAAAGTTTGGCGAACTTTTTGGTCGTAACCCGATTTGTACGTGGTCTGAGACGTTCGTGACTCGAGGTTCCCACTGTATATATAAAATTGAATGTACCTGTCTGATCGAGCATCACATGAAAACAATAGCACTTATTTCTACAAAACTTTGCATTAATAGCTGGTATAGTCAAATTTTGAATAACGGCTAAACAGAAATTTAACATTTTCATTCAAATACAGTTCAATTTTACAGTGCCATTTTTGCTACACTTTTGCACCTTTCAACCTCAATATCTTGAGAACACAGCATGATATCGACATAATTTTTACTTGAAATAATTAGAAACAATTGTTGTTTATGTTGACTGAAATTGTTTTAATATTTAAGTGTTTTGAACAAGAATGAGATTTTTATGTTTGCAGCTTAATAACTTTTTAACTGTTGTTAAGCTTATCAAAAATCTGTACCCCCTTTTCTGAATGCTATTTTATGACAAACAAAAAATGTCTTATTCAATTACTGGGCTACTTGGATATATAACATGCAAGCAAATGACCCATCTATGACAAGATATATGCTTGAGCAGGAGTAACGAAGTCTTTGTGATGGGGGGAGTGTCAGGGGAGGACATGTCATGCATGTGCCACTCTGTCCTCATTTGTCTCACAGCAATCAAGTTGGCATGTATTTATTTTTTGGTGCTTTTCTGGGCAGATATTTTTGGGCACCTTTGCAGCTAATCTAAAGTTTCTGAAGCCAATGAATTTGATTTTTACATGCATTTTGTTCTATATCATTTCCTAAGGAAGCAGTAAAGTTTTACAATCTTTCTGTGATGGCATCTTGAATATTGATGGGCAGCACCATTTGGAAATTTTTGCCTTGGCAATTGCCGAGTTATCTAACCAGAGATCCCCAGGAAGGCGTTTCATGTCCATCTTCAGGACCATCACATAAATGGAAACAGTTATGGCTCATTTAGGCATACATTTTTGGATTCTCTTAACCTTATGTGCTCAGTTTTTTGTTACAGTTTTTTTCTTACCGCTTTTTTGAACATTTTTTTTGTCTTTCGTTTAGCATTTCTGATGATAAAAGTTTGGTTTGTCATTTTGGTAATGGCCTCTGCTTTTATTGTTGACCTTGCTTCATCTTCTGTTCCTAAATTAAAACACTTTCTGCTGCTGTAGAGCTACTGGGCCTTGAAACCTGGTCTCAATTCCAAGTAGAGTGGCAGGTAAACAGATCCTTTTTTTCTTGTGAAGAGTTGTGTCATGTAGAGTACTACAGTCATCCTAAGGTTAGATGAAAACTACCCAGCACGTCAAACAAAAAAGGTACCTGATGGATGATTAGGTCCATATGGCTCATACATCTATGAGCAGAGTGATGGGACCTGAACTATCCTAAGACAGTTTATAAAGAAACGTCCAAGCAGCAGTGGTTCTGAGATCAGTCTGAATGGTCTTGGAAAGCTCATTTAACAGTTTGGGAGAGATATCATCCATTTGTAGCAGGTCTAGTGAATGGAGTAGTCAGCACACATGGGGAGTTTTTGTAGGGTTGTGTTAGCGAATCCAGTCCCTAAACATAACATGCCACATGGGTTGCTCACTTCACCTTCTGTTGCTGGAAAGGATCATAGCTTTCAAAAAGATTAGAGCCCCTCTTAAATGTTATGCGATGGACCTGCTGCCAACTCTCGTACCCACTTTGGTTAAGTGGAGGCGAAAGTGTGCATCCCTTCCTGCTTTGCACTTGATGCTGCCAGTGTAGGCTGCAGCTCCTCACACTGATGCTTCAGGATATTCAGTCACAGTTAACCATCGCTGTCCCTTTGATTAGACTGATTATGTTGCATACCTCTAGGACCACTTTAGTGTGTTTTTGCACTGCCTTTGGCCTTTCTTCTTGTTCATTTGAAACTCCTTTTTCTTTCCTTTCTTGAACGTGACATTTCTGTGCCTCGTCAGTCAGACAGTGATATTGTCATAGGGAGCACCACAAACTCTGCTGATGATAGGAAAAAAATAACTATTGTCAAGAAGAACCAAGAACTTGCTATTTAGGAAGGAAAAGGAACATTTTTGTGGGGAAAGCAATTGTCATTAAGAATAAGTGTAAAACATTGTATTTAATTGCACCATAACACTACATTCTCAAACCCTTTAAATCAATTGGGCCCAAGGAAGGAGTGAGGCCTGGACTGGCACCAGTTCATAGCAGGGCCCATTTAAATCTTAAGTGTAGAACTTCACATCCTCAGGTTGTGTAAGGAAGAACCATGCAGACATGGAGAAAGGATGCAAGCTCCACATACACAGAGCAGTCAGGCTCAGGACATGACTTCCATGAGACAGCAGCACTTACTTACCACTGAGCCAGATAAAAATGAGGAAGATAAAATGGACTTCACGTTAGCAGTAAATGCAATAACATAATAAAAGATGACATTTACAAGTAAAATCAGATAGTGCTAAAAGCT
Source organism: Erpetoichthys calabaricus (assembly GCF_900747795.2). NCBI lineage: Eukaryota > Metazoa > Chordata > Cladistia > Polypteriformes > Polypteridae > Erpetoichthys > Erpetoichthys calabaricus. The sequence goes on from NC_041394.2 coordinate 37,189,175, forward strand.
TGAAGAGGTAAATTTTAAGTTGTTTTTAAAGAGTGAAATGAGGCCTAATATAAAGTGGAATGAGTTTAGTTGATCAGTAAAGACTCTCTGCCTACAGGAGAGTCAACAGGAAGCCCAGAACATGAGGAGAGAGGGAAACAAGATGACATATAAAGTCATCAGACCTGTGGGGCCAGATCATGGTGAGCAGTAGGATCGGATAATCAGTTTGATATTTAATTGGAAGCCATTGCCTTGTACCTAGGATATGGGTGATGTTTAGTGTAGAAGAAAAAGAGTGATGAGCCTGCTTTACATATTCAGGTCATGTTTTGATGACTTTTTTTACTTATGATTTTAGATTTTACATTTTTTGATAAAAGACATTTGATATTTTATTTTAACTCTCTGAGTCCACTTCATCTTAGGCAATAAAAGAGCACTTAAGAAACCTTAGGGACACAAAAGGAGAAATCATTGAAAATGAGAAACAAATAACAAATGAACTGAACAAATATTTCACTCAAGTATTTATAAAGGAAGAAACAAATGGAATGCCTCATGCAGAAGTAAACACAACCTCTTTATTCATAGATTTTAAAATAGAAGAGTCAGATGTGCTATAACCTCCTTAGCGTTACATTTTTTCTCGAAAAAACATGTAAAAAGAGTTGCATTTTTTGGCTTGAAAAATGAATCTACTGTAAAACATGCAAAACACTAAAAGCACAAAGTCAGAAGTGTATAAAGTATAATAATAATACAAATAATAGTAATAATGAATAATAATAATGAAAATAATGCTAATACCATATATACTGTCAAAATGTGTTGTTTGTTATGGTATATCTTGAAGCACGGTAAAATACACAGTCCAACATCACATTTGGGACAATAGTAGCGTGATTCCTTGTGGATTTTCTTTCCAGAATGATCAGCTTTTGAACAGCACACTGCCCATGTGCAATTGACATGAGCATCACTTTCGGATTCACCAGAATCACTTTTGATTTCAATGTTCATTTTAGTTTCACTGCTTGAAGACAGATTCACTTCATCATCACTGTTAAGAGCATGCAACACCGTGGCTGCTGAAAAACATTTCTTGCAAGACGGCATTATGAGGTTAGGAGAAGACATGTCTGCATCGTTGCCCAGGTAACACGGGCCTGTCGCTTACACAAAACATGCCTGTATTGTTTCGAGAGCGATGCTTGGCACTAATGCTGTTGGCACTTTTACAGCCCGAGTAATCCTCGGGTCTAACACTCACATGAGACGTGTCTATAGAGTTGCCCAAGTGACACTTGGAACTAACGCTTTTAGCACTGTTTTTGCAGCCCAAGTGGCGCTTGGGTCTAACACTAAGGAGGTTAAAACCTTTAATATGTTGAAGATTAATAAATCTCTTGGACTTTGTGGTGTAATTGGTGTATTTTATTAATTCTTTATGCCTTTTTTTAGTGTTTTTTGGAATTCAGTGCACGGACCTGGAGTTCTTGACCTCAAGGAGTTCAGTTTTGGAATTTATTTCTTGTTATCTTGATTCATGAATGACATATAATTTAATACCGGATTCATGTGATACCACTTTAGATTCTTTTGAGTGCCATTGCTTTGCTGAGACTTTGTGTCACATTGTCCAGGGGATTTCCTGGGATTCCCCAGGAGCACACAGCGTGTGAAGTCATTGCCAGGATCAGTTAAAGGGTCATCAAAGGCGTTTCTTTCTTAACCAAGTTTTGATTGATTTATCATTTTTATGCGTTTCCCTTAACTGTTTTTGACTCAAGCTCTGACTAGCAGCTTCTGATTTTTTTGTGTAGTGTTTTCCGGTTTATCTGAAAGATCTTTTTTTTTTCTATCGATATCAATCCTTGCATGTTTTTTTGACCTCAGTTCATGTGCTGACCCTGGTTTTTAAATTTTTCTCTGACTTCTTCTGAGTCAGACGAAATGTGATTTTACCAATTGTACTGAAATAAAGGAAACACATCATCATTAACCCCTTATTAGGCATATTTGAGCAGTCACTTCACAAAAGAGAAGTACCCGATGACTGAAAAGTTGCAAATGTGACTTCAGTCTTCAAGAAGGGAGAAATGGATACTGGTCATTTACACACCAGCTTATGTACCATACATAACTATGGGAATTATAATAAGACATAAATTAGAAAAGTACCTATTTGAAAATAACATACCAAATAACAGCCTGCATGGGTTTATGAAAGGGAGATCCTGACAAAACATTAGATTGTTTTGAACAGGCAACTGGAATAGTTGACGACAACAAAGCGTACAACGTAACTTAATTAGACTTTCAAAAAGCCTTTGATAAAGTCCAACACTGAAGATTAATTCTGAAACTAGAAGCTATAGACATCAAAGGTAACCCTCAAAACTGGATCTCAAATTGCTTAACCGTCAGGAGTATAGATAAGAGGAGAATGCTGTCTGTGGAGTAAGGTCATCAGTGAAGTCCCTCAGGGGTCCGTCCTTTGACTGCTATTCGTTTTAATTTATATTAATGAATTCATGTATTGTGTATGCAGGACTTAACTCATCCCTGTGCCAATCTGGTGGTACCATTTGTATTGAGAAAAAATCCTCCAAGGCATCGATAAGGCAGATGCAGCAAAATTCTTTCAACTTAACATACTCGAGGAAGAGTATTTCGGACTGAAGCCAAGATGCACCATTTTGGGCAAAGAGTTGTGGGGATCTGGAACAAACCACTGAGCCATGTGACATAGTTGACATTATTTCTATAATTTTTTTCTGGATTTTTTTGGTGTTTTTACATTATGATATATTTGTTTTGGGGGAGTTTCGTACACATAGAAATAATTTCTGACATTAATTTCTTGATTAGAAACGCTATGCAAACATCAGTCTCAATGCCATTTTGTTTTGCCACTGCTTTAGGGTTTTTATGTTTCCATGGAAATCAGTCCCATAATCCAATGGGATGGCATGGCAATGACTTCACCAGCATGCCAGTATAACTGTCACCCAAGCCAATCCTTGATATCCGACATTGGATAAAAACTTCTACTTTTTGCATGTGATCTTTGTGTTTCTTTTGTATTTGACTTCTTGCATATTCGTTTCTGACTTTGATTTTCTGGGACCCGTTGACTTTGAGTTTCGGTCACTGCATCATTTCTTGAACTTTTCTTATGGTCTTTGTTTCTAATAATCTTTCACTGACTACTGTTATGATCTTGAGCAGTGGTTCTCAATCTCGGTCCTGGGGGCCCACTGCAGCTGCAGGCTTTTGTTCCAACCAACATCTGTTTTTGACTGGACTCCTTGCCTCATGAAGTGAGCTGTTATTTAAAAGAACTTATTTCCCAGTTTAATGTAGAAATTATAAAACTAAATTTAGTACATTTTTTTTACAATGTACAAAACAGTTGTGTGGGGATAATCTACTTTTTAGTAATATTTTCTTCCTGATTTTCATTCTACTTTTCCGGGTGTTCTGGTTATTTAATCTAATATTTAACTATTAGTGGGTCTGACATGCTTACCCAGATTCCTGCTTTCCTTGTTTTTAATTGGCATAATCAAGATACAGTGAAGGGGGCAAACTACACAGAAAAAAGGGCAAAATAAAAGGAAAACAACAAAAGAGAGTTAAGAATTTACAGCTAATCGCAATATTTTAAATGACTCATGAATGTAGAAATCATACCGCTGTGCATTTCTGAATGCAAAGTATGAAACAAGAAATAAAGATGAGCTAATGAAATGAGATCAGTTATTATCACTGATTGTGAATCTGGTTGGAACCAAAACCTGCAGCCACGGAGGTCCCAAGGACCAAGTTTGGGGACCACTATCCACACAGTTCCCAACCAAGTAAAGACCAAAAAATACTGAAAATGTACACTAGAGGGGGAAATGCCAGCAAACCCTGTCTAGTAATAAAAAGGGCAGCGAAGAATCTTTATAAAGGAAAAGATTTATTTTAACAAAAGCTCTGTTGAACAAAAATAAGCTCAAAGGGGCACAAAAGCACAGAAGGCAATGCCTTCAAACATCGGCAATCCCAAATACAAACAAAGTCCAAATGTGAAATTAAAAAAATGGCCAAAAGGCAGACTAAAAGGTCACAAAATCCAATAACTCACAATAATCAAAATAATCACCACGCCACAAGCACATTGAATGAACCGCAAGGGACTATGGGTTTTTCTCAGCTTTTATAGGGCTAAGGGCATTTCGTTGTTGTTCTTTGAGGACCACCCACAAAACACGCTAAACATAAAATAAGACACACAGATACACAGAAAAGAAATGACCAGCAATATTAACACAAAACAAAGAATGAAAAATGAACAAAAAATTGAGATTTGAACCTCAGCCAGGGGAGGAACCTTCTGAAATATAATAACTACTTCCAATCAGTATAACGTGCAGTTGAAGCAGAAACCTTGACAAGCTGCATAAAAAAGGATGAGATCTTGGGAGCTGGATGGACTGAATGGTCTCCTCTTGTTTGTCAATTTTCTTATGTTCTTAAAAAATGTCTAAGGCCTACAAATCTTAAAAAGGCCCGAGGCTTAGAAAATAAGTCAGACAAGGGAGAGGAGAATCACTAAAATTTCTGGCCAACAAGAGTAAAACTTTTAAATCGTCAAATAAAGAAAGATCCACAAGAACTTAAAAATACGTTAAAAAATACAAAAGATGTTAAAAACCCCTGTTTAATACAAAATTATTAAATTAATAATAAAAAGGGCAATCCAAACATAACCAAAAAAACATCATAAAATTAAAACAATCTAGATGAGAACAGGCCATTCAGCCCAACAGAGCTCGCCAGTCCTATCCACTTAATTCCTTCAAAATAACATCAAGTTGAGTTTTGAAAGTCCTGGAAGTCCTACTGCCCACCAAACTACTGAACTTATTCCATGTGTCTGTGATTCTCTGGGTCAAGGAAAACTTCCTAATGTAGCCCTGCAATCAGCCTAGTTGCTCTTCTCTGGACCTTTTCTAGAGCTGCTCTGTCCTTTTTAATAATAATAATAATAATACATTTTATTTATATAGCGCCTTTCCCATGCTCAAGGCACTTACAGAATAAATAAAGAACGGCAGAATATACAGTATATAGCATTGTACAAACCAGATAAATAAATAAAGAAGATTAAGACAGTAAATTCTGAAAAAGAAACAGACAACATAATTGATGGTCTCGCACACACATACAGGTTACATTAGCATCTTGACAGAGAAGTAAACTGAGAGAAGGGTAATAAAGTCAAGTAGAGCTAAAAGCCTTCCTGAACAGATGAGTTTTGAGTTGTTTTTTAAAAGAATTCATGGAGTCAGCTGACCTGATTAATTTTGGTAGGTCATTCCAGAGTCTGGGCGCTATACAGCTGAAGGCCCTGTCACCCATGGAGTGTAGATTAGTGAGGGGCACAACAAGATTACCAGAATCAGAGGACCTTAGTGGGCGGGCAGGCACATAGTGATGGAGAAGGTCACTGATGTAGTTTGGTGCGAGGTTATTTAAAGCTTTGTAGGTTATTAGTAGGATTTTATATTCGATTCTGTAGGACACAGGGAGCCAGTGGAGACGGAGCAGGATGGGTGTGATGTGCTCGCTGCTGCTGGTTCGAGTAAGGACTCTTGCAGCTGAGTTTTGAATAAGCTGGAGCTGTGATATCCATATTACTAACCGAGAATGCTAAACCGGATGATGGACGCAGGCACATCCGGCCATGGGCCGTAGCTGCAAAAAGACGTACTGCGCAGGCGCAAAAAGAGTCCGCGAGGGTCGGCTGAGGAGCCGAGAAAGGCGGATAGAAGAGGGCGAGAGAGGCGGGTGAGGGGCCGCGAGAGGCGGACAAGACCACAGAAAAAAGGAGTGAGCACAGGAAAAATGGAGAAATGAGGAAACACAGGCAAAGCACGAAACACATTGCACACGAAACTAGACCCACCGGACGGGACACACACCAAGAGGGGGATTCAACAAGCCCATGGAACACAAAAAAAAGAACACAAAACCACCCCACAGACCCTACAAGCAAGGGACGGGACACACACAAAGAGGGGGATTCAACAAGACACAGGAACACAAAAAGAAAGAAGACGCTCGCGCGACAACAATCCTCAACACCCCCCCCCCCCTCACACACATCCATAAGAAGTGACACCCAAAGCCACATATTCTAAAGTGAACATCAACACCTTCACACTAGACAGCATAGGTGTCAGCATTGGTGGATCTCATTACAATAAGGCACTATCAACCGTTCAACTGCAGAAAAAGAAACATATTAACAGTGACTGCGATCCTTCTTATTACTTATCCATATTTCGCATGCTGAGAAAGAAACAAGTCATGAATACACGGTCACGGGTACAAAACGAAAAGGAAAGGATAACAGGAACAAACACACGAAAACGAAAGAAACAACAAAATAGACGGCTATGCAGCATAGGTGGATCTCATTACAATAAGGCACTATTAACCGTTCAACCGCAGAAAAGGCTCCATATTAACAGTGAGTGCAATTCTCCTTATTACTTATCCATATTTCTAAAAGAAAAAATGTCTCGACTCCAAAAACGCAAAGCTCAACTACAGCTTCTAACTAACGATGTACCTAAAAGTAAAAACTTTATGAACTGCATTAGATCCTACAATGGTTCATTTGCTTTTGCATATACCAGAGTAAATATCAGGCCACCAAAAGGCAATGGCCCATACTGCTTTCGCATATGTGCACAAATACTGCATCACATTGGAACAGTGCACCCTGAAACTAATCAACAACACAAATATGCACAAATCTACATCCTAGATCCACATGACGCAAACTATCAATCAAAGTGCTGCATCGCAACAGGCACGGATTCAAAACGAAACACCTCCCGTCTCAGACATACGTTAATGGCAGCGAAGGCTACAACGGGCTTCTCACACAGCACAGGCAAATCGATTACAGCTCCAAAACAACACGTCCCAAATACTACACATGCAACAACGCGCCTCTCAAACGGCACAAGAAAAACATACACCAGTAAAATTCATTCGGATTAATGAATGTCATTTGCAATCATTGTCATTCAGTTCACTTCCCTGAAGAAACAACTGGAAATACAAGTAATACATTTACACGTTGTTGTCAAAAGGGTCAAATTAGACTGCCTTCTTTACATTCATATACTGAATATCTACAGAGGCTTATAACTGACGATGTACCTGAAAGTGAAATCTTTATCAACTACATTAGATCCTACAAATCGGTATCCACTATGAACATTAACGGTGGCACTGCACGTGACATCCGTCTTGAAAAAATGTTGTTTATTGATGAATGTTCAATGGCATGAAGTCACTTACTCAACACCATTCATAAAATTCTACAAACGTTTATGAATAATAATATTCGATTTGAAGGAAAGGTACTTTTATGAGGAGGAGATTTTAGACAGTGATTATCTATTCTTCCAGATGCCATGCACTCAGCTATTGTTCAGTGCACCTTAAAATACGCAGACAATTGGCATTGCTTTCAAAAGATACAGTTAGTAAAAAAGATACGATGTCCAGAACCAGATCATAACAATTGCTTATTACAACTGAGAGATGGTATACTCACCAATACAGATGGACTTCACCCACATATTATTACAATTCCTCAAGCCTTTATCTGCGACAACTTAGTTACAGAGACATTTCGAACAGCAATCTCATTAGACCAAATGCCCCTTTTAACACAACGCACTATATTATGTCCAAAAAATATTAATATGGAAAACATTAATACCCAAGTCATTCCATTACTTCCTGGAGAGACACAACTCTTTCTAAGCTCTGACAAACTTGACTCTGATCACAACAATAACCATCTTAAATGACCTTACAAGTTCTGAGCTGGAATTACCTTTTACACTTAAACGGCGTGTACAAAGAAATTTTCCAATAAACCTTTACACTGTGCCACACACTTTATTGTTTGCTTTCTATTTGCATCATCTACACCGTCACACTATTCTATATCTCATTCATACATCACGCTCTTTGTCATTCCCAACACCAGGGGTTGGCCAGCGAAGCGAGCAGGGGGCGGAGCCCCCTAGTAAGATTAGAAGGGGCACCTGCCAGTAGGGAATTACAATAATCAATGCGGGATGTGATAAAAGCATGGACAAGTTTCTCAGCATTAGAGAAGGAGAGGAAGGAGTGAACACGGGATATGTTACGAAGGTGAAAGTAAGAAAGTTTCTTAATGTGATTTATGTGGGCGGAATAAGTGAGGGAGGAATCAAAAATGACACCAAGATTTTTTATAGTAGAGGCAGGTCTGATGAGATCACTGCCAAGATGGACTGGGAAGGAGCTCATTTTATTAAGTTGCATTTTAGTCCCAATTTGCAGGAGTTCAGTTTTGTTACAATTTAATTTTAAAGAGTTCTGCTCCATCCAGGTTTTAATTTCACTAAGGCAGGTTGTGAGCTGAGAAAGCTCTGATGAAGTTCCACTTTTAACATTGAAGTAGAGTTGAGTATCATCTGCATAAAAATGATAACCCAATCCATAACTACGGATAATATGGCCATGGGGAAGCATATAAATACAGAAAAGCAGAGGACAGAGCCTTGAGGGACTCCTTGTGTGACTGGCGCTGAGCTGGATCTGCTGTTGCCAAGACTAACAAACTCTTGCCTATCAGTCAGATAGGACTTGAACCACTGGAGGGCAGTGCCAGAGATACCCAGCATGTTCTCCATTCTGGACAATAGGATGTCATGTCTAACAGTGTCAAATGCTGCACTGAGGTCTAACAGAATTAATATGCTGGTTTGTTCAGTGTCTGCTGCCATAAGCAAATCATTGGTTACCCGTAGCAGAGCAGTTTCACAGCTGTGCCGCACCCTGAAACCAGACTGAAAGGGTTCCATCAAATTATTAGAGGTTAGGTAATTGGTGAGTTGGGAAGCTACAACACGCTCAAGAACTTTTGACAGGAAAGGTAAGTGGGAAATAGGCCGGAAATTGTTAAGATTGTCAGCATCAAGACCAAACTTTTTTAACATTGGGGTTACGGAAGCAATTTTAAAAGTGAGCGGCACAGAGCCAGTGTCAAGGGATGAGTTTATGGCAGTCGGGATTATGGCATGAAGGCAGGATTTAAGTAGTGTGGTGGGGATGGGGTCCAGTACACAAGTAGTCGGCCTCATCTTACAAAGCAGGTTATTAACAAACGCAGATGTGACTGGAGACCAAAACTGCACACAGAACTCCAGATGAGGCCTCACCAGTGAGTTATAAAGGTTGAGCAGAACCTCCTTGGACTTGTACTCCACACATCAGGGCACTATATCACCTAACAATTCTACATACCGTATATACTCGCGTTTAAGTTCTCCCGTGTATGAGTCGGGGCTTGATATTACCGTATAATTTCCTGTATTTTATAATGTCGATTGTCGAATGCGGAAAACTATATCACCTAACAATTCTACATACCGTATATACTCGCGTTTAAGTTCTCCCGTGTATGAGTCGGGGCTTGATATTACCGTATAATTTCCTGTATTTTATAATGTCGATTGTCGAATGCAGAAAACTCTTGCTATTGGTCCAAGAGGTTATGATATGCTAACGCCCACCTGAGAGAGTAACCATGGAGCACATGGCCTTTTTTTTCTATGTATTGTTCCTACATGACCACACGGTAATACCCAATCTATTCCAAAGCAACATTTGCACTGTTTCATATTTTTTGTATCTCACACCCTCATACACCTTTATATAAGAGCATCCCTTATCTACGATGGAGCGCTCGATCAGAAGAAAATATGAAGCTGGTTTTAAATTAAAACTCAGTGAAGTGGCGAAAGAAATTGGTAACTGCGCTGCTGCAACAAAACTCGATGTGTCTGAGAAACTGGTGCGAGATTGGAGGAGGCAAGAAGATGTAAAAAAAAATCTAATTTAAGTGTCACATTTTTGAATGGGTGTATAAGTTGGGGTCTGATTTTATGACTGATTTTTTGGGTTTCAAGACCTGACTTATACGCGAGTATATACGGTACTTAGAACCAAACAAAAAAACCCTAGGCCACCAGTCCTAAATAAATTGTCCACCAAAATGTACCAAAGGTACAGAAATGTATAAAAGGGGGCTGAACAGCAAAAGCAAGGAAAGTTAGCTAACAATCAGGAGGAATATACCAGAATTTTGAGCTCCACCTGGCAGTCCTACGCACATGATTACAAAGAAAGACAAAAGTACAAATAATGCAAAAAATGTGAACAAAAGACAACCAAGGGAGTGGAAGAAAATTAGAAAAATCAGAAGCAGATGTAAAGTACAGTTAAACAAAGGTGTAATCCTGTGGTGATCCAGAATCTCACCGTACCAACCCTTGCTTGTCTGATGATTCTTTTACATAAGAACATAAGTAATCTGACAAATGAGACGAGACCACTCAGTCCATTAAGCTCATTTGTTTAGATAATAGCTGAACTGTATGGATTATCGCCTAAATTAGCTTGTATCTCTGACAGTCTGATATTAAATTTTAGAAATAACATTCGAAAATCTGAAAGGATACAAATAGTAGAGAAGCACTGAGGCGCCTTGTAAATGCGGTAGCAGCTTGTCATTATTAAAAACAGTGAAGTTAATGACTGTAAGATGGTCAGTAGTCGTAAATGAATAGACAGAATGGTACAAACAGGTTTTTTTTTGAGTGAAGTACCAAATTGATAGCAGTTTAGCAAGCTGAGAGAGAACAAATGTGTCTTAAGACTCACTGTGAGTGATACGACAGATGGAGCCTCAGAAAGAAACTTGGGAATAAAGTTGAAGAGAGTTTTTATGACAAGAGGAATGGTGAATTGTGATTGTTCGGAATAGCAGGATAGCTCTGTGGCCTAAAGGTTTGGGATTTCAAACCACTTGGGCACTGGTTCAGTGCCCACCTCTGTCTGACTGCGTGGCTCACTTAACCCGCTCCGATTGTGCGTCTGTTCTGACTGCTACAGGGCACTCGGCCAACTGGAACACAAACCCCCTACAAGGCTTTCCATGATCTGAGTCCCGTTGTGATAATCATAGTTTAAAATTCCTCCTAGCCTCTTCTGGATGCTCTTTAATTGCCACTCTCCTACTCAAATATAACACTGATTGAAATATAGTGCACTGAGCCCACTAAGATTTCGGGATAGTGCTCCTTTTACAGTTGTGACACCGGATATCAGCTGCAATTCCTTCATGAAAGTGACAGTAGTAGTGAATTGCCGGCTCTTCTCACTGCCATTATTCTGGTTCTCTGTGACACATGACCAGGGTTTCCGTGGCTGTTCTGGACCCCACTGAGTGACGTTTACTCCCAGATGCTTCCAGTTAGCCCACTGGATGTGCCTTTTGTTGACAGTTTCCGGTCCTCTCCTTGGAAAAGAGAAGAAACTGGCATCTCGGGGGTCCATTGCCTGTGTTTACAGAGTTTTTCTTTGTGCTGCCAGTTTGGATATCACAAGGAGAAGGAATGGACTGTGACTGTGTGTGTATGCGTGCAAGTATAAAATCTACTGTGGATTCAGCAAGAATTCAGACTCTCCTTCATTTTCGGCACACTTTATTGTTTTGTACATGATATTTTAATTTGATAAATTTGTCATTTTGCCCATCAATCTACACTTAATATCCCATAATGACAAAGTGAAAGCATGTGTTCAGAAAAGCTTGCAAATTTCAAAGATCAAAAACTGAAATCTCTCATGTATGTAAGTTTTCAGACCCTTTGTTGTTAGACCCTGTTGTGCTCAGATTCATCCTGCTTGCTTTGATTCACCTTGAGATGTGTTTAGAACCTGATTGGAGTCCACCTGTGGCAAACTGAATTGAATGGACGACATTTAAAAAGGCAAACACACCTGTGTATATAAGGACCACAATTCACAATGCATGTTAGGACAAAGACCAAGCCATAAAGTCCAAGGAACCCTCTGTGGACCACAGCAATCAAACTGTGGTGAGGCATAAATCAGGGCAAGGCTATAGAACCATTTCTAAAGCTTTGAGTGTTCCCAGCAGCACATTTGGATCCACCAGAACTCTTATCTAGATCTAGCTGGGTAAGAAGGGCCTTGGCCAGGGAAGTGACCAAGGACCAAATGGTCACTCTGACAGAGCTTCAGGAGTCCTCTGCTGATTTAATTAACAGAGAAATTTAAGAGGCACTCTGTGATATACAGACTATATGTCTACCTAGTATAGAATGGAAAGACATGGAGAAATGTGAAAGGCACTATATGATAGATTATAGATTAGAAAGGTATTGTTGGTATTAATAGGTAAAGAGATATGAAATATGAAAAGCAATATATAATAGACACAGTAGAATCAAGGATTGGAAAGGCATTGTTTATCTATTGACTGGTTGATCTAAAAGGCAATATAATGGATAGATCTGAAAAGCACTATATGATAGTGTAGTAATAGACAAATAAATGGTTGGGGTGCTTGCTGGGTAGCTATGTAAAATAGTCACAAAGAGCATTTATTTAATAAGGATGAAAAAAGACCCTCCTGGACAATAGTAGTATGTCTCATATTTTCTGGTCAGCAAATGACAAGTCCTGATTGTTGTGCAGAGTATTTACTTTGTTGAAGAGGAAGGGGCAGGGAAAGAGGTGAAGTCAGAAAGTGCCCTCCAGTTCTCAGTGTTCTAAACTAAGGGTGGAAAAAACAAATGATTAAGAGACTGTGCAACCAGTAAATCTTTCCAAGATGTACCAATAATATCCTTCCCAGACAAGATCCACTACCATGAAAATAGATAGATAGACTGATAGATGTGACAGGCACTACTCTATAGTAGAGAGACAGACATGATCTATCTATCTATCTATCTATCTATCTATCTATCTATCTATCTATCTATCTATCTATCTATCTATCTATCTATCTGTCTGTCTGTCTGTCTGTCTGTCTGTCTGTCTGTCTGTCTGTCTGTCTGTCTGTCTGTTTGTTGTACAGTCCCTTCCCTATCTGTTTGTCTATCTGTATCACAACAAATACTGGCAGGTAAAAATGGCCTCTTTAAGGTCAAATACACAAGCACAACACAGGTTGCACTGATCTTTGAGCCCATAACACCTTGTGAAGTGTTTGTTTCACAACTCTTCTTAACGTTTTTCTGACCAGAGGTCCCAGCCTGGGCTCAAGTGACTCTAAAGGCTTTCCCATTTAACTCTATAAACAGGTTCTGACTAAGATGCTGCAGTACACGCAGATTGGTTGATGTCATAATGTAATAAAACACCTGCGACTGACCTCAGTCCTCATTCATTCTGATTTTCAGCTGTTTTTACATGATGTGAGTTATACTGAGCGGTGTTGATAAAGTCTGAGCAGTTGCACTCCACTCAAATCCGTAAATGATCAGAAGAGTTAAACATGCCCTCATCTTTATGAATTGTAAAGCAAAGGAAGCGCGGTCGATACCAGTTAATTATTTTGCAGCACACCTGCACCAGTTTCTTGTGAGCACAGCAGTTGCTGTTCGCTATTAACAACCTGAAGGCATTTTGTATTTTGCAAACCAACGAATTCTAAGAAAGTGCACTCCTTTTTAAAGTTCCCAGAGGCAAGAAATGCATTTAGGGGTTAAAAACTGAAGTAAGAGCCTCTCTAAATGTGAGGTGCTTTGTAGGTAATTGCTGCATAGCACAAGACGCTGAGAGGAGGGTCAGAGGGACTTGTTTTTCTGTCACACTCACCCACACATCCTCTCCCGCGCTCCTCATGTTGCCATGGCAACAGGTGGAGGGATAGCTGGCGACTGAAAGATGCTAAATTGGATATTTCAGGAAGAGCCTCAGAATAATTCAGGACACAGCCTGAAGAACCAAGTTTGAGTTCCGCCCAGTCCTTTGTGGTCTGATGTGTTTCTGAGGTTGCACCCTCTTGGGTGGGCTCTTTGTTCATTCACATGAGACCTTAACAAGGAGGAGTGCCGGAGTAGAAAACATTCATGATGCATATTACCAGGAGAAGAACCTCCATTTGTTGCTGTGATACTAAATTATGCCCAATCAGTTGGTGTGACACTTCTCTGTAATGCAGGGTGGATAAAAAAGGAATTCAAGAATTGATTAATTTTCGTGTGTGGCGAAAGCTTCTGTGTACATCTACACTAAGGGGAGTGCATGAGATTCGGGGACCCACTATATCACTTTGCTCTCCCTTTTCTTGTAGGTGGAACAGTTTTCTCAGCTTCTCTCCTTCCTTAAGCTAGTCCACAGTGTAGGCTGTCACATTTAAACCACATGATTAAAGTCTTTATGAAATGGCAGTCTCTTGGTTTTTATTTGCTCATTATTTAAAAAAGGAATGCCATAATATGGGATTTAATCCAGGGCTGTCAATTTCCCTGTTTAGCAGGTGATTAAGAGGTAATGCAACCAGTAAATCTTTCCCAGATGTACCCTTCATATCCTTCCCAGACAGAAATGCACTAACATGACAACAGATAGACTGATAGATAAGACAGGCACTACTGTATGAAATAGAGAGATATCTATCTATCTATCTATCTATCTATCTATCTATCTATCTATCTATCTATCTATCTATCTATCTATCTATCTATCTATCTATCTATCTATCTATCTATCTATCTATCTATCTATCTATCTATTGTACAAAGGAGATAAACAAAGATAAAGAGTTGGGACACCTCCATGGTGACCCCATATAATTGATGATTTTGTAAAACAGAAAACATGCAACAATTGTTGAGACATCTTCTCAGACATGGGACATGTGGTCTTGTGGCAGGAAGAGACGGGTCTAGGTGGATGGACAACAGAAGTGACGTCAGCAATTCTACAGAGGGAGGTAAAGAGAAAGCATTACAACACAGTGCCAGCCCCTGGTTTGGCTTGTAGTTATCTCCACCAAACCCCTTAAGCTAGCTTCCATATGCATGTGCTTGACACAATCTACAGTATCTGTCAATCTAATTGTGCAGTGGAGGCCAGTTTCAGTTTCACTTTGTGTTAGCGGTTTCTGCACTGTACCATCTATGCATTTCCCAATCTTCTAACTTGAAGCTGTGGCCACTAGGGGGTGCTTCAGCTCCCCAAACACCCGACGCACAGGCTTGGACACAAGTTCTAACAATACAAAGAGTTTTATTTGGTGTGAAATAATTCCAGTAGGTTTCTCAGACATCCCTCGCACGGCCCCTCCATCAGCTGAGCCTTGTAGGGTGAGGTGGCCCATCCTGCAAGAGCTGTCTTCCTCCAAGAAGGGTTGGCAGCTTCAGCCAGTTCATGGCTCTATCCTGTAATATATAAACAGCATGGTGATGGAAAGACGCTGCACCGTCTTTCTATGCTATGTATGGGCAGTGTCTCTAGCCATGTACCGGCCAATGGCATTCATAACACTCCCTTTTCCCTCTTGAAGCTCGAGACCTGTGAGAATGGAAGCAGGACGGGAATCCCTGCCTCACCACATGCTCTGCTGAACTTGACTCAGCCCTCCACATCACTGGAAGAGGGCCATTCGCCCCACATAAGCGCACAGGCTCACACATTGTAATGTTAGGGGACCCAGTCTTTCTCTTGCGGATCTCCTTTCTGCTCTGGGGTATGCCAGCAGTCTGGGTCTCTCTGTGAGATAAAAAGAGACCCTGTACTGTCTGTACCTCCTTCACTTTGCTTGCAATGGTCACTGGTTTGGTGGGAGGATGGGCAGCCTGGATGCTGGCACTACCATGCTGATCCATGTTGTCCAGCCCTTAGCTTCCCCCCCCCCCCCCCCCTACTGCGAGCTTCTCCTTCGGAGCATCCCTAATGGGAGGCCTTACCACCTGGAGGTTGGTCATCACATCCTTGTCAACTGTAGGGATCGAGCAACTCAATATTATTAATTTACAAGAGACCCCTTCGCTCTGCATCCTTCTTTCCTGTACAGTACCAGTGACACTCTACCTGTACTGCTGAATCTACCTGCACCAAACCTCCTCAGGTATTCCTACAGCGTCTTCAGTGATTCATTGTCTGTCATCTCCATCACCTCTATTGTCTTCTTTAGAAGCTCTGCCCTCTCGTGTCCTAGGGGAGGTACTGCTGGTGATATGTCCACTCCCCCGGTCCTCTCCTCAAAAGGGCGTCCCGACTGGGCAAAGTTCCCGGCCATCTATCACAACTTTTATTTACACTTTAAATGTCAAGCATTTTAAAAGTATTGTTATTTTCCTAATTTAAAATTGATTTCTGTTAGTAGGAATTTTTGTCTCATTTTGTTTTGGTGTGTTTTCCGACAACACCATTTTGTTTTATGGATGTCATCAGTTTGAAGTCCCATTTCTATGATGAGATATAAACATGGCCAGAGGGCAAGCAGCGTCTGAGCTTCAACATCTCCCTGGTCCCTAGAGGACAGCTGACTGAGGAGCCAGGGAGGATGCTAGAGTCTCTGATATGTAAGAGAAGAAAGTGCAGGAAAAAATACCAAGAAAAGGGCTGTGCAGGGAGCGCTCGCCTCTTAGATGAAACTGAGGTTATCTGAAATATTTGCCCCTTTCAGGACCTAAAACAGCATGAGGATGAGGAAATATCAGGAGCTACAAAAGGGAGCCCTGGTTTGGCGTCCCTGCTACTAAAAGGTTGGTTCTCACTATAATGTACAAGCACTTCAGTGCATGTATTTTTGTATTGTCTTAAGTTTTTTTACATATGTAATCTGATTTTAAATTGCTGTTTTTTCTTTCGAATTGAATTTAAAAAGTTCACTTTTATTATCATCTTGATTTTGCAGTGTTAGGACATGTAGGATATTGAGGAATATTGTGAGGAGGAGGAGACCAGGAGTTAATTAGAATGTCAAAAAGCTAGCAAAGTTCATAATACCAGAAAGTCAAAACAGACCCAGCAGTGGGATAAAAACAAATTCAAAGTCAACCAATGAAAAAAGGTCAAAATGTAATTGTGTGGGTGGGCCACAAAGTGAAAGAAAGGACTCTCTAGGAGTAGCTCTATAACAAAGCGGAGTCGACAGGCAAGAAAAGCTGAGCACTTGACTGGCAGGAGGAGCAGCAGCCAAACAACCAATAAACTGAAGAGAAGTGTAAAGGGGCGTGATTTTACTGATGGGGGCCAACCTCCAAAGTATTAAGCAAGGATTTGAGACCTGCTGAGGTAAGCTCAAGAACAGCTGCTTTAGGGTTTGTTCTTTTCATAGTTATTACCCATTGCTAATAATACCTTTTGACATGTATGGGGCCCATAAGACACCCAAACCTCAGCTTACAACTAATTAGGCACATATCCCAAATTTAAAGGAGAGTTTATTTTAAGCTACTACCTTAACCTTTTTCCAATAAACAATTCTCCTTCATTTTCTCGTTCCTTCTTCTCTACTGCTCCCCATCTGAGCGTTGTCCTTCTCCACTCCCGACTCCAACTCACCTGTGTGAGGCGGACCGGCTTCCTTTATGACTGATGCAGGAGTACTTACACACAGGAAGCACTTCCAGATCAGGTGGGAATCTGCCTAAAACAAGGAATGCTCCTTTACACAGCTTCCTTGTCAGCTCCCAATTGGGACTACTACTCCCATCAAGCCCTGTGGGGAGTGCACACGGGAGATCCACCAGAGGGATTCTGCTGCCTATCACACTGGGGGAGCTCATAAACCTGGGAGTCTCCTTTCCACCATCCATCCATTATAAAGGCTTCCTGGTTGAGTTAGGAACTATCCATCCTGGCCGTGATGCAAGCCAATATGTCCTCTGTGACAACCCATATACAGTGTGTGTGCTTTATTGGATTAGTCCACATCCTCTTTTTTTTTGTATGTTATTGGCCTCATTCTGGGTTGGTGACATTTCTAGAGTGCTGCCTGTGGATCACCTGCGGTTTGACTCCTTTGATCAATGTAGAAAGAGGGATCAGTAATTTTGTTTTCACTCAGACATTACATATTTTGTTGTATTAATCAATATTAAAAAAATACAAATTAACTACATTAAGTGTGCATACACTGTAGATAAATGAGGCAATCAAAGGGGCATTTATGGCCCTTTTGATTGATTCATGCTGTAAACGTATTCATGATTTAACTTGCCACTTGTCTGCTTTAATAGTTGCTAACTGAGAATTCCGAGTGGAGTTGGCCAGAACTAAATTATTCAAGCAAGAACTTCAGAGCCACGTGTTGCTCCCGCAGTGTGTGCTGATGTAATTGTGAAGAGGGGCCACTTCCCTACGTCATTGTCCTCTGCAATCAGGGCTGCATTAAGATGCGGCTCTGAGTAATCAATAGTATTGTCTCTGATGTTTGAGATGAGCTGATGTCCCCGCCATGGTGGCGCCACATTCATCATTCCCCCCTCCCCACCTTCCCTCACTCTGCTCTCTATCTTTTCTCACACTTGGCAGCTGTTTCAGGGTGTAAAATTATTAAAGATGCAGGAGGCATAGAGGTCTAAAGAGAATTACAGAAAATGAACATGACAGAAAGACCACCTTCTATGGCTTATGTTCCTAAGACTTGTGGAGTGCCACAGGGTTTGGATCTTGGACCGGTACTGTTTTCCTTATACATCCTTCCTATGTCTCAGAGTATAAACTCTTTTAAGTGCATTTCATATCACGGATGATATACATACAGCTTTATATCTCATTTAAACCTAATCAAATTGAAAAATTGTCAGTTTTGGTTGACTGTGTGTCACAGATTAATAATTGGCTTTGTAACAACTACTTGCAGTTGAACTCAGGAAAGACTGAGGTTCTAACTGTTGCCCCCCCCTAGCCTTCACTCTGTGATTAGTCTCAAGAGGGGCTTCTGTCTCTCCAATTGCCAAGCTGCACTTGCATTTTCTGGGGGTTATTTTTGATCAGTCTTAAATTCTAAATTCACATGTAAGGTCCGTTAGCCGCTCCCGTTTCTTTTATTTAAGAAACTTTCTAAACTGAGGTCTGTAGTCTCAAGCCCAGAGCTTATACGTGCTTTTATCTTGTCGCGTCTTCACTACCGTAAAGCCCTATATACTGGTCTGAATAAATCCTCCCTTTCTCAGCTACACTTAGTCCAACATGCAGCCACTAGGCTTTTAACTCGATCTAGTCAAAGGGCACGTATTACACCCATTTTGTATGCGTTGCACTGGCTTCCAATTTATTTTAGAATTTGTTTTAAAATTTTGGTGCTTACCTATAAAGCACTCTACGGACAAGCCTCTGAGTATATTACTGGCCTCCTGTACCACCATACAGCCTGTCGGCCACTTACGTCTGGGCAACAAGGCCTCCTAGTCATCCCTCATACCCGGCTCCAGCTACAGGGGGATTGTGCTTTTCAGTCTGTTGCGCCATGGCTTTGGAATGGTCTTTCGTTAGCACTGCGCATGGCTGAGTCAGTTGATTCATTTAGTAAGCAACTTAAGACATTTTTGTTTAAGCAGGTTTTTGAACACAGATAAGTAGTCTCTGCTTGGACTTTATGTTTATATTTAGTTTGTTCTTGTTATTCTATTTTCTTCTTTCTTTTTTTTATTTTGTTACATTTGGATGGCACTTTATGTGTTTTTTGTTGTACGACGCTTTTTGATGTCATGTCTGGAAAAGGCGCTTTATAAATAAATTTTACTTACTTACTAAGGCCACTTATAAATGAATTTTAAGTTGTCCCAGAGGTACCTGCAAACTGGCTGGCTTCTAGCTTTTGACTACTCAAGGGAGTTTTGCCTCATTTTGACCCTTAACAAACAATTTATACTGGCCACTCTAATTAAACTGGCCACTGGCCACTTAGTGACCCAACCATGAAGACTCATAGATTGGCAACTCACGGTGTCTATGCCAGAATCACCCCCAAAATTTGGAGTGTAATTGTTCGTAGGATGCAAAGACATTGTCTATGTAGGGTTCTCTAAGTGATTTAATCCCAAATGTTTTCAAGACATTAAAAACTGCATATATTTGTGAGGGTTCAAAAAGGTGATTCTCGTGCAGAGGTGCCACCGATTAAAGATTCTCTATCTTAAAATGCTTCCTACATTGGTTCCATATTCTGAGTGAGTTAAGCACAATTGGGTTGTTAGTATATTGGCGATAACTTGCATTTATTGGGGCACAAAGCAAGGAATATAAAGAAGTACTGCAGGATTGTATTTCTATTGCAGACCAGGCCTGTGTATGTTCATCTATTTGTGTCCATGTAAAGGTTTTTATAGCTTGTATGTTTGCTGCCCAATAATAAAACTGAAAGTTAGGTAGAGCCATGCCACCTTTTGCCTTAAGTCTTTGTAGGGTCGCTCTTTGGATACGTGGATGTTTTGAATTCCAAATAAATGAGGTTATGGTTGAATCTAATTTCTTAAAAAATTATTTATTGATGTATATTGGAATGTTTTGAAATAAGAAGAGAAGCCTAGGGAGGATAGTCATCTTAACAATGTTAATTCTTCCAGCTAAAGTAGTTTGATCCATGCAACAATTTTCGGGCCAAACCCAAATTTCTCCAATGTAGTGAAAAGGTAGTTCCATTCAATCATATCAAATGCTTTTTCTGCATCCAATGATAATAATATCTCTGGGATGTTTGATTTTGCGGGTGAATATATTACATTAAACAGGTATCGAAGATTGGACGCTAAGTGTCGGCCTTTAATAAATCCAGTTTGATCTTGTGCTACTACCAAAGGCAGCACTTTCTCCATTCTTCTAGCTAGGACTTTGGAGAGTATCTTAACATCATTATTCAGAAGTGAAATTGGTCTGTATGATGCACATTGTAATACGTCCTTATTTTTTTAGGAAAGACAGTGATTAATGCTTGATGAAAAGTTTGAGGTCAAATTTTATTGTCTCTAGCTTCTGTGAATGTTGCTAATAAAAGGGGTTCTAGCTCAGTGGAGAACTTCTTATAAAATTTGGCAGGGTAGCCATGAGGGCTATTTGGTGTTTGTGGTGACTAGTAATGAGCAAAACTCTGCTACAATAGCTTGGCCTCAAATTTGGTGAAATTGTGGGTATGTAACTTCATGGAACTCGGTGAAATGCATTGAAGTGAGTAGGGAAGGAGAAACTGAATGGGTGTTGAGTGGATTATAATGATGCAGTGGTCCATTAAGTGTCCCTGAGGGCAAGGGAATCGTCTGCTGATTATATCGAACCGATTATTGTGGCCAAAAATATGAACTGAGCTGTCAAGCAGCCATGCAAATCACTGTGCCATCTTGCCCCAAGAGATAAAATTAATAGAATTAAATATCAGAACAGTAAAAGTTCTTACAAACAGAGGCAGGAGGAGCAGAAAGCATGAATTCACTAAGCCTTAACCCCTAACAGATTTAAAGTCAGGTATTCATCTCTCTCTCACTGAAATACAGTTTGAGTTTTTTCTCTCATGCTTCTGCTTGTTCCATGCCGCTACTACCAAATAAGCACAACACTAAAGCTTGCTGATTCATTACTCCTTCCTGTTTGCATCAACTGCATAGCATTCTGGGTAATATTATTAAAGCAGTAGGCTTGCATTACAAGTCAATACAAGTAGACATTATATTTAAGACACAACAATAACAACAAAAACAACATTTATTTATATAGCACATTTTCATACAAATGATGTACCTGAAAGTGCTTTACAGGATGAAGAAAGAGAAAAAAAGACAAAATATAAAACATAAAATTAGGCAGTACTAATTAACATAGAATAAAAGTAAGGTCCGATGGCCAGGGAGGACAGAAAAAACAAAAGAAAAACTCCAGAGAGCTGGAGAAAGAAAAAAAAATCTGCAGGGGTTCTGAGTCCATGAGACCACCCAGCCTCCACTGGGCATTCTACCTGACATTAAATGATCTCACAATCAGTCCTCATGATTTACACGCCTCACATGGAAGAACTTGAAGATGATGGTCATGTAGACATCTGGCCTTTGATCCATCAATGTAGGGACAGGAGGTGAGGCAGATCGCCACCAGAGAAAACCAGAAAAAGAACAGCAGAGAAGGTAAGGGTTAGTACAGATTTTGGAGCCATCATCAATGATAATGATAATTAAATGCATATACAGAATATCAGGGTTAAACTAAAATGAAGCTATGAGAAAGCCATGTTAAAATAAGGAGTTTTTAGCAGTTTTTTAGAGTGCTCCACCGTATTAGCCTGGTGAATTTCTATCGGTTAGGTGCATAGCAGCAGAAGGCCGCCTCACTACTTCTTTTAAGTTTAGCTCTTGGAATTATAAGCAGACACTCATTTGAAGATCTAAGGTTACGATTTACACTGTAATGTGAAAGACATTCTGAAATATAGGATTACAACTACACCAACACATTTTTTGTGTCCTTCTGCATGGATTTTTTATGTTTAAATGTATTCTCAAGTTTTCCACTATTTTTTAGCCCACTACTAGCATCAGTGTTGTATGCGTGGGGGTGGGTGTCCTGTCCCATCCAAGATTAACTGCTACAGCTCTTTGATGTCACTCTGGCCTCGCAAATAATCATGGGGTTCTGGGAAAAGGAAGTTCCTCTAAGCCAGCCATATGACAAATTTTCAGGAAAATATTCAGCGAATGAGGTCACTGGCAAACCCAGCACATTCTCTGCAAAAAAACGTGTTGGTAAATTTCACTGATCTATGCTAGTGGTGAACAATACTGGCCAGTAGAAAACAATATCAAGAGATACATGAAAAATCTCACTCTACTCATGTCACATAACCCATTTGTCAAGTTGTCCAGTTGTGTGCTCACCGTGGACCAAACGCATGTACTTTTAATAAATATTATTAAATCAAGCATTTCCAAAAAATGTAATGCACTCGGAAGTGTTAAGCCAGTATTTGAACTGAAGACCCACCTATCTTCACAGGTTGGGGTAAAGTGCAGGAACCATAGGGCTTTACAAATGTGGATCTCAAGGACCACATCCTGAGTCGTAACCTTGTAGAATCACATCATCCTGTTGATCTTCTAGTCACACAGCCATTTCTCTGTATTCTGTACACATGACAATAAAACCATTCCTAACATGACTACTAATTCATTCATGCTTTTTGTCAAATTCCTGCTTCATCAGACATATTGGTCTGTGCCTCCATTTTTGACAGACTAAAAGTTTCATTCAAAGTTTTGCTTCCCCAGAGGATGGTTGGACATCCTGCCCAGGACAGAGGTGGAGTCTGTACCTGGCTGGGATGCCATATTGGACGGGTGGACTAAATGGGGGCATTACCCAGTTAGGACGCCTTATGATCCCCATCCAGGGTGGGATGCCCAAAGAGTACAAGAACTGGCAGGAGAGTACGGCAAGGAGCAGTTCATCCCCCATTTTTATAAGTGACAGTGTCCCTCATATAGTGTTCCAGTTTGGACACCCATAGTGCTGCATGGGACTTGAAGTCAGGAGGAGCAGCCCTGTAGGCATCTCTGGCAAACAACAGAGGGCGCTGCCAGAGGAGGAACTCCCTGGTTTTCTCATAACCCAGAAGTGCTTCCAGCTGGCTATGATACGTCACTGGAAGTACTACTGAGTCCTCAGCAAAATGGTGTGCACTGCCTTGTCCAGGTGAATTGGGCCTGGGAGCAGAGAAAAGCAACACTCGACTAGAGGAGAGCAAAGCGATTGGGTAAAAGGAAGAGAGAAAGAAGAGAAACACAGTATTAATCATTGTGCAAGGTACTTGTGTAGTAGGAAGTCAAGTAAGTGACACCTTTTACTGGCTAACTAAAAAGATTACAATATGCAAGCTTTTGAGGCAACTCAGGCCCCTTCTGCAGGCAAGATGCTATCTTTATAATGGCTAACACGGTACAACACCCTACTACTACAAGGTGCTTATGTAATAAACCCACTTTGATTTCAACCTGGGACTTCTGGGTCTGTGTTTGTGCTTGGGGTCTGAGGCTCTGTGGCACCCCCATCCTTCATATAGGTTAGGTGGTAAAGTTCTATTGTGCATAAGCATTCGTCTTTCAAGAAGCATGCAGTGTGTGACTTTTTGTGTTGTTCTTGGCTGCTGTCTTTCATTCCAACCAGTTGTTTATCTGTCCACATTTTAGGCACTGGTTACATTGCTGGTTGGACCAGACCAACAACAACTTCCACCTCATTTCTACCAGACCAACTGTGGGAGATGCCCATGCCACTTTGCCATTTCAGAGGAGCAGTAGCTCTCCTCAAAGAAAGGATTACACATAGGAAGTAAAAATGTTAGGTTTAAATACACAATGGGCGGTCGGAAAATCGAGAGTACACCTTCTGAGAAGGATTTAGGAGTCAAAGTGGACTCTAAGCTGTCGACTTCCAGACAGTGTTCAGAGGCCATTAAGAAGACAAACAGAATGTCGGGTTATATAGTACGATGTGTGGAGTACAAGTCCAAGGAGGTTCTGCCCAACCTTTATAACACACTGGTGAGGCCTCATCTGGAGTACTGTGTGCAGTTTTGGTCTCCAGGCTATAAAAAGGACATAGAAGCACTAGAAAAGGTCCAGAGAAGAGCAACTAGGCTGATTGCAGGGCTACAGGGGTTAAATTATGAGGAAAGATTAAAAGAGACGAGCCTTTACAGTTTAATCAAAAGAAGATTAAGAGGTGACATGACTGAAGTGTTTAAAAATACGAAGGGAATTAGTCCAGTTATTTTAAAATGAGTTCATCAAGAACACAGGGACACAGTTGGAAACTTGTTAAGGGTAAATTTCGCACAAACATTAGGAAGTTTTTCTTTACACAAAGAACGATAGACACTTAATAAGCTACCAAGTAGTGTGGTAAACAGTAAGAATTTAGGGATTTCAAAACTTGACTTGATATTTTTTGGAAGAAATAAGTGGATAGGACTGGCGAGCTTTGTTGGGCTGAATGGCCTGTTCTCGTCTAGAGTGTTCTAATCTGCTAGAGAGCCTTATCTTTGTCATTCCCCATTCATGATCCTGGATCAATTCCTGCATTTAAATGCATTTAGCAACATATTGAAGACTTAATCCAGGATTTCAAAGCCATCAATAAAGTCGATCCTTCAAATTCTTTATTTAAATATTGAATGTGACATACTCAAGGACTATGATAGGAATTAAGGGGACTGTGATGATGCGGGTTAGCTCCACGCTTCTATCGTCCTTCCGGGAGCCCTGAACGCGACACCATCGGTAATGTCACCGATGAGCTTGGCAGTGAGGCACAAACAATGAAACAACAGGATGGTGCAAAAGTGCCAAATGCTTTTATTAAAAAGAGCAACAACAAAACAAGTGTTCAAATAAATAGTGCACTGCATCTCAATTCCTTAAATAAATAATCCAATAAAACGAGTGAAAGGTGGAGGTTAAAATCCAATAGAAAAAAACAATCCCTTTAAATATAATGAGGTTTAAACAACGGCTGGAAGCTGTCCTTTGTACCACAAAGCCCGGTGCGTTTTTAAACTGGTGACTCCCCTGCTTCTCCCTTCCAACCTATGCACCAGGGGAGCCACCCTACCTCTCTATTCGACTGGTCTGGAGGCTGCGGATGACTCCTCACCTGTGCATTTAAGCAAGGACTGCCCACATCACGGACTCGCCTCGGGAACCGCTTCAGCCACACTACCACACCCCCTTTCTAAGCCGCGAGTGCGGTGATTATTTATTTACAAAGTGGCCTTTGACATGAGCTGTGGACCCGCTACACCACAGGGACATGCAAATAGGCTAAAGGCCAGCAAAAATTATGGAAATTTGGAACAATTTACTGTGTCATGTAATGGCAGTGTAAAACTTGGTTACTTTTAAAATTTACCAGATGAGATATTGGGACCACTGAGCTACTGGCTAACCAGACAACCTCGATGGACTGAGTGGACTTTCCTTGTTCTGTCAAACTTCTTATGTTCCTGTGTTCTTCCCATTCATTGTATTTTATACTTGTTGAGGATTCAGTTCTCTTGTGAGTGAATCTGACAACCCAGAGCAGGATGTTGGGGGATCAGAAACGATCCTGACAACATCCTTACATGTGTACACTCCAGTGAGTTGTCTTCTTTTAATTTTCATGCTTTAGAAGTGTTTTTTGTATTATACAACAGGGAATATCTTTGTGCCCCTCTGACCCAGAAAACGTAATGACAGTCCACCAAAAAATAAACACTAAAGAGCCCTTTTTAACACACTGTGATGATTATATATGTTGGTAACATTGTTAAGACTGTTTTTTATTGTCATTTTCACAATAAGACAGCCATACTCCTGCTGTGTTTGCATGTTATGGGGTGGTGCAGAGGTGGAATCCCCCAGTGCTAGGCTTGTATCTTTTATTTTTCATTGACCACATGAACACGCCAAAGTCATCTCTTAGTTGCCATATCATTTCTCCAACCTGACATGAAACTAGCATATGGTTTTTAACTGGACCCTTGGGTTGAAGAAGCCACTAAGGGCCTCGTGATGATGTGTCCTTTGGAAGTACTTATTGATTGATAGTGCACAGAAACAATATAGATAGTGTGATAAGCTGCCCGGACACAGACAGACGGACACCATTGTACAGTCCACCACACATTTATTATACATATTTTACACTGTCCATAAGTGCACAACCCAGTGCCTCAAGCACCAAACTCCCCCAAAGTCCAGGCCTCTCTCACTCTCTGCCTGCTCTTCAGGCCACCTCCTCTCTCCTGCCTCCAAACTTTGTCCACTCCTCACCTGACTCCAGTCCTCGTCTGCAGGGAGGCGGCCCCTTTTATAATTACCCGGATGGGCTCCAGGTGATTCCCGACACTCCTTAGACACTCCCCTGTGTGGCGGAAGTGCCGGCTATGCTCCCGGAAGCCCTCCGGGTGTTCCCAGTCTTCTTCCCCCCAGCACTTCCTGGTGTGGCGGAAGTGTTGGGGTTCCAGGTCCTTCAGGCATGGGGGTGCCCCCTGGTGGAGACCATGGGCCCCTACAGAGTTGGGCTTCCAAGCCCTGCACCCGTGGCCCCCAAAGGAACCAGGGCGGTCGCCCCCTCGTGGTCTGGAGGAGGCATGAGCCCTCCTCCTGTCCTCCTGGTCATCCCGGCTGGGTGCCACCCCCAGCCGCGTGCCACAATAGACACTTGGTGGGCCTTACATGATCACATTAGACCGGGACATCTTTCAAATGTTTGCCATCCAATGTAATTTAGATGAAGATGGCCATGTTTGGTGCTCTCTATGATTAGAAAAGAAGACATAAGGAGTGCAAGTTTGAGTCAGCTGTTCTTTAAGGGGATATCGTCAAGAGCAAAGTGATCTGATTGAGAAAAGTAGTGGACCAAAAGTGCTGCCAGTTAGACCATGCAAAGCGTGAGCAACATCTCATTACACTGTGGAAACTGGAGCAGAGGGTCAGATTAACACAGGGTACTCAATTCCAGGCCTGGAGGTCCATAGTGGCTTCTGTTTTTATGCTTTACCCAAATTAATTAGAACCCATTTATTTACTATTAAAGCAATATGTTTTTCAGACTTAGTTTAGTTAACTCACTTGATATGATTCAGAATCTTTAATGGCCTATTTTACTTTCAAACGGCTACATTAAGTTTTTATTTGTGAGCTGTTTTCTTAATAAGCCATCAGTTAGTAATGGGGAGTGACAAAGGAACCACCAGCTCTTCAGCTAACGTACTTGATTTAAACCTGTGTAGATGCATCTTGATGCATCTGTGTTAATAAAATATTTTTAAACAAATGAGAGAGAAGGAAAGGGCCAAGAGGTACAAATCTATTCTGGACCACAAAATATATGGAGAATGTTCTCATAAAATGAGAAATCTACAATGTGCTAAAGGGTTAACAAGCCATGTCATTAAATAGGCCTGGCTTCTAATTACAAAACTACTTATGAAAACCTGCAGCCACAGTGGACCTCCAGGACTGGAGTGGAGTACCCCAGACTAGCCGCCTTTTTATAGGCTGTCTTAGTCAACGGTGTGACCTGGTTTGTGGGTTAAGCTGTTAGGGAGTGGGAGGAAGTACAAAAGACAAAGAAATAAGATTTGACACTGAATGCCCATTGCCCTGCCTCATTCTTCTAGGACTCTGTCAGCCTGTGTGGAGAATACTTTGGCATAGCATTGCAGCTTCATTTTTATCAACTCTTGGCCCCACTGAAAGCTCCTACAAATCATAAGAGTCTGGTGTGATTTGCATGCCAGATGACGTGTGGTGAAGCTGCCGGTTGCTTCCCTTTTCTTGGTGAGTGTTGCTTTTTTTCCTTCAGTGAATGAAAGCACAAAGCATTGTCTGGAAACTTTTCAGTGCCCACTCATAGATTAGGTAAATTGGCACCTACAGGGGTCTGACACCTTGTCCAGGGATGTTTGCATCCTTGCTCTGCTCCCAGTGCTGCCAAGATTGGCTGTGGCTCCCCTGACCTTAACATAGTCTAGGTGGGTTTGAAAATGTCAGTCAATCCATTAGGTGACTTAGGAAGTCGATTAGAGTGCTGTCATCTGAGGGGCGCCAGAAGTACGATGATAAAGGTCTGCAGTATGTATGCAAAGAGCTGCTGTTTGTGTTCTTCAACTTCAACTTCAATGGCATATGTACTCAGTGCAATGAAAATCGTATTCTGCGAGTCCTCTAGCAATAAGAAAACAACTGACAAGAATACAAACAATAAACAAAAACATTCAGTATGAGTGCACATACAAATAAATAAATGATTCAATGTAAGCTCTGCAGGTATGTGGTCTCAAGATGTCCTTCCATCCTCCAGACACCCACTAGCCTGCAGTGCTGAGGGTAGGGGGTGTGGATGGGTTCTGTTTACAAGCTTGATGCCATAAGGGAGAAAACTGTCTCAGCCTTGATGTTCTCGCTGCTATGCTCTTATAGCGTCTCCCAGATGGTAGCAGTATGAACACTTCATGTAGTGTGTGACTTGTGTCCTTAATAATGTTATGGGCCCTCCTGAGAACCCTGGTGTTATGGATGTCCTCTAGTGCAGGGAGTGCTCTTCTGATGATATTTTGGGCCAATTTAACCACTCGATCTAGAGCCTTACAGTCCCATGTTGTACTTTTTCCAAATCAGTCTGTGATGGAGTAGGTGAGGATACTCTCAATTGTGCATCTGTAGAAGTTGCTGTAGATAGTGCTTGGCATGCCAGACTTCTTCAGCCTTCTCAGAAAATACAAACGCTGCCGGGCTTTCCCAGCCAGGTCTGTAACGTGGTAGGTCCACCAAGAAATTTAAATGTGGCCACTGTCTCCACCTCAGTCTGTCCAATGTACTGTGGTGGGTGCTGACCTCTCTCCCTCTGTGTGTCAATAATGGTGCATGTACATTCCAGCCACTGATTGGGAACCCCACTCTTTTCTGTGAGAATTTGTGTCCATTCATCCAAAAGAACATTTGTAAAGTAATAATAATAACAATACATTTTACTGATGTTGGGTCAGAAGATCTGGCTCATAATTTCATCCCACAGGTGTTCAATAGGGTTGAGGTCAGAGCTCTGTACAGGCCACTCTGGCTCCTCCATGTCTTTGTCCACAGAGGCTCAGTCAGTGCACAGTTATCTAAAATGTCACTGCATTCTGTACCATTAACGGTAGCCTAGAACCAAGGGGCGTAGGCCAAACCGTGAAAAACAGCTCCTGACCATTAGCTCTCTTATGCCAAACTTTACCGTAGTGCAGTCCAAGAGGTAGCACTCGCCTAGCATCTGCCAAACCCAGACTGGTCAGATAGTGAAGTGTGGTTCATCGCTCTAGAGCGCATTGTTCCACTGTTCCAGACACCAGTGGTGGTGTGCTTTACAACACTCCAGCTGACACTTGGAATTACACCTTGTGCGCAGCTGCTTGGTCATGCAAAACTATCTCATGAAACTCCCAACACAAAGTTCTGCTGCTGATATTGCTACCAAAGGCAGATTTGAACTCTGTTTTGAGTGATGCAACAAATGATGGGTCATTTTGCTCTGTGATTTTGTTTGTTCTACCACTTCATGGCTGAGCTGTTGTTGCTTCCACTTCACAATAACAATGCTTATTATTTAACAGGACAGCATTACCAGAGCGTAAAGTTCATGTACTGACTTGTGGGATAGGTGTATCCTATGACAGTGCAACGTTTAAAGTCACTGAGATCATTCACCTAGGGCGCAGATCATAATGGGGGGAAACCCAGCTGCACGAGTTAGTTGCCTAATAGTCGGTTAGCGCACTAATAAGTTTGGCCTAGGGCGCAAAATAACCTAACATCGGCACTGGGGGTGTCCACATACTTTTGGCCATATAGAGTTTACACTTAAAGACCGTCATGCTTGAATGGCAGCTCTAAGCTGTTTCAATGCTTAAAGTAGCAAGTAGTGTTCACTGTAACGTTCCATGTCCATTTTTGGCTCTTATGTTGCATCTGATGCTGACAGCTTACCACAGTGCAAAGAATAAATGAAATAAATTGAGAAAGTGGACTTATGAAGTGTATGTTTCTAAGGTTGCAAATTAGGTAGCATATTAATACACAGAATCAATATTTTAGGTAATGTAAGAAAAAACAGATATTGCTAGTTGGCCTTAGACATGATGAAAACAGAAACTACAGCTCAGGATGCTGTCAAGTAAATGGAGAAAGTGTTGAACAAACTCTAGGTGATCTAGTCCATCTGGCTGTCCACCTCCTTTGCAGGCATTCTACAGTCTGATACAAGTCACATTGGCTATCATAATTATGGTATCATCATACAAAGTACAAGACAGACCAGCATCCATCACTTATTGAGCATGGGAAAGGTGCTATATAAATAAAATGTATTAATATTATTATTATGAGAGGTATTAATATTATTATTATGAGAGACATGTATCCTGTTCTATGCTTCTCTAAAATCTGTGGTTCTCTGAACAGAACAAGTGAATTCTTGCCATTTGTTTACATGGTAGTTAAAGACAACACATTGAGAACCAGACTGAACATTTATGGACAAAGGGTTCTTAATCTTTCTATTGCTCAGTTTGGCTCGGTACTTGGTGTGAATTATATTTATACTAAATCAATTGACACTGCTTGCTTTGAATTCTAAATACTAAATAACTAGCCAACCCGCGGCGTAGCGCCACATAATTATGTATTGATGGGTGAACACTTCCTGAAAGACACAGTTGTCCAAATAGGGTGGGTTTGAGGATACCACTGTAAGTGAATGAAAAGATGGAACTCTGGAGAGAGAAACATACAATTGTCCGTGACTGAAAACTGGAGGACCGCTACCGCGCCCCCACCTCCCAGAGTGAGGGACGGGGCTGGATGGCGGTTGGGCACGGAGGGTGGAACAGGGGGAGAGGGGAAGGACACCCAGGGAGGACGCCTTTTCTACCCCCTCCACCTTTCCGGAGAGAGGGCGGGGAAGTGGGCCCGAGAGGTTTCGGGTCCTAACTGTCCAATGACGGATCGGCACAACCGGTAATGATCCTTCTGCAGGTTCACCTATGGAATTACGACTTTTACTTCCTCTAGATAGTCAAGTTCGATCGTCTTCTCGGCGCTCCGCCAGAGGCCGCGAGCGACCGCGGCAGGGCTGATCCGAGGACCTCACTAAACCATCCAATCGGTAGTAGTGACGGGCGGTGTGTACAAAGGGCAGGGACGTAATCAGTGCGAGCTTATGACCCGCACTTACTGGGAATTCCTCGTTCGTGGGGAACAATTGCAAGCCCCGGTCCCCATCATGAATGGGGTTCAATGGCTTACCCACGCCTCTCGGCGCCGGGTAGACACACGTTGATCCATTCATTTCTTAATTATTGACCAGATTTTTGCTGCTAATTAATTCTTTGTCTTAATTTTAATTGATGCACAACTTAAGACTCAGGCCCCATAATTATTTCTTTTTTCCTTAATTAACAACCAAACAATATCAAGATACAAAATGAACCAACGCATAAAAAAACAACCTGCGTCCACCACACAATAACTGAAAATAAAGAAAGGTGAAGGCCTCAGTAATGTTGATCTGCTCAGGACCACAGAACATTTTGACACAGTTTTGGAAATGAGCACGATGGAATTAAATAACGGGTTTAATTAACAACGAGAATTGGCTTCAAGTTAAGAAACTGAATGAAGGCTGGAGTTTGAGGCCCTAACTTAGTTGGTCATCTGTTGGCTCACTTCACATCAAATTTATGTTTAGGTGCTGTTTAAGGAAAAAAGAATCAATTCAGCTGTCAGAGTCTCAAGAAAAGTTAATTAAAATAAAGGGAAATAGTTAGATTAAGAGGATTAAGATGAGCGAGAGCTAGTGCCAGAATGTAACCGAAAGACAGTAAGCAAAGTTGTGCAACAATCAAACCCAGAATTTTAGTAAACCGAGATAACTAGTCTTTTCTTTCCAATGCTTGGACCTTTGACAACGCCAATGGACTGTGTTAAATACCAGCACAGTTGCTCACACCATACGGACATGACTTCCTGCTGGCACCCCTGGTGCACCCTGACAACCAAAACTTAAAATGGTGGCATGTATAAGAAAACAAAGATGGCATTGCAGCATACTGATCAATGATAATAACTTGACAATTATAAATGTGATGTGTAACATATTACATCAATGTAAATAAATAGACTCTATAACACAAAGAAAACATAAAAAATGAAATTTTCCATGGGAAAACATATTGGATGAAAACGCATTTAATAAGTGAATTATAGACTAACATCACATTCATGACCAGTTGAGATAACGGTGAGACAAACTGAGATTCTAGCAGAGATCTTGTGGTCCTTTGAAGGGAATGTCAGGTAAAGCTGAGGATCATTGGCATACCACTGATACAAGAAACTAGTGAGGTGGTGTACAAGGAGAATAGGAGAAAACCCAACACCAGTCCTTGGGACACCCATATGCTTAGAAGATGCACTCTTGACATCTTTGCTCTGCCGGTGAGGTAGGCTTTAAACAATCTGACGGCCGCTCCAGTGATGCCTAGGTCAGTGAGGGTGGCAAGGAGAGTGAAGATGGATGGCATGGTGATAGCTCTAGCCAGCTGTGATGTATTAACCACAGTCAGCAAAGCTGTCTTAAGCCAATGTCACATCAAATGACTTCTACTGGGGGGGGTAAATGTGGGGGATGTCAGACTGCAGTTGCTGATCTCATGGCCTGAATATGGCCAGGTATCACAGGAGACGACAAATTAGACAACTGTGTAATGACTTTTCAACACAGTTTCACATGTCCAAAGTATCACAAGCTCATCCCTTTTGTGCTGCCTGACAGAGCTGGTGTCCGTGCAAATACTTTATAGGTACTTCGCGTCCCACCAAAATGTCTCGGCCGTGTTTTTTTTATCAGACTTTTCCATGAGACATAGGGCAGATGTAGCTCTCTTCTGTTCCATGTTCCTTGAAGTTGCAATACAGTATATCTGGAAGAGCGCTCGCTCATTGGTTGTCAGCTGTCATGCACACAAGCCAGCTACTACAACTTAAGATAAGATCAAACTTGGATCTGCTGAAGAAAGGTTGTGAGTCCATTTCTGTGTTTTCTATTTAACGGGGTTTTCCCTTTTTTATTTTAACTGCACTTGATTCCCAATAGTCCTGCGGTGGGTTGGCACCCTGCCCAGGATTGGTTCCCTGCCTTGTGCCCTGTGTTGGCTGGGATTGGCTCCAGCAGACCCCCGTGACCCTGTGTTCGGATTCAGCGGGTTGGAAAATGGATGGATGGATGGATGATTCCCAATAAATAGGCAACTTGTCTGTTAAGATAATAAAGTTATTCCTAGATCTTCTTATTCCATTTCAGTGTCACAGATGGTGGGGAGCCTTTGTAATGATTATCATGAGCCGATTAATTCATGTAGCGACCAGCCCTATAATTTGTGTTTGTGTTTCCCATTTCAGGGTGACTGGAGGAGAACTGTTTGAGGACATCGTGGCCAGAGAGTACTACAGTGAAGCGGACGCCAGGTGAGCACATGGCCTCCTGTCACTCTCCTTGTGTTTCTTCTTCTTGTTCCCTTTCTGTCTCTAATTGTATTGGTCAGCCTTTACTCCACACCCTGTTAAGACTGTCAATCCTCAATACTTTCATTTCCCAATAAGCTTCCATTATTTGCCCACCCTCTGCCTTGACCCACTTCTGTACACACTCACACACTTTGTCTGTCTACTATGAATTTCTCATTTATGTTCCTTTTTTGGCACTCCTCTCATTTTGCATCACACATCTCTCTGCTTTCCAGTGTCACTTTTCTGGTTTTGTTCCTCATTAACTCTCACTCCCTCTGTGTAGCTCACCATTCTCTCTGTACATCAGGTATTTCCTACTCATTTTCTTTCATCACCTTTCTTCTCACAATTTTATTAGTTTTCTTTATGTTAAGATTTCCTAGGAGGCTGTACACAATGTGTAGAAATGCGGTTTATGTTTGTAGCCTTTTTCTCTTTGCTTTTCATCCCCTAATTGTTTTAACTCCTGTCAAGAAATGTGGAGGTATTTCCTTCAGACTAGACAGTTCATTAAAGTTGATTGTTAGGCTGTTAAAATCCCACAAAGCATGCTGGTCGGCTTTCTCATTCATGTTCTTTACATCTTGGAAGGTTTCCATTTTGTTGCATCCTACTTAAGTTAGGTAAGCTACTAGTTGTGAGAGTGTAATTTAAATGCAAGCCAATAGACAGTGGAGTGCAGATCGCTGAATAAGCACATGCCTGCTCCTAATTTGGTTTCTTTTCAATGAATTTCTTAGATGACCCCGTGTACTGTTTATAACAACCCATACCACAACCTTCAGCTTTATGTTACAATGGCATCATGTTAAACATGTACACTGCCAGCCCCCCAGCAGGCCTGCATAGCTCAGTGAGTGGCAAATAGTGGGCTTATTAAGCATTTCAGTGAATGGCGATGTACCAGCCATCTCCTTTCAATAGACCTGCTGATCTTGTTAAAAGAAACAAGTAAGAAAACCAAGGCTGTCTGAGATGATTGGTCAGCATATACAAGTATTTAAAGTTACCATCCATTAATGATATCATAAAGGGTGAACACCACTGGAGAAGGAACAACCACCTGCTTGCAACTTACCGGTGTGTTACTTTGCAAGCTAAAAATTATTCCTGCGAAAAGTCATTCTCTTTGTAGTTTTATTGCAGATGAGGCATTTCAGTCAAAATCACACTTGTTGATCAAGAACTTTATAAGACATATGGGTATAGATTTTCAACGCAATGGAGATCATGCTTTGAAAGGTGCCACTATTTCACCAGGCTTCCTTCAGGTAAAACAGCCTCACATGTAACTCGACTTGATCACATACATGTTGCTGCTTCACTCGTCACCAGGCAGTTAGTGTATTTTGAAAGGCTCCAGCTATACACTCCTTGTACTGGAGAATTGACATTTGATCCATCGATGTATTGCCTGTGGAGATCATCAAAGATCGATTTCGGGTAAACTCATCCTTAACATGAATAAATTACAGCTGAGTGCCACTGGTGCATGATCTGGAAACTACAGAGTACTAAGAATAAAAATGCACTACTAACCTTACACATGGCCACATGAACCAATACAAATTGCTTTGCTGTGTCTGTGTGTTACCCATATTCCCTCAATCACATGGAAAGGCAGAAAAGAAAGGATTTTCACAAAGAAAAAGTGTAAATTAGCATAAGCCACCCTAATTTGAGGTCTTCATAAGAAATGTAATAATATACTTCAAGAGTTAGAAATGCATAATAAACAACAAGAGTGCTAAATTCCTAGTAAAGGCTCCAAAATTAAAAATAACACCATCTTCGTAGTCAGTGATCTTGAAATAGTCTAAAACGATAACCCATATGCTTATGTTTGAAAATTGTCAGGTTTAACCATCTGGGAGTGACCACCAGTAAAGAATCAAACATCAAAAATATTATCATATTTTTGAGCAGCAACCTCAAAATAGCATTAAATGACACTCCACATGCCTATGTTACCAATCCCCATTTTGTTTCTAAATTTTGTGACAAGGAGTAACTTTGGCCCTTGTGTCCCATTGGGGGTGAATCACTAGGGGTCAATTGTTGTGGCCTGCACAACATCAAGTCCTTCTCATCTTTTTTGCGGAAGACAAAACTGAACTTTATTATAAGGGTCTAACTTCCTGCAACACATATTGTCCAAAGATAACCCAAAAGCTCGATGTCTTGCATAACTAGAGGTCAAGTATGTCGTATGGGGGTTTGCTTGGAACCATGAAATGAGTTCAAAACATTCGCAAATAATTTTTATGAAGACAATATAAGAGGACAGCTTGAAAGGTCTAATATTAATGTTAAATGAATATTTTTATATGTTATTTACTCTTATAATTTGTAGGGATGGCTAAGAGAAAAAATTAATCTTATGTTTTAAAGCGGAATGGAGATAACAAAGTTTCTGAAATAACAATATCAAAAAACATCCATGAAAAATCTCACGTTACATGTGTTGCTTCTTGTATCATTACTTGTAACTCACATGTTATGTCAGCACAACAGTTTCAAGCAAAGCTTAATAGTGTCTATTGAAGTCTCATCTTCTGCTGTGAACAGGAGACTTTATGCAGTCGGCAGCAGTCCACAGCTGGTATTTCAAGGCCCTATTTTGTCCTTTAAGAAATGGCTTTCTTACTTATACTTGCCCTGTCAAATCTGCCACAAAAAGTCTCCTCTTCACAGTAGAAACTGACAACCTTTTGTCAACCTGCACTGTTAAGCTGTGCTTGAAGCTGTTGTGCTCTGAGGTGCCAACCACACAAGCTGGTGACCCTCAGAAATTGTCTTCTGATTGGCTTGTGACTTTGGGTCTGTCACATCTTTCCTACCAGAGTTTCTTCTAGTTTCCAATTGTCTCTGGATTGTGCAGGACACCACTGTACTCACTGACACTTGGATTTTGTTTTGCAGTTTCTCTAAATGAAAAGCCTACATTTCTAAGATTAATAATGCTCTGTCTCATTTCATTTGTTAATTGCCATTTTCTTGCCATTGTCACTGCAATTTACAACTTTTGACTTTGAAATATTGTCCAAGCAGTACTTCAGAGGGTGTAGTAGCACAGTCTGTTCCAACTCTGCTTTAAAACAGACTGAGGGGTTTTAAGTAATCAACAGAAGATGGGACACCTGTGCAAATTGTTTGCTTCAACTTGCAAGGCTTCATTTACTTTAATTGCTGCAGAATATCTGTAGGTTGTAACCTATTAGCTGTTCAATGAAAAAGCCTATTTATAGTATTCTTGCCTTTTCACCACTTTTGAGTCATTCATTGCATTCCAACTAATTAAATTTAGTAATGTATTTTTGCTAAAATATTATTAAAACACCACCTCTCATGAACAAAAATAGAACATGCTCAAACATGAACGAGCATTTGAATTGTAGACCTACCTCCTGATGTCAGTGATATTCAGAGTGGTGATGGCACAACGGGAGTACCTCAAGATTATTTAGCAGCAGTCTTTGAAACTGCACAGGTGAATTGACTTTCTGCTTTTTGAACATCTCAGATATGCACAAATATGGGGCGGATTCTCTTCATGATACTGTTTTTACTCACTTTTCTTTAACTTTTAATCTTAGTTTATATGTCTCCAAGTTCATGCTTTTTCTTGACATCACTTTGAAAGGCAATGTTCAAGAATGAATAAGCTGTTAGTAGGCTGAATACCTGACCAGTGAGACAATGTTGGGAAGGCAGGTCTTCAGTTCAGTGCTATTTTGCATATAAGCGGTTTATTTAACTATAATTTATTAAAAACACATGTTTGGGACATTGTAAGAATACGAGTGAATGACTTGACATATGGATTGTGCAACATGAGTAGTGTGAGATTTTTGTCATGGACTTTTTTAGTATTGTTTGCTGTTTTCCAGCATTGGTCACCATAGACCCTAATTATATCAGAAACTTTGTTAGCTACGTTTTGCATGAGAATATGAGACTAAAACGTTTTCTTGGCCATCACTGCAAACTACATGGGGAGAGTAACACATGTGTAACAAATGTGAGGGTAATTCTTTTAAGGGAATTGCAAAGTCAGAGAGACGAGATTGCGTTGTTTTGGACATGTGCAGAGGAGAGATGCTGGATTTATAGGGAAAAGGATACTAAAGATAGAGCTGACAGGCAAAAGGAAAAGAGGAAGGCCTAAGAGAAGGTTTATGGATGTGGTAAGAGAGGACATGAAGGTAGTGGGTGTGACAGAGCAAGATGCAGAGGACAGGAAGATATGGAAGAAGATGATCCGCTGTGGCGACCCCAAATGGGAGCAGCCGAAAGAAGTAGAAGAGGTGTCAATCAAAATGAGTGCAAGTGGAGGAGCGTCCGCTGCATTTTGGAAGTCAAAAGTTTAATTAATTACTGCAATGTGCCAGCTAAGGTGAACAGAGCAAAAGCTGAATAGGATCATAATTTGAAAATATTCAAAAAATAAGGACACTTCAACAGTCATCAGTCATTTTGATTATTTCTTTGAAAACATAATCATTAATAATATTTAAACATACTTAATTTTATTATTAGTAATTAAACAACAAACTTATTAATAGAAAAGATTAAGTAAACTAGCAGAGGGGAAAGAACTAAAAAAATGAATTTTAAGAACACCCTTAATTAACAATCTGAAAGAGAGGTTAAAACAAACAATAGTGGAAGTAAAAATTCAAAACTAACATTTTTAAATGTCAACACCAGCAACAATACATAAACCTTCAAGAAATTCAGGACTAAACAATCTTTTTGTTTATTGAAAAATCACTAAGGGCCAACCAAAAAAAGAAAGGACTGAAGGCAAAGGAGCAAGCTAACAAGTGCCACAGCAGGAGTCTTTTATGGACCTCTCAGCTAATTGCAGCCCTAATGATTGTAGCACCTGAGAGTCTTAATTTGGGAGAAGACCATAACCAACCACACTTGTGAGAATAAAGGATCCAGGTGAAACAAACATAAAGTAATACATACACAGGAGAGCGGCAGTCTTTACATCTCTAGTACAATATCAAAAGGTGCGCCTCTTGAGAGGCAGAAACAATGAAATTGCCCATATCACTAACGTTATTCAGATTATAAACCCAAGACACCTATTTTTACTTGCAGTTTGTGTTGGCCTGTCATTTCTTGATGGGTGCCTTGTACTTAATAGTTCATAGATTTCCAATAAATATCTAGCTCTAGGCACTGTCCACACTCTGTTGGCACCTTAAACTCTTCAGTGTTGCCATCACCACTGCTCATCCACATCCATCTCCCTCTGTGCATTCTAAATCAGAAGTTGGCTGTGCCCTGCCACTTTGCAAAAGAAAACATATCGGCTGACCTCATTTTTTTTTCATTACCAATAGCAGAGGACTTCCTTTTCTTTTTGTATTTCATCACAGGCTAAAGGCTTTAAATGTCATTCTTTTCCTCCTTTGGGATCACCAGAACTGAAGCCTGCCTTACATATAGCTATCTCTGAATTAATCTGTTTCCAGTTTCTTTACACCTTAGCTCTAAGAATATCTGAATTTTGCTCCTGTGCAGCCATAGGTGTGACTGTACGTAGCATTTGCTGTTGAAGCAAATGAACATTCTTGCATGACTTCATTGAATTGCTTGCTTCTTGCATCAGCACCTCGATATTGTTGCATTAGTTTGCTCTGTTGCATCACTTCCTTCTTGCCTCAAAATATGACATTTATCTTGTTGTAAATGTTGCGCTCCTGTTAGCAGTTAACTGTCATCATTTCGATGGCTGTTTGCCAAACATAACTTGCAGATATTTTCAAAAGTACTAATGTACACATGTTGGCTAACTCCTGCCAACTTCTCCTCACCTGTTTGTTCCTGCCTCTTTGATCACTAATAAAAAAGTATGCTTGAAAGCACACACTCTCACGAGCTGTGGTTATTTTCAGCATGGAGCAGATTCAGCTTGTTTATCATTACCTTATAATTATGCCCCACATAAACGTTTTGAATGCTTAATCACCTCCTTTCCTACAACATAAATAAGAGTTTTGATCTGTGTGTCGTCTTCATCTTTGACGAGCCTTGTAAGCAACATATTGTGGCCGCCTCTACACTCAGTTGAAATCGAAATTCTCTCTTGCGTTAATGTTTGCCGTTTTCGCTGACTTGTAACTCCATATAAGATAATTCTCCATGTCAGATCTTTTCAATTGAAATGCTATTTGTTAAACCCTGAACATGAACTGCTAAGAACACAAACACACACCTACAGTAAGTGCTAAAACACACCATCACTACTACTGCACCTGGCCAACATACAGGCAGTAGTAGTAGTGGTATTTACAGGCAACTTTATTGAGTTATCGGGTAATTGAGTTTGGTTTCTTATTTAAATATAGAATCACACAGATAACATTCTGTTTTTGTTTTATTTATATTTCTACTTTTATTGCTTTGAGGTCACATTGTAAACATTTTGTGTGTTAGTTTTTCATTTTTGGATACTGCCATATTGTGTCTCCACCATTTTGCATGTTTGGTTGGTATAGTGCTGTATGGTTGCTCAGGATGTTCATGCCATATGACTAGTGGCATCGAGACAGATTAGCTGTATAAATAATGTCCAAACTTTGTAGAAAAGTAAAGGAAAGCTCTGTAATACACGGGTAATCCTCTAGTGCAGCCAGGTCTGATTTTGACGCTATTTTTGTCACTTACATCAGTATCTTGACTTTTGGTGCTTTGACCGAAACAACATCTGACTTTTCCTTCAGTAACAGCCCGATTTAATTAATTTGGTTCATCAGCAAAACACCCAATGGTAACAACAAATATTACATTTGTAAATTAATGACATTGTTTTTTTATTGATCCTGTACATGATCAAATTAATGCCAACAAACTGGAATTGGCACTTGATAAATTTTGTGTAGATTCACTTCCTTAAATTTTTGGATATATTAATATTGTTAATTTTATGTTCACTTTTTTTGTTAGTTTTGTGGTGTAATCCTGCCGTCATTTTGTTGAACTTTTTTCCCCTTGACAGGCATTGCCATTTTCTATATTATTTTAAATGGTATCTCCATGATGTTGATGGCAAAGACAAGGGTCAACATTACAGATGATATGATCATACCACCATTATAAAAATGGCTTAAAAGCACAGAAAAAAAAACATATACAGGCAGTCCCCGGGTTATGTACGAGATAGGGACTGCAGGTTTGTTAGTTTGGTTTCTTAAGTTGAATTTGTATGCAAGTCGGAACAGGTACATTATTTTAATACGCGTTTCTCAACCTTTAAGTGTTTGCGACCCCAGTTTTCATAACAGTTTTAATCGCGCCCCCTTAACATTTTTTTGGAAGGAGCCCACTAATACCAATTTGTTCTTTTTTAATTAATGATATATCATAGATGTATATTTTATTATACCTACTTAACTTTTATCGACATTTATCTATATTTATTTTTCTAGTATCAGAATGTAGTTTAAGTTAATTTGTTTTGGTTTCAATTGATGTATTTTTCATATTTTCGATTCTTGTTATCTTTTTTTCACATCTTCGCGCCCCCCCTTTTTGTTACTTCGCGCCCCCTTAGGGGGGCCTGCCCCACAGTTTGAGAACCACTGTTTTAATAAATACTATTGTTGACCGACTGTAACCAAGTGCTCTGCCAATGAATGATGGAGTTTCACCTCTCTTAACTTTTTATTATTTCTACTTTATTTTACATGGTGATGGTTTTTCTCTTCTTTACTGTATCACCAGCACTTGCGTCAGATTTGTGTTTCAGAGACATTGTTGAAGGGTGAAGACTAAATGTTAAGATGAGCTCTTCTGCACAGCACTGTAAATGCTATCACGGCAGGAAGGCACCCGTCGTCAACAAGTCTGGTGTACTGACAAGAGACAACTTCCTGCTATGTACGT
The DNA here is from genome assembly GCF_900747795.2 of Erpetoichthys calabaricus. Classification (NCBI taxonomy): domain Eukaryota; kingdom Metazoa; phylum Chordata; class Cladistia; order Polypteriformes; family Polypteridae; genus Erpetoichthys; species Erpetoichthys calabaricus. The sequence goes on from NC_041394.2 coordinate 37,231,030, forward strand.
AACAGTACAAGTATGCTTGCTATTGTGAATGAATGGGGGTGGCGAGGGATGGTTCACCACCCGCCCACCACACAGTCACCTCCACTTGCATACAGTATGCTGCCTGCAGCGTCTGCCCACCAAGAACGAATAGGGTGTGACAAAAGGCGGGTAGTGAATCGCCCACCACTGCTCCCATTCAACAGGCAGCCACCCGTGGCACACTATACAATGCTGCCCCCTGCCGCCCCATTCACCCTCAATGGCCTCCATTCAGCCACAACTGGGCCCCCGCTTGCAGCATCACCAGCTGCCCACTGAGAACGAACGGGGCAGTCAGGAGCAGTAGCTGCAGCGGCGTGGTGGGTGGGCAGCGAACGGCCCCGTCAAGCTTCCGTCCTGCACATGAGCGGTAGCTGTGGCCCCAGCGACTATTTGACCCTGGGTCACTGCTTGCCGCGCACCCAGCTGCCCACTGAGAATGAATGGGCTGCGGCTCCCATCGCCCCATTCATCAACCAGAGCCACTCAAGGGACACTACACTGTGCAAGCAGCGAAATCACCCCCTCCAGCCTCCGTCCAGCCACCGCTTGCAGCGTCCCCAGGCCAAACATGATGGAGCGGCAGTTACCGAGGAGCCTGCGTCGCGTCCCCCAGACAGATGAAGGAGCTGCTGCAGCCCCGTCCGTAAGTCGGATGTCCATAACTTGGGGACTACCTGTATTGTCACATAACCTTAAAAAAACCTATTTTATGATATAGTTTGGTATTAACGGGCCTTTTAGACTTTTATTTTGATGTAAAATTCTCTTGATCTTAGTGTAATAACCCTATCTGAATAAGGAGTACTATTCTTTATCTCTTCCAAATCATTTTCATTTCTTGTTGCAAAAATACTTATTTGGAATTTGTCTGGACTCTCCCTTTCTTCTACTTACTCTCTACTGTAATCAGACACTTTAAGAGAAGGTGCAGTTACCACATCAATTTGTAAATCAAACAGTTCAGCTGAGTTACTGTCGTGATCTTAGGAGTCCTGAAGCAAATAAGTTCCAGTACTAGCAGGAGTACCCGGCATTGCCCGGGAATCTATAACTGGTGAATTTCCCAAATGAAAGAAACAGAACATAAAAATAGAACAAACAGTTTTCTGATTCACATTTTATTGTAAGTTCGTCCACTTTGGATTGTGTCTGCTGTGGCGTTTGAGACGCCCTTGAAATAGACTTTTCTCTGGCATCTGAAGTGGACCGTGGAATTGTACGTCTTTTTTTGGTGGCATGGGTATATTCGTGTAAAGCAGGAGAATTATAATGTGTTACATGGTATTAACGTACGGAATACACACCACAGTGAGATGAATTTACTTTATTTACACTACGTCGGAAAGCGAACAAATCATAGACATATATAGATAGACGCCGCATTCACTGTGTTGCCCAGTCGACACGATACGTCAGCGCGTCTGCCCCATTGCGAGTGGTAAAAGTGCCATTTAAACTAATACACGTAGACGTGGAAACTGGGTTTTCGTGGACTGCCTTCTTCCATCTCCGAAACATTTCTAGACTTCGTCCTGTTCTTACGCAACACAGTACTGAAGTATTGATTATTCTCCAGTCACCTCATGTATCTATCTTACTAAACCACAGTTAATATATGCACAGCGGACGCACCGAGGCGCATGCGCACTGCGGCCCCCAGAGTCAAACGCAGCGGCTTTCCAAAACGCGGCAGCTTCCCAGAGTCAGTAGGTGGCGCCCGAACACCACAACCTCTGAGCGCCCAAACAACACAACCTGTACAGTCAAACGCAGCGGCTTCCCAAAACGCGGCAGATTCCCAGAGTCAGTAGGTGGCGCCCAAACAACACCACCTGTAAACTAGACTTGCTCTAATCTACTGTGCCAGTAATGTAGATCACATAACGGATTATTCAGTTTGGCGCCCGAACCAGAGTCCAGAGTCAAACGCAGCGGCTTCCCAAAACACAGCGGCTTCCCAGAGTCAGTAGGTGGCGCCCAAACAACACAACCTGTGAGCTACACTTGCTCTAATCCACTGTGCCAGTAATATAGATCACATAAAGGTCACAGACTCTAACCCAGCAGCTTCCCAGACTCAGTGGCTGGCACACGAACACCACAACCTGTAAACTAAACTTGCTGTGCTCCACTCTGCCAGCAGTCGGTGTCAGCAAAGGCAACGGAATCACGTCTCCACAAAACGAAACTGCTTTAGTACAGATATGCTTATGTAATTAAATGACATTTCCCCAGACACACCCACCCTCCATGATACGTCATCCATCCAGATATCGGACTGATTGCTATTCTTGGATTTCCGATTCGCTAGCGAATCGCGGGCTTACTTGTAGATTACTGTAATGCTATTCTATCTGGCATCCCACAAAAACTTATCCATCACCTACAACTTCTTCAAAATTCTGCTGCTAGGATAATAACCTGCTGTTCTAAATCCACTGAACATATTACACCGATTCTCTCTCAACTTCACTGGCTCCCTGTTAACTACAGAATACAATACAAAATACTGCTCCTAACATTTAAAGCTCTCCACAACCTCACTGATCTCCTACAAACTGACTCCCCTCTCGCTCACTCAGATCCTCATCTGCAGCTCTACTTTCTGTACCGCACTCTGTCGCACCAACACCGACTTACTATACTCGGCCATCCAGCAGCGTCACTGTAGCATTCAAACATTCTTATCCAATCATGCAATACTGCGTCCATGTTTCCCACGTTATGTTCTAACTACAGAGGCAGAGTCCCATTGCATGGTTCTAACTTGTATTGAGTCGAGGTATTGACGCAAACACCATACATATGGATACTATCAAATTATATATAAGGATGTCCCAAAAGCATTTTCAAAAAATGGCCACTAGAGGGCGTGATGATCTAGGTTTGTTCCACAGTCCCTGGCAGCTTGAACCTGGAACCGTCGATAACTCCGAGGATGAGCCTGGTAAATGAGGACACACACTGTCAGCAAGAGATTTTGTAAAGTGCTTCAAGTGCTTATATTGTAAAACAAAACAAAGTGTAAATAGTGCAGTGCAGACTAAAGTTTCTTAAATTAATAAAGAATCTAATAAAAATCAAGTGCAAAGTGGAGGTTAAAATCAATAAATAATCAAACAATTTAAACTGAAGTTAACAATACTGGGCAGAAAAACGAATCTTTAAAAACACAATCTGAGCCATGGTGCTTCCTCTGTAAACATCGACGTCTCCTCCGCTTACCCTTATGGGGTCTCGGCTAATCATGGCTCGTGTCTCTGCTGCCAGACCCTTTGCGTTCTATGGGGTGCCGCTCCCGTGGATGCTGAGGGTCAGGCGGTCTTCCTGCTCCAGGAGGTGCTCAGCAGAAGTGACCTCTCCCCTCAAGTACTGGCCAAGCACTTCTCTTTGGCTCACTCCCGTCTGCCTGCATCCACTCCAGCATTGCATTGGCTACTCTGCTATCCAGCCCGTCTTTACTTTCGTTTTCGTTTCTTTAACTTCCATCCTGTTCTTTCCTTTCATTGTTGTTCTTACTTTGTTTTTCTCATTATTATTCCATCTCTTTCCCGTTTCCTGCTCAGGCTCCTTTTTATAAACTGTGTAATCACCTGCTTCAAGGTGTGAATGAAGAACTTGACCGATTGGCTCACGTTTGCATGTGAATAAGCAAAGTGGTAAGCCAAGCACTCCACTCCACCTCGGAGTTGTGTTCACATGTACCCACGTGCACCTCCACCTGCCTGGAGCCTGCATGCTTTGGGCCTTCCATTTATTTATTTAAAATGTGCAAATTTATTTAACCCCTCTCATCACATAGGGGATATCACTGTCAAACTCCAGCTAGTAATAAGGGTAAGCACTGAATCTTAATCAAATAAAAAGTTTATTCTCACAAAATACTATACTCTTCACCAACAATGAATGCCCCAAAACACTAAAGGCAATCCAGAGCAAACAAAGTCCCAATACAGTAATCGAGAAACATAACTGAACACAAGGCATGATGGTCAAAACTTCAAAAATATACCAAGGCAGAAGCACAGCAAAAACACAATTAACTCACCAATTCCAGAGCGCATTCACAATAAACTACCAGGAACTGTGGAAGACCCTCTGGATTTATAAGGTGAGGGCTGTCCCTGGCAGTGATTGGCAAGTGGCCCATCCTCCTGGGGACCACCCACAAAATACAAAGGCTGCTTATATACCTATAGACCAGGGGTGGCCATCTCCGATCCTGGAGAGTGACAGTGGTGACAAGTTTTCATTCTAACCATTTTCTTAATTAGTGACTTGTTTTTACTACTAATTAACTTCATTTAATTTATTTGCTATTTAAGACTCCGACACTTTGATTCAGAGCTGTCCTGGAGGGCTGCAATGGCTTCAGGTTTTTATTCCAACCCAATTGCTTCATGAGAAATCATTCATTGCTGTTAAAGCGCTCATTGCTCAAGTGACATTCTTCTGCTTCATTTTAGTTGTCTCACTCGTTAAGATTTTGAACCCTTAATTACTTGTTGTAGTCTTAACAGCTGTATTCATTCTTTTAAATGCTCCTTATATTAGTAATAAGATGTAAATGACAAAGGAACCAGCAGTTCTACATCTAACTTGTCTCCATTTCCACCCTTGTGTATTCATCATTCACTATTTGGTTTAATTAAGTACTCAGAAGGAACCTGAAAACAAAGTGAAGAACTGAAAATTACTTAACAGTTTTAAGCTTCAAATCACTTGGATGATATGTGTATCATTAGAAAGGAAAGAAAATCTTTGATTTAAGAATGAACTGACATGGTACAGTTAGAACACTAACAAGTCATGAAATTAAATAAGTTCTATTATTGGTGAGGATTAGCTTGTAATTAAGAGACAAAAACCTGCAGCAACTGCAGTCATCCCTGATATAGACAAACCCAAAAATAAAGAAGGATGCACATAAACATCCATCCATTATCCAACCTGCTATATCCTAACTACAGGGTCACAGGGGTCTGCTGGAGCCAATCCCAGCCAACACAGGGCGCAAGGCAGGAAACAAACCCTGGGCAGGGCGCCAGCCCACCACATGGCACACACACACACCCACACACCAAGCACACACTAGGGACAATTTAGGATCGCCAATCCTCCTAACCTGCATGTCTTTGGACTGTGGGAGGAAACCGGAGTACCCGGAGGAAACCCACACAGACACGGGGAGAACATGCAAACTCGACGCAGGGAGGACCCGGAAAGCAAACCTAGGTCTTCTAACTGCAAGGCAGCAGCGCTACCCACTGTACCACCGTGCCGCCTCACATAAACATTATAAATCAAATTTTCAAAAATGAACAAAAGAGGCATGAAACATGAATTTGAACCCAGCCAGGGGAGAAACCCTAGCTGAGATTTGACCCTTTTGTTGCTGTCAAACTGTTATATTTTCTATGTAGATCTGAGGGGGCTGAATCTGCATGTGGCAACAGAATTGTTCTATCACATCAAGGTTTAATAATTGATAAATTAATTATTTAAACATGATATATTAGACATGCAATTGTGTTTACTTACTTATTACTTACAAACTGTAGTCACTGGTAGTTTGTTTCCTTTTATAATCCTCTGAAGGCATTTCAAGGCGGAAAGACCAACAGAGTTCTGCTCACATGGACTCATTCTACTTTCACTCTCTATTTAAGCGATGTCCTGGTAGAACCTCTCAATGTGTTCATCGTGTTCCGCTCCCATGTTCTCAGAGGAAAAATCCAAACTAGAGTTTAAGAAATAAAGACATGTTACCCTCAGGTGCATTTAAAATAGCAACTTTCTCTTTCTAACCCTCTAAGTATAAATTCCTGGCTGTTTTGAAGGGGGCAGCAGAGTGGCGCAGTAAGGAGACCAGGGTTGGTGTCCCAGGTCCTCTCTGCGTGGAGTTTGCATGTTCTCTCCAAGTGTGCGTGGGTTTCCTCAGGATGCTCCGGGTTCCTCCCAATGTTTAACGACACACTGCTACATGAACTGGTGATACTAAATTGTCCCTAGTGTGTGTTTGGTTTGTGTGTGTTTTTGGTTTGTGTGTGTGTGTTCGCCCTGTCCTGGGTTTGTCCCTGTCTTGCGTCCTATGCTAGCTGAGATAGGCTCCAGCCCCCCTGCAACCGTAATCTGGTTTAAGGGGGACATGGCATGACAATGTAGAAGCCAAAGAGAGAGCAAGAAATGTATAGCAAATAATTTATTTTGGGTTTCTTCCACCTCAACTAAAGTTAAGAACATAGAAAACTGACATTTTTCTGCTCCAAATATACTCCAAATATTATTCTGAGTATGAAAAATACTTAGGGCATTAAACAAACGTAACTTAATTTTTAAAAAATCAAGTTTTTTTTTTTTTCCAAAACTGCAATTTTCACTGAATCTGATATCTGGTGGAAACTGTTTATGGTAGAGAAATTCCAACTTGACATATTGATTCATCACACCTAAATCTATAAAATGCAGTACACCTTTTATAGTTAATTATAGAATATTGCAGTTCCAAAGCATTACTAGGCCTGCTTTTATTCTGAAAATTGTTTCACATGTTTACTTGAAACGACCACACCATTTCCAATATAACTTTGTACACTGTCTACAATATAAATGTAACATGTTCCCACCATTGTACTCTTTTCCTTTAACATTACATTTCTCCCCTGAACAACACGCTGTCCGTGACTGAATAATGGTGTTGAGACAGTTGTGACCCCTCGTCTGCCTGTCTCAGGCCACACCATTCACCATTTCTTGCTGCCACCTACTTTTTTTATTTATTTGTCGTGTCTAAACACTTGACTTCTGCACTCTGTCAGCTGCCTGCTGTCATAATTTCCACAGCCTTATAATATCTTAATCTTCTGTTCATTTATTTCTGCTTGATCCAGAAGTTATGTGCAGTAGCTGTTTTTGTGGAGATTTCTTCTCAATCATTTGAATATTCGGCTGCTAAGATGGGAAAGTATAGCAGTTAGCAGGGACAAAGGTCAGGAGAGGTGACGTAGTTGACATAGTTTTCAATGCCACTTTCTCACTTCATTATGGTGATGGTGGCCATTCATAAGAGGACATTCAGGGTGTCACTTGACTGCCTGCATTAATACAAAAGCAAAGAAAATGCATTAAGGGTGCATCACATCACTCAGAATAGAACAGGACATCCAAATCTCCGAGGGACAGCTTGGTGGCCTAGCAGGGTAGCGCTGCTGCCTCCCCGATCCCGTATCTACATGAGTTTCCTTTTACATTCTGTGAGACTTACCCGGACACCACCAGTCGGAAAACCACATCTTTATAAAAGCACACGTTTATTTAAGCACAAATAAACACAGTCCCAAACACTACACACAATGCACACCTCAATAATCCCCCCAATTCAGTCCTTTCTCAGTCCTTAGCCACCTCTGCTCTCCTCCTGGGAGCTTCGTCCTGCTCCCACTCCCAACTCTGGCTCCCAGATTGCTGGAAGGCGGTGCCTTTTATCCCTGCCCGGATGTGCTCCAGGTGTCTCATGACGTCCTTCCGGCGTGCTGCCCTTTGCCCCGGAACCACTCCGGGCGTCCTTGGCAGGTTCCTCCGCCATCTTGCCAAGAATGACGGAAGTAACTATTTCAGAGTCCCATGAGGCTTAAGGCGCCCTCTGGCGGTGGCTACGGGTCCCAATGAGTTATAATCTTTTCTCTCTTTTCCTGTTGTCCTCTCCTGCTCCAGGACGGTTGCCCCCTCGTGGCCCGGAAGCTATTCTTGCCACCTTCCGGTCCTTTTAGGCGTCTCTGCCGGGTCAGAACCCCAGTCATCTGTGACAATTCTCAAAGATGTCCTAGTTAGGTTGGTTGGTGATTCCCGGCTCCATATGTGTATGAGTGGGCCCCTGATTAACTGGCACCCTTATCCAGGTCTGCTTCTTACCTTTTGCCCAGTGCTGAACCATGAACTGAATTAAGCAGGTCTGAGAGTCAGCATTTCATTTGTGCCAGAGCTAGCTGGATATTGAACCTTCTGTACTCCAAGATCTCCAAATACACTCTGAGATCCCAAAATCTACATAAAATATTTATTGTTAATTTTTTTATAATGTTTAAATAAACACTGTTTACTAAACAGACCCAGTTAATGTTACGTTTATCTGTTTTTTGATTGGTTGATATGAAGAAGAAAGAGGAGCACCAATAACTCTGCACGTCACACCAACTGAAATAAATTGTCAGGTCAGTGTAGTTCTGGTTCTGATGCAGCAGGTGTGGGTGCTGACATGGAGGTCGAGAGATAAAAGGAACAGAAACAAGGCAATGGAAACAAAGATGCATAAGACGAGGCTGAGGGACAGCAAAAACTGCAGTGCCAGAGTGCTGAACAGAATGTGGGAAGAGAACAATTAAGATTGCAAGCTAGCCAAGAAAAATGCTCATTTATACATGCAAGTACAGTGTATGTGTAAGCAGGACCAAGTTCTAGTATTTTTTTAGGCTGATGACGTACTGTAGTTCAACATTAACAGCGCCGTGCTCTGGTTTTCAGATTACCGTTGTCGGTACACCCCCACTATGAACTCCAGCACCTCATCATTTACAAATTAAGCACTTCTGGGAATGCATGCGTAATGACATGAAGTGTGAGGTCAGCACTCACCAAATTCTGGTAATAAATCTGTCCCATTAGCAGCTGGCACAGACAATTTCTGACTGGGACTCTCACATTTCTCATGGTATGAGTACATCGGCTGATTGGTAGGATCTGCTGTCCCCCTTGTCACCAGACCCTGACTTGTAGGTTCAAAGCTGGGAGTGTAAGAGACAGAGACAGACAGACAGTGTGGGGTGCCTTGCTGTGGTCTCTTGTGCTCGGCCCTTTTCCCACTCATTTCTTCTGTTCTCCATAGTGTATGCATCACTTTTCAGTCTCCATGTTGTCCATTTTTACACCCTCTCGTTCCCCTCTGTCAAACACCCTCATCGTCACTTTTCACAGATGCAAACATATAGTGTCAAAATTTCTCACCAATGTTCTAATGTCTCAGTGTAATACAAAATTCTTAGACAAACTGTCACTGCATAATTCTAATTCAAATGTGGTTTTATAGTATTAACTAGAAAAAATAGAATTTGCAATGCTAAATATGTATAGAAAAAAGAAGAAAAAAGAATATTTTTTATGTCAATAAAAATAAAGATTATCAGCTAACATGCATCTCATTGCCTTTCTTAGCTATGGAATGAATGATTTGAAATATTGCTGATTGAAAATGCCACAGCACCCACATTGTGTCCAGAAAGCATTTGTGCTCAGACTAGTTGTAGGTTGGAGAGTGATGGATCCATCCTTCCATTCATTTTTTATAGAGTGCATTAAGTTTCGATTCGAGATAGTAGACAGGGAACAGCCATGGATGGGGAGCTGGTAAGTCACAGGGCCCACTCACACACCCACACAGGGCCAATTTCGAACCAGCCCTGGAAAGGGCAGAAGTCCAACACGAGGCACAATCGCTCAGGCAGGGCCATGCCACATTACATTTCTTCTTCTTTCCATGAGACGGTTTGGACCTTTGTATTTCTCAGGCCATTCCTACCCTTCACACACGTCTTAGTACTGATGGGTGGGTGAAGCCTATTTTAGCTTTTGAAGTGTCTTCCTGAATGTGCTAAATAAAGAAGTTTAGAAAAAAGTGACAACTTGATGCCATAGCTTCAGGCAGCCATACACAAAGTACATGGTGATCAAACACTTTCAATTGGACAGGTGCATTATTGTCATTAAAATACTGCAATAAATATATATGCTAGTATAGGCGACCCTCATTTGCAATAAAATAACATTGAAATGCGTTGTCCTAAAGATGAACTTGTTTCCATTCCGAATATTGCAGCACCGTGCCATGCTTGCCTGCACTCGGCGCCAATGGGATTCTTTACTCTCTCCATCATACTTTCAGGTAGAGCGTTGTTCTCAGAAAGACCTTCAACTATTGTTGCAATTGTTGGAATTCATATGTAACTTTGGCTGGCATTTTTTATCAGCTCTCCTGCAGCTGGCACTAAAGCTGACCGCTTGTATGATGCAATGCCAACTAATAGTGTTGGCGACTCATGCCGTTACGATAGCGATGTAGACAATAAAAATCCATCGGCACTCAGAGGCGCGAGCACTGATGAGACACTGCAATACATTATAAGTCATTACTGATTCATAGTTATGTGGCAACGTTTTCACATCAAGGGGATTCTTGCTATAAGTAATGTGAAAGATTAATATTTTTCCATCAGTGTTTCAGGAATAATTACACTAAGGGGCAAAGAGAATCATAACAGAGCTTAAGGAATGTACTTGTGGAACTGAACACAGACAAGGAGGTTGAAAGAATCTGCCACCAGTAGGCCAGACTATTAATGACACATTACAAGTTCCAATACCGAACAATAGTGCATGGTGGGATTTACTTTATTATCAGACGACAAGCTCCACACTTCTGGTCTCCATATTTACTTCAATATCATCTGTGTATAAACTGTGACTGGTAGTTCCACATCCCCTTTCAAAGCATGTAGAGCAGCACAAAACTTCAAAACAGTCAGACTACTTCTGGTACTGCAATGACATTCGATACTTCGGACATCATCAGTCACATGGTAATGAGCTTAGATACAGGCTAGGCTTTGAAGCAGTGGGTTTCATTAAGGAGATACAAGCTTCGAAACGTCAGTGTCAGATGTCCCATCTTTACATCTTAGTGATATTGTTAGAACATAAGAACAATCTGGATGAGAATGGGCCATTCTGTCAGATTCTATCCAATTATCCAATTCCTCTAAAATAATATCAAGTTGAGTTTTGGAGGTCCCTAAAGTTCACCTGTCAACCACACTACTTGGTAGCTTATTCCATGTATCTACAATTCTCTGTGTGAAGAAAAACTTCCTAAAATTAGTACAAAATTTACCCTTAAGTTTCCAACTGTGTTTCTGTGCTCTTGTTGAACTCATTTTAAAGTCACAGTCTCAATCCACTGGACTAATCCCCTTCGTAATTTTAAACACTTCAGTCATGTCTGCTCTTAATCTTCTTTTGCTTAAACTGAAAAGGCTCAGCTCTTTCAATCTTTCCTCATAAGCCTTCTGTGGACTTTTTCTAGTGCTGCTATGTCCTTTTTGTAGCCTGGAGACCAAACCTGCACCCAGTACTCCAGATGAGGCCTCACCAGTGTGTTATAAAGTTTAGCAGAACCTCCTGTGACTTGTACTCCACACATCGTGCTATATAACCTGACATTCTGTTAGCCTTCTTAATACCTTCTGAACACCGTCTGGAAGTTGATAGCGTTGAGTCCACTACAACTCCTAAATCCTTCCCATAAGGTGTACTTGCAATTTTCAGACCTCCCATAACATTTTTATTTCCTATATGTAATATTTTTCATTTACTGATGTTAAACTTCATCCATCATAAATCTGCCCAAGCCTGTATGCTTTCTAAGTCCTTTTACAGATTTAATGGATTCCAAATTATCTGCCAATCCACCTATCTCGGTCATCTGCAAACTTAACCAGCTTGTTACTTATATTCCTATCTAAATCATTTATATATATTAAAAATAGCAGCGGCCCTAGCACTGACCCCTGAGGGACACCACTCTTAACACCCAATTCTGATGAGGTTCCTCACATCATCACCTTCTGCTTCCCGTGTTTTAGCCAATTTTGCACCCATCTACAAGCATCACCCTAAACTCCCACTTTTAGTTTGATGCCCAATGTCTCATTCGTTGCTCCTGCTGTATTTCTCACTAATCTTCTCATGTGTTTCTCATTCACATACTGCATATCACCTGACATTCATCTCTTTTTCTGCGCTGGCACAGAGTTCGCTTTTCTGTCTGAGTATTGTCTGAACCGGCATATTTTTTGTTCGGTCTGCACATTTCTCACTTGCTCGCATATCCCCCCATCACAAACCTGTCTGTAGGGTACATTTTGCGATGGTTTATGGACTGTTCTGAGGCCCTTTTTGTCATGTTTGTGACTGATGCTGCCTTCTTCTTTTTGTCATCTTTCCAGAAGTTGCTCTCCCTCTTTCTTTCTTTCTTTCTTTCTCTCTCTCTGTTATCACACTTAGCAAACCCATATACTTCAGTCTACCTACCCTACTGTTGCACCCTGTTCCAGACATCATTTTCTTCAGTTCATCAAGACTTTGAATGTGCCAGAAATAAATACTTTAAGTAGCAAGGGACCCCCTTAAGTTTACTGATAAAAGAAAATAAGATCCTTGACACCCAAACCGCAGACAAATGATGATGTGTTTTTAAAGTACTTTCAAATCTATCAGACTCTGACAAACACCATGTGTGCCTTCACTGGTGACATAATTCTTTATGTATTATGGTGTTTACTGAAAGATGTGCCGTCCTGCAGAGAAGGAGATGTTTGACAAGGCAGGCATCGCGTTGGCTGCTCTGCTCAGCACTGCCATGCACAATTTAATCCTTTTCACTGTTCTAGCCAAACAGCTCTGCCGCATCTGAGCTGCAATGTGCCTGTAATACTGTCAGTATGGCCAGACGGCACTTGCCAGTGCTTGTTTTTTTCAGCACTGTGGCCATCTGTATGACAAAGTCAGGAATGAACAAATCAAACTGTTTTAGACGAGGCAGAAAAGATTCGTTCCCAAGTAGCCAACTGTATCCAACATCACCGAGCAGACTTGCCTTTGGTCAGCCATCATCTGATTTTTGTTGATCCTTGAACAACATCAATGCTGTCATTCCAAAATATTCAACCATTCAACTTTAACATTACCTCTGACATCATAAAGCAGGGACTGGATGCAGAATGTCACTTCATTTACTTTAATGATATTTATCTTTTTTTTTTAGAAATTTAAATAGTAATAGATATTTGTTAGGAGACCCGGGTTTGCTTCCTGGGTCCTCCCTGCGTGGAGTTTGCATGTTCTCCCTGTGTCTGCGTGGGTTTCCTCCTGGTGCTCTGGTTTCCTCCCACAGTCCAAAGACATTCAGGTTAGGTGCATTGGCGATTCTAAATTGTCCCTAGTGTGTGTTTGGTGTGTGGGTATGTGCCCTGCGGTGGGCTGGCGCCCTGCCCAGGGTTTGTTTCCTGCCTTGCACCCTATGTTGGCTGGGATTGGCTCCAGCAGACCTCCATGACCCTGTAGTTTTGATATAGCGGGTTGGATAATGGATGGATGGATGGATATTTGTTGTCTGAGCTTGGAGGATTTGTTTGACTTTTCTTACAGTTCCAGCTTTATAATGTCAGCAGCTCACTTGAAGCTGACTGGTTGAATGTGAAAGACTGTTCTGGAACAATAACTGTGACCTGATTCCAGGAACAACAGAAACCCAACTGGTTAAAGCTGGCGGAAAGACAGAAAATGACCAGAAGATGAGACATACAGTAGATAAGAAACCGTTCCGTCTGAAAGATAGTTAGGGGATTTTTTTTTTGTTAAGTTCCAAGATGTAGTTGTCAACGAGAAAAGCACAAGGATCAGAAACCAGGAATCAAACCGATCTTTCGTCAGAACAAGAGTGAAATGAGAATGGTAGCTGAGAGGTCAGAAAAAATACATTTTAAACCAGAAAGGCACTAAGAAATGATCTCAAGTATTTTTCAAAAGTTTATCCAATCTGGGATACAACATAAAGGAGACGCTGGTATTTATCTGGATGGGTCGACGACGTCACAGGTAGCGCAACCCCAGTGAATTCTGAGACCGATTGCGTTTGTCATTGCCGTTGCTAGAGTATGGTGGTTCGACAAGAAAAGAACAAAATGCATTAAAAAACATAACTTTCTTGAGATGAATTGAATTGCAATATAAATATCAAAAACATATTGCTCAGCTATCCAGGTTCATGAACAATATGAAAATTGATCGAAATATTGCAAGGAGGTGCTAGAAAAATTAAACAAAGAAATCAGTCACAACAGAAACAAAGCTCGGGTCATACCTAGTGATGAGCGAACCTCATGGAGTTTACTAAATCACAGAAATGTTTGGTAACTCATTGAACTCTGTGTTGAAGTCAGTGGGGAAGGAGAAACTGAACTAATTTTGACTGGCAGTGGTCTTTTACGTGCCATTTAACCGTTATGGAAATGTCTGCCAACCGATTATTGTGGCCAAAAATGTGATCTGTGCTGTGCTAACCACTGTACCACAATGTCTTAAACAACAAAAGATGCTGACAAATAGAAAGGAACCAAAACCACAAACAATATACAACAAGCGGCATTAAACTAGCAAGAAGTAAAATATATATATGTATGTATATTGTAAAAGAGGACAAGGCAAAGATAAAGATTTGGGGCAACACTGCATCCCCGTATATTGTAAAGGAAACAATAATAGTAACACAACTGTTCAGCAAAAGAATGTTTGTAAGGACACAAGTCTCAGATTACACTATCCAAGACGACGACACTTCCGGTTAAATTCCAGCCAGGCAGGAAGAGGCGGGTCCAGGTTAACGGACACCAGAAGTGACATCAGAGGTGGTGTAAGTTTGTCAATCATCAGGTCTGTAGAGGGAGGAAGAGAAGAGGTGTTAGAATACAGTGCCACCCCGTGGATTGGTGAGGAATTACCACCACCAGAGCCTTTAAGTTGTCCCCAAGGTATGCAACAAGGTAAAAAAGATGAGGCAGTAGACATAAAAAGGTTTGGGGATTGTGACCTCGTATACTGAAAAACTGCAGAGAAAAAAGAAACATGTCTTTACAGAACGGAATTCAAAACAGAACTAAACTAGGAGGGTGCAGGAAGCGGCATCATCAGTGAGTGGGTCGGAGGTGATGTCATTAGGAGGCACAGTCTTCACTTGGTCTTCAGTGGGACAAACGGAGAAAGGGTCAGATGACAGCACGAACCCCTGGCCTGACTATATATATATATCATAATGCTTACAGAGGTTAAGTTTTGGGCATGCTGCACACTTACAACACCCATGTTATCTCTCTGACTGGACATTTTTACTCAGTTATGGTGACTTCTTTTGCAAGAGCACACACAAAAGTGTCTGGTAAGTGAATAAATGCAAATGTAAAAATGCAGTTTAACCAACTAACATCTTAACAGCAGCAGGCTCATAATAAAGTTCAATCCACTTCCCTGGATCAGATATTTTAATAATCCCTTCCAGTAAAGGATGCCAGATCCTTTGTACCGTGGTAATTGGCAGTAGGTGGGATTGGAAAAGTTTATGAGAATATGATTTTAGATTTGATCCCAAATTAGATAGTAAAAGACCTTTGACTGTCAAAGCAGTTGCCCACTCCCAAGGTGATCCTAACAACTTCTATAATTCACATTACTTTAAAAATGTGTTTCTCTTAAAATGAATTTTTCCACCTCCTTTTACAAATAATTATAGGGGTTTTTAACTATGGAGAATGCAATGCCAGTGTTAAAAACTCTATTGTGCAGAATATTTAACATAGTTAAAATTACATTTTATTTCTGTAATAATTATTACTATTATTATTATTATTATTAGATAGATAGATAAAGTATCTATCTATCTATCTATCTATCTATCTAATAATAATAATAATAATAGTAATAATTAATTGTATTTATATGCCATCTTGTTTTGACTTATGTGCTGCCATTTTGAGGCGACGTTGTGATGGTTAGTTAGTTGCTAGGCTTGGCTTCAGTGGTCGTGTCACTAGCAGGATGGTATAAAAGCTGATGTGTAATTACCAGTGCCTTCCAAGGTTATTGGATAACACAAAACTATGTTGCTTTGTTTCATTTATTGTTCTCTTGGTTTTTGAATCTTATTACTTTTGAATTATGACTTTGTTTTCGCCTAATTTTTTGATTTTTGGCTTCTTGAGAAATAGTTTTCACGGTTTTGGACCACATTTCTTTGCTCTTCCTCCTTTCACATTTTGCCTTGTGGCAAGACGCCTACTGCACTGTTAGATAAGCCTAGCAGTTTCTGGAAGCTTCCCTTTCCCTCAGTGCAGGGTTTCTTAAAGCCTTTTTGTCACGACCCAATCTTGCTCTTTTTAGTGTCTTCACGCTCCATTCCTTGTTGAATGCCCAGTTGATCGTCTGTGCTTCCACCTTGGAGAACATGGCATATCATTGGGGGAGGTGGATGACCCTCTTGCCGATTGTCAAAGGGGAGGGGTAATCAATGACAGTCGTCAATTGATGACTCACTTTACAAACCATTTGTGACCCATTACCATTATATTCAGCAGTTTAACAAAAACCTGCCTTGGTGAAAAACAAGCTGTAATCAGATGTTTGTAGTCAGTAGTGGCTGAACCATCTTTGGTGGGCCCAGAATATGTACATTATTCAAAGATAGATATATGAATGAGTGAAAAGGTGGACAAGCGTCAGAAAAAGTGTGCTTAACAAGGACTCTTCAGGTCACACGAGTTAACTTGTTGTGATTATGCAGACTGTAGGAATAGAAGCTTTTAAAAGTTGGTGAAATTAACTAACATGAGAAGAAAAATTGGTCAAGAAGATGTTAAGGCATGGAAAGTAACAGGCAGGGCTTCAGTACATAGCAGACCAGCGAAAAAGATGGTCAAAGCTCAAAACACAGATGAGATTTCATAGTCAAAAAGAACAAAACAAAAGTAAAAATTCTAGCTAAGTTGCTAATTCTTCACTATCCAAAAAAAAATACTTGATTTACAGAAGGTCTGGAGTCCAAACTAAGACTGTGAACCATATGCACACCATGTTTTTTATGCCCCTGATATTGAATTTGTGAACAACAACAGTGCATGACGATGGGAAACAGCAAACACTGTAACTGCAGCACGATACCCACAGCACCAAAACAGCAGTAAAATATTCAATATCCTAAAACACAACACTGTCCCATACAAAGTTTGATTATTAAAGTCCCGGCAGTATAAAACATAAGTATGATGAAACTTTCTTTCAGTAGAACAGGTGTATTTGTGCTTGGAAAAAGCAAGAGTGTCATGTTGAAAATGTTAGACAAAAAAGTTTCTAAATATCTTTATGTAGTAAAGTACTTTTTGATATCCCTTGAGGAATAGTAGAATAGCCTATCTTACTCTGTGTGTGACACTCACATCGATCCAGAGGACAGTTGTCAATGAATGAATGCACGTCATTGGGATGTGAGAAGAAAGTTGGGGTACCACGAGAAAAAACCACGCAGGCATGGGGAGGACAAGCCAACTCTATACGGGTGAGACAACCACACTCAGGATTTTAGAGCTGTAACGACTATCAATAATGTATCATTTCTGACTTTTAAAGGGCACAAAAAGGGGGTCTCCTCTTTAAACAATTTATTTCTCCACTCCCCGGTTTACAATCAGTGCATTTTGTTTTTAATATGTGTACATTTGTTAGTGAACACACCAAAGCTGTTTCAAAAATTGTATTTAAAAGAAATATTAGTCTGTGTTATTGAACTGCTTTTGAACACAGGTGTAAATAAATACGATATGTTAGGTAAAGAGATCGATACTCTGTTGTCATTCCAGCATGAGCCTGTTCATCAGAAATTAGCCACTTCTGTTGTTATGATTCTTGCTAAAGAACCAATTGGGATTTACAAACCGTTATTATTAATATATTTGTTTATCAGTGCAATTTTCCATTGGCTGCTGCAATGTCCATGTCATGACCAGGGGTTTAAGGTGAAACCCAGTACTTTTAGGAAGAATGTGAGTAGTTCCCATCTGTGCCATCTCTTATACTTCTTGGGATGTATGGTGCCCGGACTGCTCCTGCAGGTTCTTTTTGAATCCTTTCTTGATGGTATCTCGAGCCCCAACCACAAGAGGCATAACTCTAGCCTTGGTGTCCCACATCCTGCTGCTCTTCATCTCCAGATCATTATGTTTACTTTGGTTTTTAGCGACTTTAAGTAAGATGTTCTTATCTGCATTATCAGGCATTGCTTCTCCTTGTGGTTGATCATTGAAATAGTACAATTGGTTTGCAATTCCATGTCCCACACCGTTTGTGGTGTCTGCCATGTTGAAAACAGCCTCTGGCATGTGCTGGTGCCATTTATCAGGCATTTTTCCATCTAGTGCACCACGGAATGACGAGTGAAGATAACTGTCAATCTTGTTGGCCCATTGATATATTCAGTAGAAGTCAGCAATGTACATCCAACGATGGTATGGCTGATTGTCTCCTCAGCCTTGCTTCACCTTCTGCACTTGCTGTCAACCTGCTGCTTCAAGATGTTCCACTAGTGGTACCTGGTGTTCACTGCCTGGTACTGAGCTGCAATGAGTTGACTTTCCCACCCATGAGCCCAGAGGTTGATCAACCATTCCACATTAGAACGTTTGGCCACAAATGATCTGTCAAGGCTAGAGTGGTGTCCAGATCTCAGAGCTCAAAGCACCAGAGGTCCCAAAACGTTCCAGAAATGCCCTCTGAGGGGGATTTCCTGTCAAACAATGGCTGGATATATGGGCAAATGCAGCATCTTTATAAAATAAATAGTTTATTTTCACAAAATGATGTTACACTGTAAAGAGCCGAAGAGCAAAAAGGCATAAAGAAGTTGCCAGCAACACAAGACAATCCAAGTGAAGTCTGAATACACAATGTAAGGCGTAGTCAAAAAACAGAGCAGAGGTTCAAATATCCAAAAAAATCTCAAGCACAGGATGAATTGCAATAACTCACCAAAACCCCTAGGCCTCCCTCCCAGACATACTCAAATGAACTTCCAGGCAGTGTTTGGCAAAATACATAATAATAATAATAATAATAATTCATTACACATGGAACATCACCGCATTGAAACATAAACACAATCAATAGCAAATAAACATAAATAAAATGAATACATACAAAATGAACAAAGATGACCTAAAAGGAGGATCTGAACCTCAGCCTGAAGAGGAGCCCTGGCTGAAATGTAACAGGTACCACTGGCTGTTTTCAGCAGATTAGTGTTCTCGGTTTCAGTGATGGTCTTGAGTCTCAGCTTCATTGCACATTAACTGATGGCCAGCACTCACAAGTACATGGTGATCTTATCTCTGCCAGTCTTGCTGTAATCACTCAAACCAATTACAGTACTGTATGTAAGGAGATGTGAGTTCATTGAGTCCACAGCTACCATTCCAACTCTTTAAATTCACTCAACATCTGCTCTAGGATGGTGAGGTCCATGCATGGTCAGGAGCTTCCTGGTCTTGGTATCCATCTTCAAACGAATAATAATTCTAAAGCTGTACATGGGACCTGGAATTGCCAGGCTGGTGATCCCTGAGATCTTATTGTTTGAGTGACTTGAGGGCCAGGCCCAGTCGTCAATAGCATTCATTTGCTATCTTCTCCTTCATTTGATTGACTTACTGCTCTTATGATGGATGACTCAGCTCAGTTTCTTTAATGTTTCTACAACCCTGGTACTGCTTTCCTTTTCCAGGCTGTAAACAAATTGAAACAGCTTCTGGTCCATACTTATTTTCTGTTCTGAAGTTATAAACAAATTAAAACAGCTGCCATAAGGTTGTAAATTACTAATAATAATTCATTACATTTATATAGCGCTTTTCTCAGTACTCAAAGTGCTATCCACACAGGGAGGAACCGGCAAGCGAACCCACAATCTTCCACAGTCTCCTTACTGCAAAGCAGCAGCACTACCACTGCGCCACCTGTGAGGATACTAATGCAATACACAAAGAATGTATAAAAAAGAAATATTTCCGATGTGAATTGCCACTGTAAATAAGTTACTTTTAATAGTCCTGTAAATTCAGTTCCTCCTAGTTTGTTTGAGCAAAAAAATTAATAATTATTATAAGCAACCTGCAGTTTCAAAAGTGGCAGATTTTCCACTCCAGAACAGACCTGAATTGAGATTTGGCCTCCTGTCCACCTTTCTCTTTCTCTGGTGTCCCTTTTGGGTGAAATACCCAGGCTGTACAGAGTCTCTAGCCATTCCTCTCTGTCCACAGTACTTTTGTGGGGGTCTTGAACTGCTCCAGAGCCACCCAGGGGCCACTGCTGCACCTTACACTCTTATCTCTCTCTCTCTCTCTCTCTCTCTCTCTCTCTCTCTCTCTCTCTCTCTCTCTCTCTCTCTCTCTCTCTATATATATATATATATATATATATATATATATATATCCATCCATCCATCTATTTTCCAACCCGCTGAATCCAAACACAGGGTCACGGGGGTCTGCTGGAGCCAATCCCAGCCAACACAGGGCACAAGGCAGGAACCAATCCTGGGCAGGGTGCCAGCCCACCGCAGGACACACACAAACACACCCAGCACACACTAGGGTCAATTTAGAATCACCAATCCACCTAACCTGCATGTCTTTGGACTGTGGGAGGAATATATATATTATATTTCCTAAGGAATTCATAAAAATGTGAATTGGAATAAATTTGTCCTCCTTATTCTCGCTCTTATTTCCTAAATATTTCAATCAGCAAGCACACAAGCAAATGATGAGCATGTGCAGGTGCAAAGAGTCCCAGGTTAGTTACTTCCTTGTTAATTGGCGGCTTATTAAAATAAGAAACAATTAGGAGCTCAGAATGTTAACACTCATGTGAACAAAAATGAAGTAAAACAAGAGCACTGAGACAGACTGGCACAAAAGCCCACACAGCATTAAGCATCTTCCTGAAGTTCATAGACAAGTAAAGCGCTCTAAAACTGCACATCATCTCTCCTTAATGTGCTTGCTGTCCACCGGTAGCACTTCATGCACTCAGGGGCAGCTTTTGGATTTTCTGTGTTAAGTCGCTCAGGCCAGGATGTGTCACTCCAGTCCAGCCTGTCTTCGGCTCATGTCACATTAGATGACTTTTCCAGTGATTTCCAGTCGTAGCCTTCATTTATATAATCAAATTGGAGGTAGGTGGCGGGCACAGTCCTGTGAAGTTCAGTTGTCTGGTATGACACTCTCAGTGACTCACTCCAATTAATTTGATTTTATCTTTAGCCGTAGAGGTGGGCTCTGTGTGCACGAGAGCTGACAACCAGTGCATGCTCATCTGGAAGTATAATGCGTATTATACTGTGAAAAGAAATAAGACCTCAAGCAACAGAAGTGAAGCTTGTCTGTCTGATGTCTCATGTTTTACATAACACAACAGAATTGAAAAAAATAACAAAAAAGGCCAGTAATTGCGGCTGAATTCACATTCCTGTTAACCTTTCATTAAGCGCTGGCTTCAGGCAGTGTGATAATTCATTTGTCTTGTTATGATATTTTTAATAGTTGTGAAGTTTGAATTTTATATCTTAAAGTAATTAAACATATTTAGTAAAACATACTATGTAATGTAAAGGCATTTTCAAGTAACCTAGGGCATCTGAGGCAGGATTCAATCAGACTACCTTAGGCTCCCAGGCCAGGAAGACATGTTTTATTTACTGAATGAGAAAGTTTCTGTGCTGATAAAGGAAGGATCTGAAAGTGGCAAAGCTCACACGCGTGCTAGAAATGAATGATCTGTCTACAGGACAAATGCAAGTGTCTTTGCTGACCATGCTTATGAATAATTTGGTAAGGCTTGTTTTGCCCTGTGTCCGGCTTGCAACTGGAAGCAGCCAATGATGATGTGGCAAGTATACCCCCGGACACAGACAGACAGACACCAGAATGTCCAAAACACTTCTTTTTATTTCCTTTAAGCACCACAATGCCTTCCTCCAACACTCTTTCCTCTTTCTCTTTCTCTTTCCAACCTCCTCTCCCCTCCTCACAAGCTTCGTCTCCTTCCTCCCAACTCTGGCTCAGCTTCTGGAGGGAGGCGGTCCCTTATATACCGACTCGGATGAGCTCCAGGTGCTCCCCCTGACGACACTTCCTGGTGTGGTGGAAGTGTCAAGAGAGCCCCCGGAAGCACTCCGGGTGCCCCTCGGAATTCTTCCGGCAGCACTTCCTGGTGTGGTGGAAGTGCTGCCATCCAGGACCTCACAGCTGTCTGGGCGCCCCCTGGCGGTGGCCACATCCTCCGGTAGGGATGAGTGTCCCAGCTCCGGTCCAGGGGCCCATAAGCAGACCCGGGTGGCTGCCCCCTTGTGGCCCAGGGGAGGTATTGTCCATCACGGGGACCATCCAGGCGTCCCGGGTGGGTAGGGTCCCCATCCATCTAGGATAGATGATAAGAAACTTTGTATGATGCAACAAATCTAATTTTGTAACTTTTACTTGTGTATACAGTAAAAAGACTTTAACTAGCAGAAAAGTGGGGTTACAGTATGCTGTTTACACTTTCCTGTAATAGGAGTGCCCCCTCTTTGAAGAGAATTAATAGTACAGTAGAACCTCTGGTCACGAACGTTTCCGAACACATACAAATCGGGTTACTAACAAAATGTTTGCCAAAATTTTGCATCTGTTAACGACCACACGCTCTGGTGGCGAGTTCCCCACGTGTGTTCGTACGCGCCAATGATTTCCCATTCTCCGTTTCCCATTTTCTTTTGTTTGCCTAACAAAGCAGCTGATGTTGCAAAAGGAGTTACAGTGTTAACCAAGCAGAGGCCTCAAGTGCTGGAAGAGGTGGAAAAACTGTTGCTAGTGTGGTTGAACGAGAAGCAACTTGCAGAGGATAGCATAAGCGAGTCGATCATATGAGAGAAAGCCAGGAAGATTCATGGCGATTTGCTGAAAAAAAATCCATCTTTGAGTGGCAAAGGTGAAGAATTTAAAGGCAGTAGAGGATGGTTTGAAAAGTTTCGCAAGAGAAGTGGCATTTAATTTTTTTTCCCTGTGCTTAAAACTCATAAAAAAAGTGTTTTTAGCGAGCGGGTCGTAGCGCTATAGCGCAAACTCTTGCAATGTTAATTTTCTGTGTTGTTCAAGGTTTTCTCAGTGTTATTCAATGTTTTTACGTTTAGTTTAATATTACACTGTGCATTCTATGGTATAATTAACTATTTTTGTGCTTAAAATATATATATATATTTACATACAGTTCATACAGTCTGGAATGGATTAATTGTATTTACATACAATCTTATGGGGAAATTACGTTTGGGTCGCGACCAGAGTTTTGGAACGAATTACGGTCATGACCAGAGGTACCACTGTATATGAATTAAACTTCCTCCAGCAGCACGCTGTCATGAAAAGTAGCGAGCACAACTAACGAGGTCATTACACAGTTGCTAAATGTGTGGTGCAGTGGTTAAGGCTTTGTACGTCAGCCCCCCGAAGCCATGGGTTCAGATCCCACTACTG
The DNA here is from genome assembly GCF_900747795.2 of Erpetoichthys calabaricus. Taxonomy (NCBI): domain Eukaryota; kingdom Metazoa; phylum Chordata; class Cladistia; order Polypteriformes; family Polypteridae; genus Erpetoichthys; species Erpetoichthys calabaricus. The sequence goes on from NC_041394.2 coordinate 37,254,270, forward strand.
ACACTGTGTGCCCATGAGTAAGTCGCTTCACCTGCCAGTTGTATCACAAATGTTGTAAGTTGCCTTGAGTAAAGACATCAGACAAATAAGTAAATGTGACATGCTCAGTGATTTTCAGTCATGTAAACTGAGATGGTCCCACGACAATATTAACAACTGCAGTCAGCAAATCTGACATTTACTCCAGCTAGAAGTCGTGTAATGTGATATTGGCTTCAGTCTCACAAATGAATTGCTCCCACTCAGGTACCCAATATTAATTTATTATTGTTGAAGCCTTTACCAATCCTGTATTCCACTAAGACAGGGAGAAACTAAGACTGTAATTATAAAAATAATTGGGGTTGAAACCTGTCAAGAAGAACACCTTTAAAAGTAAAAGATAACAAATATAACTTTTGCATGAACGGGGAAACTGGATAGCTGCTTCCTTCTTTTTTATTTGTCTTCCTTTTACTGTAACAGCAGAGCATTGTCAAATCAGCTTACTCAAACTGAGGGTCCTGAGCCGATCACAGCAGCATTGGGTGTAATGTGGTAGCCAGCTGTGGACATTCCATAATTGGCTGCTTGAGTTTGCGTTTGCATTCATTTACAATATTCCACTGCCTACTGCGATGAATGCCCAACTGGCAGGAGTGTCACCAAAGTGTGCAAACGTGGCACTGGAGAGTGGAAACATGTTGATTGACCCAATGAACCAATGAAGGGATGTTAGAGGGCAGTCCTGCAGCATGCCTATAAATGAGAGACAGCGAGTGAGACCACCTCTGTGTGCCAGTGCCCTGCCAGTCAAGCTTTCAAGGGCACTAGAGCTGCCTGAGCAGACTTGGGATAGTGCAGTGATGCCCTAGAGGGTAGACCTGTTAGGAGTTCTTAAATAATAATTTTTGGTATCATTTGTCTAGTTGCTAAGCTAGATACCAAGTTAGGTGGATTGGCAGATAATCTTGAATTTGTGGGATCGTTACAGAGGGACTTGGACAGCACGCAGGCTTTGGTAGATTTGTGGAAGATGAAGTTTAATGTAAGTAAATGTCAAGTATTACACGTGGGAAGTAAAAATGTTAGGCTTGAATGCACAATGGGCGGTCTGAAAATCACAAGTACACGTTATGAGAAGGATGTAGGAGTCGTAGTGCCAGACAGTGTTCAGAAACCATTAAGAAGGCTAACAGAATGTCAGGTTATATAGCGCCCTGATGTGTGGAGTACAAGTCACAGGAGGTTCTACTCAAGCTTCGTAACACATTGGCGAGGCCTCATCTGGAGTACTGGGTGCAGTTTTGGTCTCTGGGCTACAAAAAGGACAGAGCAGCACTAGAAAAGGTCCAGAGAAGAGCGACTAGGCTGATCGGTAATGAATTATGAAGAAAGATTAAAAGAGCTGAGCCTTTACAGTTTAAGCAAAAGAAGATTAAGAGAAGACATGACTTAAGTGTTTAACTTTATGAATTATGAATTAGTCCAGTTAATAAAGACTCTTTCTTTAAAATGAGTTCATCAAGAACACGTGGACACAGTTGGAAACTTCTCAAGGGTAAATATCTCCGAATCATTAGGAAGTTTTTCTTTACTCAGAGAATCACAGACACATGGAATAAGCTACCAAGTAGTGTGATAGACAGTAGGACTTTAGGGACTTTCAAAACTCGACTTGAGGTTATTTTAGAAGATTTAAACGGATAGGACTGGTGAGCTCTGTAGGGCTGAATGGCCTGTTCTAATGTTCTTTTGCACAAAACTGTTATTTTTTTGTTTGAAGTGTTTGTTTTGATTTTTTTTTTGTCATTTTGACAACATCAGGAGGTTGCTGTTTTGTTCTTCCATAAGCACTGCTTTATTGCTTGTAACTTTGCATGGGCACCACCATATTGTTAGCAACGACCTCCTTGTTGGTCCTGTGGTCTGCTACTATTAAAGATGGTGGCATGCATAACATAGCATTTAAGATTTTAAATATTAAAAGGGGAGTCTGCATGTTAAAATAAGCATTTTTTAGTGAAAAGGTTTAGGTTTTGATCTTTGCAGTACTTAGACTTTTAATTTTTGCTTTCCATTTTGATGTTGTGTATCGATTCTACCTCTGTTTGACTTCTCTCTAGTTTACCCCTAAAGACTTGAAAAATGTCTCTACTGCTCACGATAGACTCTTTTATTGAGAGAGTGAAAGGCATTCCGAGGGGAGGCAAGACCTGCTGGTTGTTATCCTCAGTTGAGGAAGCAGGAACTTCTATTGAGACACTTGTCTCCAGGAATTATAGTGAGGAATAAATATGTGACACTAGAATCTTACTTAGGAATGAGTGAGAACTCAGAAAGAGTATATAGGAATTGAAAATCAAGAGTCAGAGACAGAAAAGAGTTCAAAACCAAAACGCAGTCTAGCACTTGGCCAACCTAATTTGAAGCTAACTACACTAAGGATCACAAAAAACTACACTGTATTTATAATGAGGTCAAATGTGACATGTTTCTCACATCATGGAAACAAAGAATGGCTCAATGAAAATAAAAAGTAAACTTTGTCAAAATAAAAAATTTGGACCTGAGCGTCAGATGGCTTTGCACCCTAGGAACCAAGTTACCCAAACTATTCTATAACATTTCAGTAATTATCTACCTCTCTGATGCTGACCTTTCTTATAATAAAATAGAAATTGACGAGTAGAATTCATAATTAATTGCAGAATTACGGTATTTGAAGGCTCCTCTAGAGTCCCCCTTTCTCTTGCACAATTTGGCTCAAAAACTAATCAGCACATCATCATAACAGGCTTAAGTTTCAAGGTTGATATTTTTCCATCCAGCTGTTTAAGCTGTAAACCGTCCTCAAGAAACTGTGACCCACAAACACACACCCATCATCGAGATATCAGTATCAGAGGACCCTAAAACTTTGAGATCCGTTGAAAACCGGAGATTGAAATTTTTGACCAGTCTAAAGCTTTTGCTCCTCCCCCATAGACGACAGGTCATGGTGGGGGGAAGGGAGGTCAAAAAGCAATAAAATTGGTTAGGAGCTCCAATACATACATTTTCCATATTAGAATACTCCTACATTAACACCAAATTTACATATAAGAACACTTATTACAGGACTAAGTTGTCCAATTAATGGTATGGTAAGGGGGAACTGGTGGTGTTCTCTCATCCGGCCACTAAGGGGCAGCTCAGAGTTCCTTACTTAGAGGAGTAAGTCCGTATGGCTTCCTTAAGCAGATGGGCAGCTTCCCCAACAGTGTATGGTCTATTCAAAGTTAGGGGTGCTGAACACTGGGAGATTCGAAGGGATATCTAGCTTGGTGTCCCTTTAGCTGAAGATGGGCTATACCTGACCCCAGGAATGAATGCAAGGGGGATTTAAAGTTATCTTTGTGCTGCCTTTAAGCTACAGTATGGGAGAGTTAGATAGATAGATAGATAGATAGATAGATAGATAGATAGATAGATAGATAGATAGATAGATAGATAGATAGATAGATAGATAGATAGATAGATAGATAGATAGATAGATAGATAGATAGATAGAGTTGATGGCAGGAGGAGGAAGAGGAGGAGGAGGCCAGTGCCATGATGGAGCACAGGCAAGAAGACATTTCCTACTGTGCCACACCACAGGACCTCCATCCATCCATCCATCCATCCATCCATCCATCCATCCATGAACCCACTCCAGTCCAGGATCATGGGAGCTAGAATCTATCCTGACAATAATCCCTTGACGGGGCAACATTCCTCCATATGATAGTGAGAAATTAACACCTGTTTAATGTCATAGGCGCAGCAAGAATAAGAAGAGTACCATATAAGATATCTGTGGTTCTTTTGCTATTGGTTTGTGCGTCACATAACTGTTGTCCAATTAAATAGCATATATGTTTATGGAAAGAAGACTGACAGATTTATTGATAGAAATGGAGATGAAAAAGAGAAAGATCTAAAAATACAGAAAGGCCAGGGTTGTACACATCTGAAACCCCCTGGAGCTAGAAAGGCTTTAGAGAGTCCCACATGAAGTCACCAGTGTGAAAGGTTACAGGGGCCAGGAGAGATGCACTGTGGTCCTCAAGGCTGCGCAGTATCTGGTGAGCTACAAAAAAAGCAAAGATGTTCAAGTCGATTGTCCCACCAGTCACTGTATCTTGTAGGCTAAGTCGAGCGGAAAGAATGGACCTGCTCCGTTGAGCTATCAGCATTCAAGACAGCATTCAGGAGAAACATTAAAAGAAATGTTTGGAAACGTTTACAAATACAGAATTAAAGAATGGGTGCAGGAAACATGTGTTCTTTCAAGTGAGCCTCCTGAAATTGGGCTCCTTGCAGTGGCCCTTGAAGCTGACCTAATGAGTAAACAAGAAAGGCTTCTTTATTTCTTCTCACTTGCTCTCTTCTCTTCTGTTTCATGTGAATGGAAGTTTATTACAAAAAAAAAAAACCTGGTATGGTGACCACCACCAACGTACAGGATATACAGTAGGTGACACTTTCGCATAAGATAAAGCCGAGTCACATAAGAAAGCTGATGCTGCGTAAAAAAACACTATCATATCAACCAGAAAATTCACACTGTTTAAAAATAACCCTGAATCTCACAGAAACTGACAACGTGCAAAAAAATACAGCCAGATTTCTCGCAAATATACACTGTGCTAAAACAGCTGAATCAAATTCAAATTATTTACAGAATCCAGGGAGATACAGAGGCCAGACTAGGATGTCAGCATTATTTTAAGTAGCTAAAGTACATGAGAAAAACTAAAGCTAAATAACCACCAGAATGTAATGGTACTGAGGTCAGAAGGTGAATTATTAAAAACGCTTCCACGTGTTTTGCTGGCATCAGATGCTATCACCATAATGCTTGCAGGGCTCTGCACTGTCAATACCTGGCTGGAGCTCCGCCCCTAACTCCTCCTCCTGCCTATGTCTGTTGCTATGAAACATTAATTATCGAGACACAAAACTGAAGGGACACGTGGAAATTCCCAGAAACATGCATGAAGGTGAGTAGTGGCCTTGTGGAGGTGTTCATGGGCTCTGCGATCTGCTGGTGCACCATCCACTGTCTCCTGCTAGGTTCCACTGTTTCCTGCCTTGGTCCTAGTGCTGCTGTGATGGGCTCTGGACCTTCACAGCCCTTAGTTTGAAAGATTAACAATATTATGTTATGCATGAAAATTCTGAGGCACACCACCCACACATACAGGGTTGCAGGGTTCAGTTCTGTTTATTGCCACTCTACCTGGCAGTCCAGAGACAGGCAGCAGTAACACACGAAGCACACCTTGCTAAACAGAGTGATGATTAAAGTGTGATTGAGTTAAATAAGTGAATTAAATAAATAACCAGTCCACATTAAAAATAAGACATAAATAAATAAATATCAGTACTATTATTTATTTATCAGTACTACTTATCACATTCTGTAGTTTGCAAGATTGGCCCCATTTTAACGTTGGCCTCACAAGAGCAAAGGCAAGCTTGAGTTCAACTTGAAGGGGTCTCTCAGACTCCTGTCACCTTTCTACTTGGGTCAACTGTGGTCTTTAGTGAGAGTGTCCAAAATCTACTGACAGCATTTGAGAATGTGTACATAAAAGCAAGTTCTTCATTTGTACCGCTGAACAAGTGCTTTATTTAGAAGACGAGAAAATGGATAGATTGGGTAGACTTGAGAAAGACCTGCAGTATTTATCTTGACATTGTGTCCCATCAAGAACTCTTTCAGCTGATAAAAGTGTATTTCTGATGGCAGACCAACCGTCAGTTTTCACATTTAAGACCTGAGATCATCTAACATCAGCCAAGCAGTGGCTAAAGCACACGGTATTATGCTGCATTGTATTTTTATTATGGATACTATGGTGTATAATTGTAACAGTTTAAATCTTTAGTGTATGCCAAAGGTGCGGTTTATGAGATTCAGCTCATTTATTAATTTTCTGTATGCACAGGTCACAGCAATCTGGTGCCTATTTCGCTGGGATTAGGGGCAAGGTTGGAAACAACCCTGAGCAGGACACCAGTCCATAGTAATGGACATCCATATTCACTCTTCTTATTTTTTCTCTCATATAGTTCTTATTAATTTCACTAGGCTGCGGTTGCTTAGACAGGTTACAGAAACAGAACAGAAATCAAAATGTACATAGGCATACATTTACAATCAAAAGAACACATATTTTTTTATCTAATAAGACTCTTTTCATAAAATGACTAAAATGTTACATAAATCATTTCAGTAGAGGATCTGGGAAAACTGCACCAGAAGTGTGCAGGTGTTGGCACAGAAATAACACCAGCTGAGAGGACACCAAATGCCTGATCAGAAAGGCCAGGGTTTTGTAACACAGAGGAACAATATAAGAAAGAGCAGAGCAGACTCATTTTCACTAGAAGGATGTGTTTCTTTAATGTGGGGAATGACATCCTTCACATCTTCTACAACTCTATGATGGCCAGTGCAATTTTCTACACTGTGGTCGGTCTCTATCTATCTATCTATCTATCTATCTATCTATCTATCTCTCTCTCTCTCTCTCTCTCTCTCTCTCTCTCTCTCTCTCTCTCTCTCTCTCTCTCTCTCTCTCTCTGTCTCTCTCTCTCTGTCTATCTATCTCTCTGTCTATCTATCTATCTATACACATATATACTCACCAGCAACTTAATTAGGTACACTTAGGCCTGTAGACAATGTCACAAGGACATACTGCAGTTCAAACCGAGCTTCAGAATGGTGAAGAAAGGTGATTTAAGTGACATTGAATGTGGCATGGTTGTTGTTGACAGACAGGCTGGTCTGAGTATCTCAGAGACTGCTGATCTAATTGTAATAATACAGTTTATTTATATAGTGCCTTTTCTATGCTTAAGGCTACTTGGATTTTCACACACAACCATCTCTAGGGTTTACAGGGATTGATCTGATAAAGGGAAAATATCCAGTGAGCAGCAGTTCTCTGGGCGAAAACGTCTTGTTGATGCCAGAGGTCAGAGGAGAATAGCCAGACTGGTACGAGCTGATAGAAAGGTAACAGTAATTCAAATAAGCACTCCTTATGACTGAGGTATGCAGAATAGCATTTCTTGAAGCAGATGGGCTACAGCACCAGGAACAGCTAGGAACAGGCTACAATTCACATGGGCTCACCAAAACTGGACAATAGAAGATTGGAAAAATATTGCCTGGTCTGATGAGTCTCGATTTCTGCAGTGACATTCGGATGGTAGGGTCAGAATTTGCCATCAACATGAAAGCATGGATCCATCCTGCCTTGTACCAATGGTTCAGGCTGCTGGTGGTGGTGTAATGGTTTTCTTGGCACACGTTGGGCCCCTTAGTACCAATTGAGTATTGTTTAAATGCCACAGCATACCTGAGTATTGTTACTGACCATGACCCTCTCTTTATGACAGCAGTGTAACCATTTTCTGATGACTACTTCCACCAGGATAATGCGCCATGTCACAAACCTCAGATCATCCCAAACTGGTTTCATGAACATGACAATGAGCTCACTGTACTCAAATTTCCCCCATAGTCACCAAATGTCAATCCGATAGAGCAACTTTAGGATGTGGTGGAATGGGAGATTCACATCATGGATGTGCAGTCAACAAGTCAGCAGCAACTGTGTGATGCTGTCATGTCAATATGGACCAAAATCCCTGTGGAATGTTTCCAACATCTTGTTGAATTTTTGACATGAAGAATTATGGTAGTTTTGAATGCAAAGGGGGTCCAACCCGGTACTAGCAAAATTTACCTAATAATGGCTGGTGAATATATAAATATATACACCCCAATGAAGGTGTTAGGAGTAATATTTGATACAATGCTAATTAACAGGAATTCAACAACAGATGAGTAATTCATCATGATACAGTTAACTGACAATTAAAGATGACAATAGTGGCACGTAATGGAAGAGAAATGTCACAAGACTTAGAAGGAAAGTCATTTTTGTGCCAAGAGATTTAATCATCCCCGGGCTGGAAATAAAAGACAAGAGTAGATGACAAAGTAGAACGTTGAAAAGAATTCAAAAATGTTGGCGCGGTACACATGCACAAGTACTAAAATTCAAAAGTCTCAAAAAAATGATAGTAAAGATCGTATTAGCGATAACACACAGAAATTATTACTTGGTGAAATAACGGAACAGTGAAAAGAGATCGAATATATTGTTTGGATTTAAACTTTAAGTTGGAGAATTGTAGATCGTCTAATTCGTGTTGCCATCAGGGAAAAGTAGTGTTTCTTCTCAATGAATTCCACGAGAATTAAAAGATTTATTGTTTGGTGAAAGTGAAATCCACATACGAGAGCGGCAGAGACACGAAGTGGCTGGCGTGTAGCAGCGCAGGCCGGCGGGGTTGGTGACTGACGCGAGCAGGGGGAAAAGCCCCCTTGTTATACAGTAAGTTGCAGAATGAGTGCTAAGAGGGCTATGATTCAGAAAGGCGATCACAATTGTATCTTAGTCAGTTAAGAAACTGTGCTAATTTCATGCCAGTTGAAATGAGCCATCCAAAGTGACTTGCATAGGGATTTGCTGAGAGCAATGCTGGGCAACATTTTGCCTCATTTGTGTATGTTTTACTTGGGCTCAAGAGATTCACTACTTGGTCTGAGGTTTTCTGCTCTTTCTTATTACAGGTGCATTTTCAATGAGAGCTATATCTGTTGATATGTGAGTGAATTTACAGAGAATAACCCATTGTGGATAGAAGTGTACCCCATTAGTGTGCTTTAATTAAGTTAAAATGGCCACACAGGGTAGCGTTGGTTAGTTAGCATGCTAACAAAGGAGTGTTTAGCCAGGCAGAAGTTTCTAAAAAGGAAGTCCGCCATACCTGTAATTCAGGCAGTTCAGACACGTGGAGTTCATTGTCATGGCCAGATGCCCCCTTTGTCTGTGTCCCTGGTAGTGCCCTCTATATAACATTTCCCATCTTTTACATTTGTTCACACTTTAATGCATTGTTTGTCTCTGGCCACTGCTCCAGCTTGTCATTGCCTAGCAACTTCTGTCACACTGCAGTCACCAGAGGCTCCTTCAGCCCATTTTCAGTTTGTATCTGCATTATTGTTGAAAGTTAGTAATTAAGCCATTTCTGTGAATTCTAGCACCTTTCCTAATTTGTTTTTCACATATGTTTGTGACCTCTGCTTTCGACTCTTTTATTTTTTTGCCCGGTCATTTTGACTCCCGGTTTGCTCATGGGTTCCTATTTTGGTTCTTTGGCTTACCAAACTTTTCATGTAGAAATTTCTCCTGTGCTCCAGCATCCTCCATGTGATTTATGTTATGTCATATCTCGTCCAGACAATGACACTCTTGACTCTTCTTACCTGCAGAAGTCCTCTGCACCCATTCATCCCCAATGGGTAAACTTTTGGGTAAAGCTCAGCACTTCAGCTAGGAGGCCTGATGCAACTGGATGACATAGACGTCTACCAATAAAAGGACTTCCCTCCTTTTCTTAATTAATAATTCATCCATCCTCCATTTTCTGAAGTCACACTCACAGGGCACTGAGACAGAGCCTTTCTGGTCTACACTTGACAGAAGGCAGAGACCAGTCCATCAGAGAGTAATTCATGCTGTACTGCTGCAAGTTTTTGATTTGTGTTAGGAATTTAGAGTGTCAGGCGGATAATCTACAAGGACATCAAGGCTGGGCTGGCAGTTGTCCCTGTGTGCTAACCTCACTTGGGCCTTGTTCCACTCCTGCAGTGTCTGTGGTGAAGCCAGCTGAAGCATTACCTCATATACCACCAATTAGATGACTCTGTGTCATATAATGGGGGGTCATTTTGTACAACATCACACGTTCTCTTGATTATAACAAGAATAGCAGCAATAACATTTATTTATTTAAAACATTTTTATATCAACAATGTAGCTTAAAGTGCTTTACAAGATGAAATAAAAAGGAATTAATATAAAACATAAACAAACAAGATTAGGCAATAATATTATACAGTATGTAACAAAGAAAAAGGTAAGATGGGATGGCCAGGAGGACAAAAAAAAACACTCCAGTTAGGCTAAAGAAAAGATGGCCCAGAACCCAATGGACATTATACCTAATGCAGATGTTCTAAATCAGTCCTTGTGATTTTCAGGCTTCACATGGAAAAATTTGATGACAGTCATGTGGACATCTAGGACACCCTCCGCTCATCCATAAACACAGGGGGCAGCATGGTACCTTGAACAGGTGGTGGTGGCGCAGTTCACCACTACAGAAGAACCAGAAAAGACAGCAGGGAATAGCTTAAGGAATGGCAGATCCCAGAAGAAAATGATAAGCCAATGCCCATATGGACTAATAGGGATAGAATTAAAATGTAGCTACGAAAATAATAAATAAAAGGTTTTTAGCAGTTTTTTAAATTGTTCTGCAGTATTAGCCTGGCAAATTTCTACTGGCAAAGTATTCTAAATTTTAGGTGCGTAACAGCAAAAGACCACCTCACCACATCTTTTCAGATTGGCTCTTGGAATTATAAACAGACCTTCATTTGAAGTTCTGAAGTTATGACTTGAAGTGTAAGGGGACAGGCATCCCAAAATATAGGATGGGTGAGATTAGTTAAGACTTTATAAACCACTAGGAGCATTTTAAAGTCAATTCTAAATGACACACACGGGTAACCAATGTAACGGCGCTAAAACTGGTGAAATGTGCTCAGATTTTCTTTTTCTAGTTAAGATTCTCGCTGCTGCATTCTGCACTAACTGTACCAGACTGATGGCTTTCTTAGGTAGGCCTGTTAGGAGAGTGTTATAGTAATCTAGTCGACTGAAAACAAAAGTGTGAACTAATTTTTCAGCATCTTGTAAAGTTATGTTACAAGTACAGGGGGTCCTCGGGTTACAACACAGTTCCGTACATACAACAGTGATGTAACCCGAATTTTGGTGTAAGTTGAAACACACCCTACCCTAAGTCACTTACCTATCCTAACACATTTGCAAAATCATAATCTAGAACATAAAAACACAACTAAGCCACAGAAAAAGAAAAAGGACATAAATATACTGTACACTGTACAGTAGTAACAGAAAAAATGAGTGGAAAAAAAATCCTTACCTTTAATCCTTCTCACGTCTCAATTTTTTTAAGTTTTTATGGAAGTGAGCGTTGTAGACTCGAAACGTTGTATGTCGAGACGTTGTAACCTGAGGACCTCCTGTACTTCCCTCCATGCACAGAGTGAAAATCAACTATCCCAGCCAATCAATCAAACTAATGTGACTCGAGGAACTGTTGTGTTACACCACAAAGGAACAGTGACAAACCAAACGACAAAAATGACTCCACAACTAGAAGATGAAACCAAAGATTGTTAGTCAAAATGACAATAAGAGCAGAGTTAACCAAGAGACCAGAGCCAATTGGCAAAGAAAGAATCAAAACCAAAGAAAACAGGCAAATCCTAACTCTTTAAATCAATTGACTTGCTAACCAGTCATCCCGTGACTTTTGTAACAAATCCAAAACTTTGAACACAGACATTATTAGCTACTTCCATGTGGTGGCAATATGGCTGTAGCCACCAAAGCACATACAAAATGGTGGCTGTAATGCTCAAAAGCAACAGAGCAAGTGGCAGTGTGATAACATAAATTAAAATGACAATAAAAGATGGTAATGAACTTAAAATCAACATTCGAGTGTTCAACATGTTTGCAGTAACAGGCTCTGCATATTTAAACCCCCCTAAATCACAGGGTGTTGACTGCCAGTGCTCTTTTGTTATACACTCAATTCACTTGAGACCCTTTACACTTTCTAACAAACTGTTCCCTTCACTGCCTGGAGAGCTTTTTAAACCTACAGTACATTCATATAAAACTTTTTAAAGTGTAAGTTTCCTGAATGGTAAAGGGTCACCTTGTAATAAAAATGTAATTTATAGCTCATGTATTGTATCTTTTATTCCTGGATCTGTCCCAGTCTGGCACTTCATCCAGCCCATTCTCTTTGCCTTCAGTTAGCTAACATGGTGGCTTCACAAAGCTTTTTCAGGCTTAGCCCATCCGGGTCATGTGGGTTGAAAGAGAGTGGCTGGGATTTAAGTAGAGCGAGGGTCTCAGTGTTGACAAAATGAGAACGCGCAGGGCAGATTTCCTTTGTCTCTGCAAACCTAAGTCAGCAGTAACCGTTAATTCATCCAGTACATCCTGAGTCGTCCCTGTGGTGTCCTTCCAGATGGCTGCAACCAAAATTGAAAGAAGATGGACTGTAATCCGAGGTCCCCCTAGAACACAAAAAAACTCTTCACCTTCCATCATAGTTCCCAAGTAAATGAGCAACGATAGCCAGGTAATGGACCACTGAGCACCACTGCCACTCATACTCCCACAGCGATAAGCATTGGATGATGGGAAGCAAAAAACCTGACAGGCTGCACAGCTTTTTACAATTCAGAGAAGCTAAACGCATTATGTCAGTGAGTGATTCTTCATGCTTTTGAGACTCTACAGCGTGCTCAAGACAAACAATTACAATTAGTCACCATGTACAGTATTTAATAGCTTTTCTTCTTTTGTCTTCAGAATATTCAGTGGAAATTTAAAAGGAGAGACCTGTAAATTAAGACTGTTGGATCCTCAAGGCCACTAGTGAGTCCAATGACTCTAGCATTGCTTTTCATATTCCTTCTGCAAGTGAAAAGGCTTGCGATATTCCTAGAATATTATATTCCTTGATGGCAGCTTAGTCAGTGCAACAGTAATTAGTGCTGCTTAGTCCTAGGTTTGATTCTAATGTCCAGTTTGTTATGGATACATAAAGGTGTACAAAGATTAATGTAGAATAAAAAATATAATAATAAAGTAGCAAAAAGCTGTGGTCAGGACAAGCAAAATACTGTCAAAGCCACACAAAACTGAGAAACCATAACCAGAACACAAATCCTACTGCTAGGGCCTATCAATGTTGTGATAAGGAGTGTTAAACAAGATAAAAAAAACGGATAGACACCTCTTAAAATAACGATAAACCAGATCAGGGTCTTTACTGACCACCCCTAAAGAAACTCTCCCCAGACCAGCATGGCCCCAGAAAACTACCTGCAGGCTTCACGCTGGCAAGACCCCAAAGTGGGGAAAGCTGGCTTTAAAATACAGTATAAACAGATGACTCAAAATATATCAAAGGTGTCATATAAGAGAAAGAATTACTGTAAAGCCCTGGATTTTTATAAACAGGATATCTCTCTATTATAAAAAAAATCTTGGGAGACGAGACTTGATCTTATCGGAAGACAATCTGACATCCCGCAAGACAAGGTAGTGAGACAACATTTAAAACAAGTTCACAGACATCTAACCTAGCAGTTGTTGGAATGCTTTTGGCAGACACACTTCATGTGCTTCCAGCTCTTAAAACAACGAAAAGCAGAACATGCAGCTCGCCAGCAGCAGCAAGCCAGCAGATGATCCAACCGCTTCTCCTTAGCGTGCTTTAACCCCCACCATCCCCATCATTTCACAACGCGAGCGGGAGTGATGCGAAGTGGCAAAAAGACAGCTGCTGTACAGGCTTTTAAATAATAGACGCGCCGTGCAACAAGCAGAACACGCAGCTCGCCAGCCGCAGCAACAAGCCAGCAGATGATCCAACCGCTTCTCCTTAGCGTGCGTTCAGCCGTCCCCCCTTCACAATGCGCTCAGTGTAAAAACACTTTTACTTTAAAATGTTATTACAAACATTTTAAAGTAAAAGTGAAAATAATGCATATGTAACAATTCCCATGAAAATAACAATCTCTTTAAATTATATATCTGGTAAACCAAACCCGGGGTGGGCAAACAAAGCAAGCAGGGGGCAGAGCTCCCTAGTTTATTAATAATAAAAATACAAGAAAAAGGGCAAAAATAGACAAAAAGGAGTTGACTAAAATCCTGTCCCAAAATGCCATCTATTAGTGTGATGGTGCGGGTTGGCAACCTCCCAGGAGCCTCTTGTTGTAACTGAGATGAGTCAGGTAAATGAGGACACATACATAGCAAACAAGGGGTTGTTGCAAAAAGTGAACTGTGCTTTTATTACAAATCAAATCCAGCAGTGTTTAAAGCAAAGTGCGGTGCATCACCATTGCCAATAAATTAATAATTTATAAAATGAAGTGCTAGTAGAGGTTAAAAATCCATAATGAATAATATCCATAAAATGAGGTTAAAACAAGCCAAAAGCTGTTGTCTAAAATTACAGAGCCCTGTTGCATCCCTTTAAAACCGACTTCTCACCGGCTTATCTTATTTGGATCTCGCAGCATGGAGAGACGTCATCCAACAGGCACAGACAACCCTCAGTTTCTGGTCGTGTCCCTGCCACCCATCCAGTGGCGTTCCAAGGGTGCCACTGAGCTTCCACTCCTTTTAACTCCCACTGCCATCTCCGGCCTTGCAGGGGATTCCCTCCGGACCAGTCATGTTGCTCCTGCTCCTATCAGCAGGCGCACCCCTCACTCCGCTCTTGAGTGCTGGCCACACGCTCCATCCCTGGTGCCCATTCCCGTGTGCTGTCTTTCTCCTTGTCACACCAGGTCGCTCGCTGCCCTGCCCTTCTCTCCATTCTTTAACCTCTGTGCCTCTTTTCATTTCTGTTCTGTTTATTGTCTTTCTCCCTTCTTGCCATACAGGCTACTTTTTAAAGTTGCTCTACCCAAGGCACAATTGAGGTGCCCGACCAATCCGCCTTCACACGTTTATGTGGCAGGGATGGCCAAGGATCCCAATTAACCATGGAGTGAAGCGCGTCTGCAGACACTCGCACCCAATTGAAGCCCTGTACATGATTATTTATTTTAAAACTGACTCCGTGTTGCTTAGCCGTGTACCCACTATTCCACAATTAGCCAAACACCAAAGAGAGAACAGAAAATAATCAGAAACCATTGCATCCAACAGGAAAGTAACAATTCTTAAAACTCCTAATACAAACTCAATGAACTGCTGGTTTAAACCTCCTCTGCTCTACCCTAACACAGCCAGAGACAGGGTTCACAAGTGGTGATGTCAACCCACAAAACACTCAAAATCAATGCACATTCAAAAGGACGGTACCTAATTACAAAAATAACAAAAACTACATAAAAATGTAAAAAATAACAATAAAATGCATGTTAATATATGACATCCACCAAGAGATAAAGACAGTGTGCTATCAGTGCCATTTTTATACTGTCATTTTATCAGCTCAACAGTCACTGCCATGTGATCAACTAACTAACTAAAGAAAAGCAAGACAAGAACAAAAAATTTTGCTTTCAAAGTGAAAACCCCAAAATATACAAAAAGCTCATGTTTAAATCAGACAAACAATAAATACGTTTTGTCTGTGCAGGGATAACTATTATCCTCATGTCTACATAGTTTTTTTTCCTCTGGGTACTCCATTTGTTCTCTTACACCCAAAGATGGACGTGTTAAATTGGCCCAGTTGTGGACTGGCACCACTTCCATGGTTGGGTTCTGTCATGTAATTGGGCTGCCACGATTAATTACAGCACCACAGACCCTAATTTGGATTATGTGAGTTAGATAATGGACACATGGAAATATTTAAAAAAAAAATAATAATACTAGCCCTTACATATTTTGGCAGTATACTTTGGGAGCCCACTTTGTGGAAGAGTGATGTGTATCCAGATCAATGTTTTATCTTCATTCTTGGGTACCGACATATCACTTAACTATTCTCATCATTAAATCTTGAATGTATGTAAGTGTCTCATGTAATGACGTTTTCTGATATATTAAGGGCCTGAACAAACGTTTCCTATTTGTTCCTCACCCTTGAGCACGTTATGAGATGCTGACCACGAGAGGTGAAACCCAAGTACTGCTTATCACCTCCTATTCTTAAAATGTGGTCCTGCACTTTACCAGCAGTCATGCCCAAGCAGATACTCACAGGGAGGTCATTCCATTAAAGCTCAATTACACTTTGAGAGCGAGTGTTTTAACTTGAAGTCACGTTTCATTCCCCAGTTTTGCTGAATGGAAATTGCATATTAGGGTTATTGATACTTCAGTGTTCTGAGTAATTGTATGAAGAGGAATTCAAGATGCACCTCATCCTCTTTTCAAGACACTATTAACTGGCAACTGCTGGAATTCCTGAGCATGAAATTGGACCAAGGAGGACACTATTGATTACCCTTCATCAAAGTCACTATGAAGCATGATTTATTGCAATGTGACAAACACAAGTTAATTCTTTTTTTGTTCCAGAAACATTCTAGTAGCCTGTGTTTTGAGTTGAGCTAGCAAACGAAGGCTCCGCAAATTTAATTAACATTATGCAAAAGAATGCAAAATCAGATATAGATTGAACTTTATTTGTATAGATTACCCATCCATCTGTCCATTTAACCCTTTTATTCAATTCAGGGTTACAGGCAGTCTGGTCTAGTATGATCCCACTTGTGGGGTCAGTACAGTAAAACGTGAAACTCTTGTCATTACATTTCTGTCCATACAGAACGTACTGATCATATGAATAACATCCATCCATAAGTGATCTGTTCTCACTTAGTCTAGTTTAAGTTTAAGAATGGCTCAAACACAAGAGGAAGAGGAAAGCAAAAACCTCATAGGAAACACCATGTCAGTGTGTCTGATCAGCATAGACACATTAGTATATACACACCGTGCCAGTCTGGTCAGTATAGGCAAAGACTCTGCCGGGATGGCATAACCAGGCTGGTCAGCATAAGTACGAGTCTGATAGGCTTAGCGATACTTGGGTGAGATTAAAAAGCCTTGAAAACCTTGAAAAACATGAAATAGCACCGAAAAATGTTTTTGTGAAATATCCAGAAAGTTGTACAAAACAGGTCATGTGACTTTTAATTGTGAAGTGTTAGCAATGGAAAACAACAAAACTGTACAAAATGGCATTGCCCATTAAAGGGATCATAATACAAAAGGTGCACAATGAAAATTATCTCAAGCCTGGTATAATCAAGGTTTATGAATCCCAAGAATGCACTTTTGTGCATTTTGTGTTTATACATTTTGGTTTTTAGAGTTTTCAATATTGTTTTAATTATTCAGGTGACTCCTTTTTGTTTTTTACATTCGCCATCTGGATAATTAATTAATCACCTTTATATTTGTGTTTTAGTGTATTTAGTGGTTTTGACACTCAAGCATTCCATTTCTAAGGATTACTTCACATACTGATTTAGTTGGACAAAGTTCATTTCTATTCCTGTTTTGATTTTCTTAATTTATGCAGTGCCGTCTCTCCATGATCGATATGCTGGTGACATTATAGAAGTGACTCTGTAAATATGGCAGCAATCACACTATACATTATCTCATCTACTGTTAAATTCTGCTCTGTACTTGTAATATTTTTATTTTTATACTGTATTGAGGATTTGTTCTGTTCTGTGTATTGTATTGTATTGACCCCCTTCTTTTTGACACCCACTGCACGCCCAGCCTACCTGGATAGGGGTCTCTTTTTGAACTGCCTTTCCCAAGGTCTCTTCCATTTTTTCCCTACAAAGGTTTTTTGGGAGTTTTTCCTTGTCTTCTTAGACAGTCAAGGCTGGGGGGTTGTCAAGAGGCAGGGCCTGTTAAAGCCCATTGCAGCACTTCTTGTGGGATTTTGGGCAATACAAAAATAAATTGTGTTGTATTGTATTGTTTTAGTGGAAACTGTATATGCCAAAGTAACTGTTAGTGTAGTTCACTTCTTTTTCATGTAGGCCCCAGCAGTCAGATTTTTCTGGGTTTGTCTTTGTTTTGCCTCTAACTTCAAACTAACATCTGGACTCTTTGATTCTTAGATGTTTGGTTATTTCAGTCTTTCAGATTTGGCCCCTTTATCTTCGATCATTTCTTTGCCTTTGTTAATCATCTCCCAGTCTTTATTTCACTCACAGTAATCCTTGGACACTTAAAATGATGGCATTATGTATTGATCATTGCATGGAAGGGGTCATATTGTTTATTGTTACGTGACATATTATGTATATTTTTTCCTCCCTATTTAGGATGGTGGCCCTCAGTTTCTGCCATTTGAGCACTGGAGTCAGTACTAAATTCGTAGTCAGCTTGGGGCCATTATAACAAGTTAGTTTCAGGACATTTTGCTCGCTTTTTCATCTATGATTCTTGCGTTTTGTACAGTCAATATTTTGAGGTCTCATGATATTCAGAGTCTTTCCTGTTCCTGATTGTGCATCTGTCATCTCTATTAGTATTGTATTCTTTTATATCCTGATCTCTTAATCATACCCTTGCTTGCTGGCAGCCTTTCTAATGTCATAAAAAACACAAGAGCAACAAAGTGATGAAGTCAGGGTCCATATAGACATTAGCTGTACACTCATGTTGCCAAGGTCATACTCACCGATGTGAATTCTCAGATTCACAAATAACAAAATTTAACTCTGCTCTTCCATACTATAAATAGCAGGAATAAAATTCCTCAGAAAGGCACTTGTTTAGTAGAAAAGCAGAGCATCTGTCTTCAAGTAGGGAGTTTTGTTTTAATACTGAAGCAGATGGCTGAAACACCCTCAAAAGTAGAAAGATGATGCTGAAACTTCTCATACAGATCTACCCCTTGAGGCAAGATGTCGCCGTGTCCCCTTGAGATGCCAGTTTTATTTGTGGTCGTAGATAAGACTCCATACCGTCTGCTTTTATTTTGCATCTGTGATGAAGGCTGACTTAACTTTCTCAACTCCTTGTGAAAACTGTATTTAATCCCATTCTTACAAATTTTCCTTTGAATCCTGCTTATACAGAAAATCCTGCTGCTGGCTTTCCTGTCAGCAAAAACACGTCTTTTTGTAACATGCAGGCGAATCTTACTTTGTACCTTTCCTTCACCCCAGCCACCTACTATACCCCGCTGCCAGCTGGTTATTAGTAATGGCTTCTTCATAGAGCACAAATGTAAGAAATGTGTAGGCTTTGTTAAGTATACAGTAATTATAAAGGTAATGTACAAGGACACATAAGCTTTTTGACACATGAAAACTGCCCCGTTTGGCTGGATGAAATTCTGCTTCTTTGCCATAAGGGAGAGGAATAATTATCTTTATTATAATTCTGATGCCCATATTTGTATTTGGAGTCATCCCACAGATTTGGAGTTTGTAATTTTTGCAAAATAAATGGATGCAGCTTGGAGGAGCTTTAGTGTATGTTTATAACTGGTTCTGGTCACCCAATCTGTTGTGACCTATGCACCCGAGAGTGTGGTGGAGTTTCTGCTATGACCTTCAGCATCCATTGATGAGTGTTCTGTGCCCCCTGTGTTAGATGTCAGTTTGTACAGGACCTTAACAATAAAACAAATCCATTTCCACTTTGAGTAGCACATGGTACATTGCAGAGCAAAACAAATCACACCAATCATTTTATGCTTGACCTGCTGAAAGTGACTGGTGATTTTGATGCATGGGAATAACAACCCCTAAATGTAAAAGTCTGTGTTTCTCTGGACCACATTGAGATTCACAAGAGGACAGAAACCACATTAAAAATCCAGGGAAGTAAGTCTACAAAAGAGTAACCAGACCGGATTTTGAACCCTGAGCTCCACTGGACACACTCGTACGCCACTCCTAGTCACACAGGGTCAGTCAACCTAGTCTGCAAATCTTCCAGGTCCAAGCAGACCATGTTCTTCCAGAGAAGTTGAAAATGCTGAGTCTTGGGGCTGCAATTGTACAGACTGTGCAGGGTGGAAACAGTTTTAGGGAAATGAAATGGAATCAGTAGAACAGGAAAAGTATACACCTGTAAGATCAAGAATCTAGAAGGCAAACTCAGTGTGCAAGTTCAAAATTGTAGTCAGGGGTGTATGACTGTGCAGGTTGACCCCACTCTCCCAGTTTCTCTAGGGAGCTCTTGAACCCACTGCCGCCAATGGCGTACCCAAGGGATGAGCTTAGCACACAAAACATAGCAAGAGGTAGGTGCAGAGTGCCACGGTGCTTTTATTAAAACATTCAATTCAAGTGCCCAAATCAGTGCAGTGTTTCAAAATCTCCAACAAATAAATAATGCAATAAAACCTGTGTGAAAGTGGAGGTTGAAAACAAATAAATAAGGATCAATTAAAATGAGGTTAAAAACACAGTCAGGAAATGGTCCTTTACAATTCTGAGCCCTGGTGCCTTCCTTTTAAAACTGATAACATCTCCATCTTACTCTAATCGGGCCTGATCAGCACAGAGGGACGTCAATCAATAGGCACAGACAACCTTTTATTCTGGCCCATGACCCTGCCACCTAGCCGATACCTGGTGCTTCTGGCAAGAACGTGCTGCCCTCCCACCACTGCCAATCGCTGGCTCCTCCCCCCTGAGCATTCCGGCTACTCCTGCTACATAGTCAATCAACACTAGCAACCCCTCACACACTCCTTCCTGGGGCACCATTCCTGTGTGCCTGCTTCCTCCTGTGTTATACCGGTTCTCGCTCACTCCTGCCTGTGTCTCTCCCTCCTTTAACCTCCTTTCTTTATTCTTCCTTTATTTTTTCTTTTTCTGACGATTGTTTTTTTTTTCAATCTCTCCTTTCTTTGTGCCAACTCCCCCTTATATGCCTCCGTGGGTTCAGCAGAAAGACGATGAAGCAATGGAGGCAGACTGCACCCTCACATGTAGGTGCGTCTCGCCTCAATTACCACACCAACCTCCCGCAGCTGCGTGAGCACGCACACCCACAGAGATCGAGTCAGCTGTTTAATTTTTTTATTTAATTGTTAAGCCATGGCCCCGCTATTCGACAGGGTGTAGTAAAGATATGCATGGAAACGAACCGAGCCGAAAGAGGTAAGGCAGAAAAGAGTTCATAACCAGAGATCAAAATGATGCACAATAAATAATGCTAAAGATTTTTTAAGATTAATCCACAAACTTGGACAAACCAGGAAGTGCACGCCTCTGACCTTTTATACCGTCTCAGTAATGACGTCACGCAGTGCCCACTCCCAGCCATCCTGCCAACCAATGACAAGCAACAGTTAAAACAACTATTTCAAAATGACGTTGCAGGAAAATATGATTTAAATATAACAATGTTAGAAAAGTGTCAATTCAGGATGCCAGTGAGACCACGAGATTCCTTGATCTTTAAAATCTGCAGAACAATTTTTCAGTTATTTCTAAGGCCAAGAGAAACATGTAAGAAATGAGCAAAAGATGTAAAATCAGTGGGGCGTTCTACTGTGTATAGCATGGCTGGCAGCCTAAACCCAGGTTTGAAATTTAGCACACAGCATGGCAACATGAAAATGGGCATAATAAAAGGATACAGACTGAAGCAGAGAGAGGCATAAACCATGAAGCAACCTCTTTGAAGGTAAATTGCAAACAGTAAATGCATCCGTAATTGAGGTCACACAGAATGTTTGAAAATTTGCCAGTGCTTTTTGAAAGGGAAGCTTTGAAATTTTAAAAATTAGTTTAGATATAAGACAAATGGACATACAGTGATGAAAGGGGAGAGAAGCTCAATAAATAAATAAATGTCACTATGCTACAACCAACAACAAACCTTTCTCAAATATACACCAGAATGACTAAAAAAACCAAAAACACAAAAGGAAGAAAACTTCTGTTTTAGCTGTCACAGTCACAGTGAGGCATTATGCAGGTGTATTGCTGTTGGTATAAAGGACCCCCTGTGGTGTTTCTTGACACACCTCTGCTGAATAATTCATTAGCTGAAAGCCATCAGTGTTAGTGTGCCATGGAGAGAGGATGTGATGCATTGTTCATAATGGCCGTCAGTTTTGTTCTCATACTCTCTTTCACTATTACTTCAAAGGGGACATCTAATAACTTCACCTTCCATCTTATTTAGCTTCTTGATTTGGTGGGCCTCTCTTGAAGTGATGTTACCAGCCCAGCACACCACAGCACAGAAAATTGCACTGGCCATTACAGAGTTGTAGAAGATGTGAAGGGTGTTCCTAAGAATAAAGAGCCTGCTCTGCCCTTTCTTATATAATTTCTCTGTGTTACAAGACCAGTCCAACCAATCATTAATGTGGACCCCCAAGTATTTGTAGCAGTGCACTATCTCTACATCCACTCCCTGATTAGTGACCAGACACAGAAGAACTTTGATGTGGTGAATGTCAATAACCAGTTCCTTTGTTTTGACAATGTTAAGTTTGTGGCAAATTTCCTTAAGACCAGGTATACCAAATTTCCACTAAATCAGTTATCTGGAATATAAGTTTGTTTTTATGGATGGAATAACATGAAATAGCAATGACAATATGGGTTTCACGTTTAACACAATAACACAAAAAAAACATGGCAAAATACAATACAATTAGGCAAAGATACTAATGGAATTTAACAAAAGCAAGCTAGCAAAAGCAAATAGATGTACATAAACAAGAACAAAGCAGGAGTGAAGCAAAATCAGACTTGAAAAATGGACAAATCCCTAAAAAAAGCATTGTTGGAATTAGAATTGATGAAGCCCTCACCAAGGCAGGATGCACAATGCTAGCGTGAAGCACCCTCTTCTACTTCTCAAGCCCCTCCCATCATGTGACTGCCACGTGGTTAATGTTGCTTAGTTAAGAGCTACTGTTTGTAGGGGTCAAGGGCAGAAGGAGGAGCCAGGGCGGAGCCAACTTATGCCAGTCTTTGTGAAGCTGGAGAACCCACACAGAGACAAGGAGTATGTCTTAATTGCACACTGACGCTGAGCAGGCTGGGATTTAAACCAAGACAGTAGGAGCTGTAAGGCAGATTCAGTAAACACTGCACCGTGATGCAGATCAAATACTCTTAAAATCAATCAGTGCCAAAACTAGTTAAAAAATGACTTAAAAAAGCCAATAGGATGCTCCACAAAATTGACCATTTAGAAAACAAGAGTAAAGATGCTGTTTCTGAATTGTCAGGTGAAACAGGTAAGACATTGTCACGTAATTAATCATGAGCCAGATTAGATTCTCCTTCATTATAAATTTAGCAAAGTGACCTGAGACCGACATCTGCAATGAGAAAGCTGCAGCTCAGGAGCTATTGATGTCGTGTATGCTGAAGGACTTCACTCTGTAGCGGCCAGTTTTCTGACTATGTTTTAGACAGCACTTTCCAGTAGGAACTGATGCAATCCTCATCCTCGCTCAGTCAGCTTGCAGGCTGGGACGCTCTGCCTATGTGGTCCCTGATTTCACCCTCACGTCCCATGTCACCTCTCTGTCTCTCGCTTGTACTGGTGTATTGAATGCTCTGCTCCTGCTCGAACTCAACTGTGAATACAGCTGCTTCTCTCTGTTCTGTAGGTTCTTGTTTTTCTGGAGTTGCATCCTGTAATAACTGTGGTGTCTCCTCACTTTTCACTGCATTCACTGGCCTTTTGGGTCCCCCGGCCCCCCTCTCCTCACCATCCCTACCTCCCTCCCTCCGTTCCTCTCTTTCCCTTTCCCTTACCTTTTTCTGCCCTCACCCCAACCTTAATTCAAAATGGGTTTCTTTTGGTTCAACTGAATCTGCTCTCCTCATTGGTTTTGTTTCATCCACCTTCATTCTTGCTTCTGTGTTCCTGATTATTTTAAATATTCCTCATGCCTGCTGCTGTTTTTATCGAATGCTTGTTCTTTTCCTACTGTGAATACTGCTTTGCTCTCGGTGTTTTCTTCCTTTCTGTCCTGTTCGTGACTCCCTTCTCTTCTTTTCATCTTTCTCTTTCACATCTTATCGTTTACTCTTATGTTTCTTCTTGGCTCAAACCCTATCTCCCCATTTCTTTTCCTTCTTTCTTGATATTCTCACTGCCTCCTTTTGCTCATTCTGTTTCTCACTTCTTCTTACTTCTTCTCCTCCCTGTTCTCTTTGACTCTTACTCTACTTGTTTTTTTTTACTCTCATTTTCTTTGTTCCTCCTTTCTTCTTATTCTGACCCATTGTTTTGTTTCCTCTTTCTTACTTTTCCACCTCTGTCTTCTTTGTCGGTTTTCTTTCTTCGTGGCTTACCATTATCACTTCCTCCTTCTCCTCCTCCTTTTTATTTCATGTTTTTTCTTACTGCACCACCTCTCTTCTTTGCCTTTATGCCATTGCCACTTCTTTCTGTATTTTCTTTCCATTAATTTAATTAATTTCTTTCTCTTCCACTCACATTCTCTCTCTTTTCCTGGCCTCTTTATTTCTCATACACTCTCCCTGCCCAACTTGTAATTTCTTTTTTCAATTCTTCGTCTTTTCCTTCATATCTCATTGTAATTTTTTCCTTTATATTTTCTTGTCTGCTTCCTTCTTTCATTGTTGTTTTTCTCCCTGATCCACAATTTATGTTTCATCATTTCTCCCCCATCATCATCCCCCATCTTTTATAATTTTGTCTCTTCTGCCCGTCTTCACCTTTTAACACATCATTCCTATCGTCTGTTTGTCTTTCTATCTTCAATTTTCGTCTCCCCTCATTTTCTGTACCCCTATCTTGTTCCTTTTTTGTTGCTCTCTTCTTCACTCCCTTTCCTGCTCAATTTCTGTATTCCTTCCCCATTCTACTATCCTCTTTCTCCTGTTTTTCCACTCCACTGTTCCTCTCTCCAACATTCCTCCTCTTTCCTTTGATCTGCTCTTGTGTCTTTCTTTTCTCTTTGACTTCCTCTTGTTCCTTTTTCTTTTACTCCAATGTTCTCCTCCACTCTGGCCCCTCTTCTTCCTCACCTTCTTCTCCTTTTCTTTAATTGGCCCCTCTGTATTTTACTCTTTTCCTTTCCTCTTCTCATATTTTCTTTTATTCTTGCTGTCTGTCTTCTTTCTTCCTCCATTCTTCATTTGTCCTGGTTGTTTTTCTCTTTGTTTGCTCACTTGTTTCTTTCTCCTTTTCACTTTATCTGAATTATTTTCTCAATTTCTCTTCTCTCTGCTTCATCTCTCACTCCTGTGTTCTTTTCCACTCTCTTTCTTTTTCGTTTGTCATCGGTCTTTCTCCTCTTCCTCCTTCCTCTCTCCTCCTTGCTGCTCTTCTTTCATTCCTCAATGTTCTTCTCTCCCTCATGCCTCTTCTCCTTAATGGCCTCTCCCACTTTATTTTGTCTCTTTCCTTTTTTTTCCCCTTCCTCCCACTTCTCTCCCTTACTGGTCTTATTTATCCTTCTTTCTTCTCGCTTGGTGGCTGTGTTTTTGCCCCAATGTTCTTCTCGCCCTCCTTGCTTTGCTTTGCATTTCTTCTCTGCTGTTTCCTGCAACGTCTTTCTTCTACCCTTCATTCTTGGCTCTTGGTCCCTTCCTCTACCCCGCCCCCTCTCCTTTTGGCCCCTCCCCCTTATTCCCTTCCCCCTAATCTCCTCCCCCCCGCCCCCACCCGTTCCCTCTGTTTTGTTTTCACAGTCACTGTATCCATCAGATATTAGACAGTGTAAATCACATCCACCAACATGACATTGTGCACAGGGACCTCAAGGTCAGTATGCGTTCTTTTGATACCCTGATCATGCAGGGCTGGCAGTTTCTGATCAATAACTTCCTGTAGGAGTGAGGGCCTGTTTTGTATTCTGCATTTTCTCACTGTCTCTTCTCATCTCTCCTGTTTTAACTCCGTTTCTGTGTTTTTTTCTTTGTATCATTTTTGTGATTTGTGTTGCCTTTGATTATTTTTAGCTGATTTGATTATTTCTTTACCTCAGTACTTGGCTTGTAATGGTTGTCTTTCTTACTTTTTTATGTATAAATACATCATTCCCTTGCATGGCTACCTACCTCTGTCCCAAAGCCTTCCAATCCCCCTTTCCCTGTCTACCTACCCCACGGGTCAGAAGGGCTATAACATGTGGCAGAACAACATGGTTGGGCTTTGTGATCATCTCTGGAATCAGCCAGGATGTCACCCATGTGCAGATTACGTAGCCAAACCAGAGGGCCATTTGCACAAAAAGAAATGTGGCAGCAGCATCCCTAAATGCCGAGCATGAAAGGGCTAGTGGGAGACGCAGGTCAAGTCTGGAGACCTTTATTGTTGGCCCACTGAGCCCTGCTGGCTTGAAGTGGCTGTTCACGCTGCATGGTGACACTGCCAGTTCCGTAAAAGATACTTTTTTTGGAGACACGCTTTGGTAGTGCAGAATTGAGAGTATGAGTGGCGGCGAAGGCTGACGAGAAAAAGAGTCAGAAAGCAAGCTTGTCTCACTCGATCCTTGGCTGCAAACTTGTGCTCGTCTTGGAGTAATTTGCTAGTCTTTATTAAGCCTTTCACAGCACAAAGTGCTTGAAAGCAAACAAGCATTCCCAAAATATCTCGCAAGACACAAGACTCGGCATCTGCCATAACCTCCATTCTGATTCCATGTCTTTTTTTAGCTTTTTTTTTTTTTTCCCACACAGCTCTAACCTGCAGACAAGGCTTTTCATTTACTAGGTGCTAATGTCATGCAGAATGAAAAAAGCAGCAAAACTGATGAGTATCTTCTGCTGCTGCTGGGTGCTAACCCTTCCCTAACTCTCAGTTTCGGAGCATGACCCGCTGCTGTCCTCTAATCTGCCTGGCGTGGGGTGTGAGTCTGTCATGTGTTATAGCTCTCTGAACTGAGGATTGTCTGAATGATGAAACAGCACAGGCTGCTTGAAGAGGGTTTTTTATTTTGTTTTTTTAAAGGAGGGGTGTGGGCGGCGGGGTGGACGGGGTGGGGTGTTGGTGGGACGGGATGACGGCCGAGTAAAGTATAGCAGCCAACACTGACAGAGCTCTAAATCCAAAGCCTCCCAGTGCTATCCCAAGCAAGCATTGGTCTCCATTACACAAATCAAAAGATGGGGGTGTTAGAAATAAATGAGCACAGACATGTTGTAAAATGTGGATCCTCCTCTGCAGCCGATTGTGGTTAGTTAGCGACTGCTCCCCATTGACTCTGTCGTTAAAGAAAAAATATTTCTCTCCGCAAACCTTGTTTGGTTGCAGTCAAAATTGTAAGCTGTCCGCAGTGGGATGGAATTGGATTTAGAAATGCTCTTGCAGATGTGTGACCACCCAACAGTACAACATGTACGCACTCTGGTTTTTCCACCTTTACATGTCGAGACTTCCTGACTGTTAAGTTAAGCAAGCAACCCTCTTTAAAAAAGTAAAATAGTGCAAATCCTGGAGTTGCTATCTCTGTGTGGGTAGCTAACACTCTCCTCTCCAGACGTACATACAGTACACACAATCAGTTAACACCCACTCCTCACTTTTGCAAGCAAAACACAAAAATTTGGATTTTTTTTTTAACTTTCTCTTCTCAAGAAAATCACGAAAGAGCTTTTACATTCCATTCAAGCAGTAGAATTATTGCATCTTTATGCTTCTAGTGTTCACATATTATGACTGCTGATCAGAAATCTTTGAATTATTCAGTAAAAGCTTACTGGGAAAAAAAGAAAGGAGAGTAGGATATGGAAAGGAAAGGAAGCACTGTCACATGCATATACTGTAGTGTGCAGAGAGTAGAAAAAGCAAGCAGAAGAGAGAGAGCCCCCCCCCCCACCGGTCTGTGCGTGAGATTGTAGCACTCTCCTCCGACTAACACGCCCCCCCTGGTGTTTGCATGCAGTCATTGCATCCAGCAGATCCTGGAGGCTGTGCTTCACTGCCATCAAATGGGGGTTGTGCATCGAGACCTCAAGGTGAGTGAGTCCGTGTGTGCTGATCATGTGACGTGCCATCGAGTCCCCAGTGTGTGTCTCACATACAGTGCTGTGTGGTGCAGTTAAACCTCTTTAGGACCACTGTTCAGGGAAGTGTGAATTTGGTGGGAGAACAAAATGGGCTCTTGGCTGTGAAAGGAATGCTGGGCATGAAGCACTGTGGCACCCTGTTCTATTCCAAATCGGAATAAAGTCCGCAGTGAATGAAGACAATCCAGGAACGGCATCCTCAATCTGATCATGCAGCCTCAACTGTATGAGTTGGAAATGATGTCCAGATGGAGGAGACTCATCCTAGTAGCATCTTACAGAAGGGTGTAGAGAGAGAGTCCTGAAAATTGGACTCCTATTGTTATGCCACATAACAACCAGATGTACGAAGCCCCATGTTTAACAAGTGTGCACTGGGTTCCAATTAAGAAACGAGTTTCTATTTGAGGACTATCTGACTGTCACACTCACTTGAGTATTCAAAAAGGGAATTATGTCTGAGGTTTAAAGAGTGGGTCCTGCAAACAGAACTACCGTTATCTCATATAATAATAGGGTATACTAGGTCCATCATAGTTAAAGCAACAACTAGGGCCCCAAGAAAGAAATGAGATTCTGCTAATCAGGCCGTCACTGTGGAATCGCCTGATTGTCACACTGATATCATTATGTGGAAGATGACTGAGGTCCAAGCTTAGACGAAGGGCCCTGCAAACAGAACTCAGGATTATGGTTAGTAGGCTCTCATTTGGAACTGAGAATGAGACTGAGGTCCTGTGTTTAGAGAGAGGTTCTAGCAAGCAGGAATCCTATTGCTAGGCTATAAAATAGTCAGCCAGTCTGTAACAAGTGAGCACCGTATTCCAAGTAAGCAGTGAGTTTCTACTAGAGGTGACCTGACTATTGCACTGACTTGATTATCCCACAAGAGATTCAGGACCAGGCTTAATAGAGTGGAGCTTGCAAACAGATACGTTATGATCATAAATAACTGCGAAGTAGGGTCCCATATGTTAAAAGGGACAATTGAGTTCCGTCCAAAGCATGAGATTCACTTAATCGGGCCCACACTATGGAACTGCCTGACTGTTGTGCTAACTTGATGATGCAAAATAAGACTGAGGGTTAGGGTATAAAGAGAGGATTCTTGGAGCAGCTCCCATGTTTGCTTTCCTTTGATAGCCCAATTTGATTCCAGGTTGGAGGTGAGATTCTCGTAGTCAGACTCCAGTACCCTCTAGTATACAACAAGGGTCTGAGTTCTAAGTTGGTTCTGATAGCAACAGTCTTGTGTTATCTCATATAATCAAGTGTAGCAAGACCCATAAATATAAAGTGAACTTAAGTTACAGGTAAGGGATGAAATTCTGTTAGAGCTGTCTGACTATCTGTCACACAGACTTTGAGGTGTAGGGTGTAGGGAGAAGATTTTGGTCACAGCAGCCTTATTGCTATCCTATATGATACAAGATTCAGGTAAATGGGACCTCACTCAGTACTGAACTGACATTTAATCCAACGTCTGTGTTGCTAAATGAGACTGACCCCCAAGTTGAGTAGAGTCAGTCACTTCAATGAAGTCCTTATTGTTGTCCCATAGATATAGAACATGAACATTTAGTTTGTGGGAAGGAGTGATTTCTGGTAAACCAGGGGCGCACTATGAAATTGCCTGACTAGCACACAGTCTTCACCACACATAACGGAATTGATGTCGAGGGTGAAGAGGCAGTGTTATAGTAGCACCCTTAGTGTTGCCCCATATGATAGTCATGTATACTAAATATACAGTTAGGTCCACAAGTATTTGGACAGTGACACAATTGTCATAATTTTGGCTCAATAAACCACCACAGTGGCTTTCAGCAGGCTTTTAGCATTGAAAAGCTAAGGTTTAACAGAAATATACTGTGAATCATTTAGCAATGACATACATTTTCAGAGGCTCAAACGTATTTGGACTCCATATCTAGGTAGGAGCAGTTCCCTCATTATTTCATTAACTATTAAGCAGGTAGACGGTCTGGAGTTGATTCCAAGTGTGGAATTTGCATTTGGAAGTTGTCACTCAAAGAGGTTCAAAGAGGTGTCCATGCAAGTAAAAACAGGCCATCAGTAGGCATAGAAAACATAACAAACCCATCTGAGAGATACCAGAAACACCAGGAGTGGTCAAATCAACCATCTGGTACTTTCTTAGAAAGAAGGAGCACGCTGGTGAACTCAGCAACACCAGATTGTCTGGATGACCATAGAAGGCAACTGTGCTAGATGATTGCAGAATTTTTTCCTTGGTGAGGGTTAAAGCAATTCATTACATTTAGCCAAACCAAGAACACTCCAGGAGGCAGGACTATCATTGCCAAAGTCTACAGTCAAGAGAAGACTTCATGAAAGTAAAGACAGAGGTTTTACCACAAAGGTGGCAATCCTCAAGCTTCATAGGAAGGGCAGATTAGACTTTTGCCAGAAAATATTAAAAAAAAAAAGAAACAGTCCAATTGTGGAAGATTTTTCTTGGATAAATGAAATTAAGATCAATACGTACCAGGATGATGGATGGAGAATATGGAGAAGAGAAGGAATGGCTCCTGATCTGATGAATAGCACTTCATGTGTGAAACATGGTGGAGGCACTGTTAATGGCATGGGCATTTGTAACTGCCAATGGAAGTCGGTCACTGGTGTTTATTGATGATATGACGTTTGGCTGAAGTAGCAGGATGAATTCTGAAGTGTACAGGGCTATGCTGACTCTTCAAATTCAGCCAAACGCTGCAAAGCTGATAGGACGACACTTCACAATATGGATGGACAATGTGCCAAAACATACTGTGACATCAAACCAAGTGCTTTTCAAGGCAAAGAAATGAAAGATTCTTCAATGACCAAGTCAATCATCTGATGTTAACCTAATTGGACATGTGCTTCATTTTCTGAAGAAAAAACCGAAGGCAGAAAGTCCAGTGAACAAGCAGCACCTGAAGACAGCTGCAGTAAAAGCCTGGCAAAGCATCAGTAGGGTAGAAACCCAGCAGTTGGAGATGGGCATGGGCTCCAGACTTCAGACGGTCATTGACTATAAAGGATTTTCAACCATATATTAAAAATGACGGTTATATTCATGATTATGTTAGTTTGTCCAAATACTTTTGAGCCCCTGGAAATGGTAGGACCATGTATAAAAATGGCTCATTTTATTGAATGCCTTAAATTTAAACTGCAAATCCTCACTTCAATCACATCTTGATTGCTTCATTTCAAATCCATTTTGGTGGCACGCAGAGTTAAATTATGAAAATTGTATCACTGCCCAAATACTTAAGGACCTAACCATAAATATAAAAGAGATAATGAGATTCCAGTGAAGAACAAGAGTGTGCTTGTCAGGCTCTTGGTGTAACTGAGATGATACAGAATAGGTTTCAGCTCCACTATGTAGACAGAAGGTTCTTGAAGCAGCACCCTTATTGTTATCCCATATAATAATTGGGTTTAGAAGGCCTTGTATATTTAAGGCAAGAATTAGGTTCTAATTGGGAAGTGGGATTTTGCTTACCAGGCCCTCACTATAATGCTGCTTCTTGCTGATTACACTTAACAAAATGGCACTGAAGTCCAACATATGTAGAGAGGCACTTCTTGGGGCAACACCCTTGATGTTATGCCATGTTAATCAGCTATGTTAGCCCAATATTTCATTGCATGTGAAGTTTAGTTGAACTGCATCCTGGGATTGCCTGACCTGTAGTTTAGCCTATGCAGATAGAATGTGAGGGCCAAGGTGAATAGACAGGCTTCTGGCGGCACAGCCCTTAGTGCTATCCATATGATAGTTAGGTTTAAAAACCCTATTTGTGTTACATGGGAATTGGGGTAGGAGTGAGGGTCTACCAGTTAGGATCTCAGCGAGTCAGCCAGACTGTCTCCCAACTTTTATTGAAGTGTATTATTTAGAGAGAAGGTTCCAGTAGCAGAACCCTTCCTGTTATCCTATATGATACGCAAGTCTAGGACACCTGTGTGTATTAAGTGATTCTAAGGGAGGAGTGAGAGTCAGGGCCTCACTCAGTGCCTACTTGACAGTAATGTGACACCAACATGCATAATGAGACTGACGTCCAGAGTGAGGATGGCTGAATCCTTACTGTTGTCCCATTTAATAGTCAGGTATACGAATCTCACATGTGTCAGATAAGAACTGGATTACGGGTAAAATGTGAGATCCTGTTAGTCGGGCCCTCACTGTGACACTGCCTGGTTTAGGGTTAAGAGACGCGGTTCTGTTAGCAGCGCCCTTATTTATGTCCCATGTGACAGTCAGGTTTACTGGCCTCTTGTACATAATAGAAGGATGATATGAGATCCTGTTAGTCGGTCCTCATTGTGCCACTTTCAAAAAACTAACACGGTTTCTCTGGTATGCAGAATGGATTTAAGGTCCATAGCAAAGCCCCACTGTCGAGCCAATTGACTTTATTTCAGAAGGATTTTCAAATCCCATATAAGGAGAAAGGAGCTTTCTCCTCAGTAATTGCACCCCATAGCCTCTGGCAAGCAGCCATGAGAACATACAGAGTGAAAGGAGATCAGAGAAGACCTTTCGGCCCCTAGCAGGCCATGTTATAAGACCCTTTACGATCTCACATACCAAGATGAGGACAGAGCCCCGCCCACCTCTAGTCTGGATGTGGTGCTCCCCTGGCACTGGCGAGGCATAGAGAGGCTTGAATGACCCACGATGTGTGCCGTTTGATATGCCACTTGTTCTGAGGTAAGGTGGTCTTTAGCCCAGGTTTGTCTGCACTGTGGTCTCCTCTGTAGTATACTTTAGTAAATTTTTCTGTTTTCATTTACTATCTATTTTCTGTCTTTTTTTTTTTTGATCGTTTTTCACTTTTATTTTTAAATTTGGTATTTTATTTCTTGTGAATCCAAATCATTTTCACAATTGGCTGATGTTAACTCTTCAGCTGTTGAATTTACTCTTTCAGGATGTTTATTTTAATTTCCTACAGCTTGTCATAAAATGTTAACTTTACGTTTAGTGTTCAAAATTGTGAACATTTGTGAAAAAAAAAGAGTTCAGTACGCTCCGCAGCACTGCTGTGAACTGAAATCATTGTTTGCTTCCAAGGAAAATTTGGACGACTTCATTGCACAAGTATACAGAATTTATAGAAAAGTGTCTGTAAATGTACCACATGAGGGTAAGTCAAAAGGTATTCACAACATCCCTCCACGCAGTTTCTAAACCCCGTTATTCCTTGCCATGTCAGTCGGTCACAGGACACACTTAGACACACTTTCCTACACAGCGAAAGTGGGGCGGAGTGGTGGCTCTGAGGCTAAGGATCTGCTCTGGTATCCAGAAGGTTCGAATCCCCGTCACTGCCAAAAAGGTATCCTACTCTGCTGGGCCCTTGAGCAAGACCCTTAACCTGTAATTGCTCCAGGGGCGCTGTACAATGGCTGACCCTGCGCTCTGACCCCAAGGGGTATGTGAAAACTAACAAATTCCTAATACAAGAAATTGTATAAGGCGAAATAAAGAACAAAAGCAAAACAAAAAAAAACAGCGGGCCAGGTCAGAATGACCAACTAACCTAAAATATACTCCCTCCACACACACTCCACAGACCAGGTCTCAACAGGCAGCAGTGATAGCTGACATGGTGCCCATGTGTTCACATTGCTGTTTAAATGAAAATGAAGGTAAGACAGCATTCTGAGCCCTATTTAATTCATTTCAGGTTTGCCAGAGCGCTTGGCACAGGGCCCACTCAGCACCCATTTGGAATCACCACTCAGTGTAACCAGCATGTCTTTAGGGATGTGGGAGCGAACCCACACGGCAGACTCACCTATGATTTGGATAACAACCAAATGCAGTGTTCCAACCCAGGAGACGAGATCCATGGGGGAGTAGTGCTGCTCGCAATGGTACTGCACCATCTGTGAATAAAAATCATTTAACATTGTTACAAGGGCATTAAATAACAGCATTTCTTTGAATTCCGCCCCCCACATCAAATGTTGTTGGAACACAGAATCCGGCAATCAGAAGAGTATTCATTTACACTTGCAAAGAACAAGGTTAACAAAATGAGTGGCGCCTAGCAGTTACCAACCAGGCCAGCTTAATTAAGCTGGCGCGAGGATCGCTCTGGTAGGCAGCCATCTGTTAAGCTATCAGGGTTTTGGCCTCCCCAGTACAACTTTCTACTTGTCAAGTCACTGCATCATTTTTTTTTCTTAGTATTTAGTACACTGTATTAATCCCCGAGGGACAATTGTCTGTTTGCTTGACCTTTGGAGGTCAGGGCTCGAGGTCAACCATTGTACAGCACACCTGGAGCAATTTTCAGGGTAAGGGTCTTGCTGAAGGGCCCAACAGAGTAGGATCCCTTCTGGCAGTAACAGGATTTGAACAGGCAGCCTTCCATATATCAGCGCAGATCCTTAGCCTCAGAGCCACCACATTACGTAAGCCCAGATTCTATCACAACCTGGTCCCCTAAATGATTTTTAATATCTCAGCCCCCGATAACCCAGGCCCATACTGTTGACCTTCTTTGAAATACCTCAGTCTGCCTTTATTATGAACTTCCACCAATATATTAATTGTGGATAATGACTACAGTTTAAAAAGTATCTATCCCTAGTGACCACCTTATCGGGCCATCTATCAGTAATCCTCCGTCTTCTGGTGTCGTAGCCAGATGGTCTGTTCTACTGCGGCCCACCTCTCATTAGTAGTGTGTAGACCATCTTTGCTTCTTAACATACTTTAATGTGTGTAACACAAGCTTTTATATACTGTATCTCAGAAAATGCCTCTTTCAACAATTCACATGCCATGTATGTAACCAAGCCACACAGGAGAAACTATGAATAAGTTGCATTGGGTTTACATATCAATGGCAATTGTTTTCCATGACAGGATCAGTGTCCATACTTGTTTCATGATCCTCTTCACTATTTGATATACAGTAGGGGAGCACCCTGATTGTTCTTCATATGTGACAACGTTCTGCCATTTTTGGAGATGTCTATTAACCAGAGAGACTCTTTTCTGTGCTAAAACACTGAACTTGTGTATAATCTGTACATACAAAATTAAAATATGTTAAAACATAATCAACAATTTAAACCCCACCACTATTCACTCAGAAGGGTGGTAATTTTACTTCAATGTCTAAAGAACACTTCAGTCTGAAAAAATGAACTCCCCACACACTGCGATGAAGTCGTCCAGTCCATAAAGGTCGCAGCTCTTAACATATCCCAATATCTCATCCAGACGCCTTGTCAAAGATGTCACGTTTTCTTCACAATGAGTGATTCGAGAATTTGTTCCAGAGACCCACAACTCTTCATGTAAAGAACTGCTTCTAATGGACGGGGCCCCGAGTTATGATGTGTTACTCACGTAATAATGAAGCAATAGAAATGAAATAAAGACAGTTCATACCTTGACAGATGTGTAAGCAATCCAATCACGTTTAGTGTTGGAAATGGTCGCCATCTTCTTGCAAACTTCAAATTGACCCAGCGCTCCATATTGTCAAAGGTATTATAAGGGTGATGGCAGCAATTTCCTGTTCAGTGTTTCGCTGTAATTGTTTCAGTGTACGAGGCTTGTTTTTGTACACTTTTCCCTTCAAAGCTCCCCAAAGGAAAAAATCTATAGGTGACGGGGAAGGGATAGTCCCTTTGAAATGACCCAATTGCCAAAAAATTATTCAATTTGTGCCAAGCTGTGACAGGTTGCCCCATCTTGCTCGAAATAACCTTCACTGATCTCACGGCCATCCAGTTCATTCACAAATAAGTCTAAAAGAGCGCCATGCCTCACTCATTCGTACATTTATCTAGTAATACTGTGATCTTTATTTTGATTGGATTGCTTTATTATTGATGCATCATAAGTCAGGGCTCTGCCCATTAGTTACCTTTTAGAATGCACTTCCCTTTATATAGGGGTCTCAGATGTGTGTTTCACTGGGTACAAAAATAGCATTTTCAACTTACTTTACCACATTTGGGTCTCTACATGAATGTTTCCTTTTCAAGACTAAAAAAGTTTAATTTCCCTCAGCCTGCCCAAGCAGGACGTGCCCTTCTTTCCTGGGATGCACTTGGTTGCAGTTTGCCGCACGGCATCATGTTGTGCTTTGTTTGTTTCATAACATGGTGACCACAATGGCACACAGAACGCCAGACACAATGTCACTTGCCCATGTCAACCTCGCTACTGGTGAAAATCAACTAAAGCCAAATATTGCGTACAAAATTTTGAGATAATTGGTTTGTGTGTACTTTTGGACTTCCCTCATGACAACTGGTATTCAAGTATATATTCCTTTTATTATGTGACTTGTGTCCACACACTAATCTGGCTATGTTCTATAACTGGTAGAGTCATAACTTATATCCATTTTATAATCTTATCTAAAGTGGTCAGCGTTTTGCACTGGCTCATTGTGAAAATGATACACAGTATTTACATACCTGTTGCGTTTTCTTCTGTGTTCAGTTGGATTCCTTAGCGATTTTTCTTTGTCATCAGTGAGACAGTTTTGTCCTGATGTGTGTGTGTGTTTGTGTGACCGTGTCCAGCCACAGTTGGCGGTGCTCTGCTTCTTTCATTTTCCACAGTGTGTGCAGGCTGTGTGGCCACTTCCAGGTGGTTCTGAGTTGTGCTGCATCACCGTTTGCTGTCCTATGCATGCCCGTCTGCTGGGGGGCGCTGTGCCCCATTGGTTTGATGTTTTTTTTTTTTTTCTGCTCTTTCCAGGTTCTTTTTATTTGATCAGGTTTTCTTATTTTCCTATAAATTAAAAAAAAAAAAGATGCAATGAACTGTGGACAAGGTGGATTTGGGTTAAGTAGGCACAATCAATCAACTTTCTTTTATATAGCACCCTTTACAGGCAATTTACAAGAAAAAACAAAAGGAGCATCTCAAATAAGCAAGATCATTCATGCATGCTAAATTAAAATGAAGAGTCTACAAAGGTGAAAATGGACTGATGCTACCCTTCAAGAAGAACATGATGCTGGCCTTTTACGCCTTCTTGTAACTTCTATTTTAAGACTCTTGGAGGAGTCTGTCAGCAGTGTGTGCTAATTCAAGAAGAACACAATTGTGGTAGCTATGGCTTTTCTGTCCTTGAAAGTTATGTAGCATATCATCAGTAGTGGTTGTTTAATAATACGAGGGGGCTCCATTGTTGGATTAAGTAACATTGCTTATTTTGATTACCTTTGCCACACAAACAGCTCAGATGTGGTATGATGGAAAATGTAAGTGGACTGCTTATCTGCCTCAGTGGTGAAGAGCTCAAGTCAACAAACCCAGTCATGCTAATAGTCCTCGATGAACTGAACACAAGGCTGAGCCTCTGTTGGAGACGATTCCAAAGAGAACACAGAAAAGTGGTCAGTGTTGCCCATGGCCTTGAAGAAGATCATAAAACTGGTCATTGGTGTCTCACCTTTGCTCGGGTTGGCTGTCAGTGTTGGTATTAAAGGAGGTCACAATTCACTGTTTATGAACAGCACCCTGATGGTATATGGCCTCTTGTCAACTGCCATTCTCTTCGGGCCATTATAAAAAAAGTCCAGCTGCAAAATATTAACTCTTGGAGCTCCATTGTCACTATTAATAATAATAATTCTTTACATTTATATAGTGTTTTTCTCACTATTGAAATTGTTCACCATGCAGGGAGGATCTGGGAAGTGTTCTTTGTTCTGCATGTCTTCTTTTTATTCAAGGTAATTAACTCTGAGGTGGTGATAATGAATGAAGGTCCTGAAGTTACTCTATGTCAGGGGTCCCAGCTCTAGTCCTTGAGGTTTTCATTCTAACCCTTTTCTTAATTAGTGACCTGTTTTGCTGCTAATTAACTTTTTTTGATTAATTTTAATTGACTTGCTCTTGAAGACTCAGACCCCTCAATTGTTTCTTTTTCCTTTATGAGCAGCCAAACAATAATGAGATACAAAATGAGCCAAAACATGTCCAGCAGACTGTGACCATCATACAATATCTGAAAATAAAGAAAGGTGGAGCTCTCGGGAATGTTGATCTGCTCAGGTCCACAAACATCTTAATGGTGCTCTTAGAAAAGAGAACATCAACAATTTTGCAAATATATGCTATTGCATAATGAGAGCAGCAACAAGGCATGAAATTAAAGAACGGGTTTAATTAACAACAAGAATCGGCACCTCATTAAGCAACTGGTTGGAGTGAAATTGATTGGTTTTTGAGCCCTTGACTTAGTTGAAAACCTTCAGCCAATGCGGCCCTCCAGGACCGGAGTTGGGGCCCCTGCTCTACATGAAGTATCATGGTCAAGCAGGATTTCGACAAGGATACCTTTGAAAGTTTGATGCTCCTTTTTATTTAAAACTTTACTGGAAAAAAAGAAATGCAATATTTAATTTGTTTTAGACAGCTTTTGCAAAGAGGCATTAAAGCCTGCCAAACAGAAAAAAAGGCCAGTTTCATACTTCTCTGAAAAGGCCTTTGGTTACAGCAACATGAAGGCCACACATGGTAAGTTGTGTGAATGCCCCAAGGAGCAGGGGGCAAGGCAATTGGCATGTTGCCGGCATGGATTTCACATACCAGTGTTTGCCAGACACTTTGTGTTAATCTGCTCCACTCCACTCTGTCCCAACTGTAGGGAAGGCTTCAGTAAGATCAGCAGGAGAACTGCAAGTGAGTACATCAGACTGGTCCATCCGAGAGTATGTTTCAGATCTGCCACCAACACTGCTGAGAGGCACAGTGTGACACGATATATATATACAGTGTATATATATATATATATATCCAACTTATACAAAGAATACACGACACATGTTTTGCCTTAATTGGGGATCATCAAGTGTATGCACCTTTGCTTACGGGGATCAAACCTCGAACGTCAGCGCCTGATATATATATATATATATATATATATATATATATATATATATATATATATATATATGCTGTATATATGTATTAATACTTTTTTAAAACCCTTGAAATAGCCTGTCAAAATAACGGTCAGTAATGCATACTAATTCAAGATGAACACAACTTTGGGAAGCATGGCTGTCATTGCTGTTCTGTCCTTGAAGAACGTTATGTAACAAGTCATCAGTACTGGGCCATTTACTAAGAATACCACACCATCGGACTGAGCAGCGCAACTTCTTTATTCTTCTCAAGGTTAAATAAACCCAACGTCAACTACATAGAAGATTTAGTATCCCTTGACCCTGTAACGGAATAAGCGGGCCCGTAAAATAAAGAGGATTGTTTGGACGAAAAGTAAATTCTGAAATTCTGCTATTTTCACTGGCGACATGTGCACCATCCGATCCAGGAAATCGGCTTGAAGGAACGTCAGGTGAAAGCTCACTTGTCGGCAGCACTTAATCTTCTATTTTTGTATTCTTATTTTCTCCCAGTCCAATGCTTTATTAGATCCTTTTTTGCAAATGTGCATACCGAATAAGGGAAGTCGCTGAAAAATACTCAGCACACTCTGCTTCATGCGA
Organism: Erpetoichthys calabaricus; assembly: GCF_900747795.2. NCBI lineage: Eukaryota > Metazoa > Chordata > Cladistia > Polypteriformes > Polypteridae > Erpetoichthys > Erpetoichthys calabaricus. The sequence goes on from NC_041394.2 coordinate 37,293,484, forward strand.
AAGAAGACATAATTAGGACTTCTCTTGACAATGATTAATGAGCTGCTTTTTCTGGGGCATTCTTAAGAAGAAGGAAATCTCAAATGATTTGAAAGCAAAATTATAATGGATTCCACTTTCCTGCCAAAGCCCTTAGTAACACAGCGTTTTGCTCGCTCCCTCTTGCCTGGTGACTTTGCCTGCAGTGATATTTTCACATGGCTCTGGGTACAGCGTTCTTCCCAGTTGCTGAGGTCAGCCTAATAGTTTTTTGGATGGTTTTCATTTCAACATCCCTGACTACCACGAGTCCACCATTTTTATTGTTCTTGGGCTGATTTTTGCCCCATGTTCAGTGTGCTACCCCTGCAACCTCACACTGGCCCCAGAATGCCATGTTGTGAGATGTGTGGCCGTTAATGAGGGAAACTCTTTTCCTGGAAAACTGTCCTGGCCTGCTTTCTCATATAGCCGAATACAAATAGGAAAGGCAAACCGATGCCCAAAGGTAAGGTCAACGAGTAAAGGTGAACTGATCTAATATTCTTTTAATTCAGTCTTGAGCTGCCTTTAGGTAAATAAAAGATCAATTTTAAATCAAGCTAAAATATAGCTGAATGCAACTCTGCATGTCTCCCTGAACACTGGCTCTGTAGAATTAACAATTTGTCTTTTCCCTTCCTGTTCTTTTTATTTTTTTTTTTAACTTTAGCCAGAGAACTTGCTTCTGGCAAGCAAGTGTAAAAATGCAGCGGTCAAGCTTGCTGATTTCGGGTTAGCCATTGAGGTCCAAGGAGACCAGCAGGCTTGGTTTGGTACGTACCCCCTCTATTTCCTCTTCCTAACACCCCGACTGTATTTTTTTAATGAAGATCTTCTGGTTTTTTTTGGATGACCTCCCAGCAGGTCATTCTGGTAATCTCTTCCTGACGCACCGTCTGATGATCGTCCGCTATCTGCCCAGAGTTTCTGGTCACCTGCCCTTTCTGCCAGAATTTGCCAAAACCTCTTGTGCTCCTTGTGATCTGCTCACTAGCTACTACATTTGCTTTTTAAAAAATCGTGAAAAGCCATCATTTACTTGAATTATCTGATGACAACATCAAAGCAGAGCAGATGGGAAGGATTTTTTTTTCTTTGCTCATCATTTGCACTTTCAGTCTTTCAGACAGGCGACAGAAGATATAAAACGTGGGCATGTGTCCTCTGATTTGTTTTTGTGAGCTAAGGAATTGTCAGCCTATCAGGATGCTGTGACAGTTGTGGACTTTACAACATACTTAAGTAAACTTTACACCGGAACCAAAACAACGACACCGCAGTTCAAAGTAAAAAAAGAAAATGAAGGTGCATTCAAAACAGTAATACTAATTACAGCAGGGAAGAGTGTGAAACACAGAAGGGTAAGCAACAAACCTCAGGGCCTACCTCATACAAAGACCCCCAGGAGGACTGGTGCACTACCCACTGTACATCACAATTCTCCATTCACCATTACTCTAACAAACTGCTCTCCAGCTCTAGCATTCTTTCCACCCAGAAGTTCAGCCATTGTTAACCATTGGCCTTTAAACTTGGACCCATAATTATTATGGGATGACCTGTACAATACAATTTATTTCTTGTATAGCACAAAGTCACGTAAGGAATGCCACAATGGGCTTTAACAGTCCCTGTCTTTTGTCAGCCCCCCCAAGCTTTAACTCTCTAAGAAGACAAGAATAAACTCCCCCAATAAAACCCTTGTAGGGAAACAGTGGAAGAAATCATGGGAAAGGCGATTCAGAGAGGGAGACCCCTTTCCAGGTAGGTTGGGAGTGCAATGGATATCAAAAATGGGGTAAATACAATACACAGAACAGAACACACGTAATCCTCTTCACAAATCTAGATGGCCAATCTAGCATTGCCACGTCAGGAATACAATACAATAGTACAATAGTAATTGTACAAGTACAGAGCAAAATGCAAGAGTAGATGATATCACATAAGAGGATTTATATTTGTTCAGAGTCCTGGAGACCTCAGCCATCAAGCTGCCTCCCCCCTGCTAGTCATTCCACAGCTGAGTCAGTGCTGGGCCAGCCAATCTGATGAAAGGACCCCTCTACCCAGTGACTCCAGTGCTCCCCTATGACCTGTGACAAGTATTTCCTTGTTCACTAGTAACCACCCAAGCCCTTATGTTGTACAGTGTGACTTTATCAGCATCAGGTGCTACTGTATGCTTCCCTCACCACAGAGTTGTACTTGGGAGGGCCAGATTATCCGTTTATGGCTAGAATACACTGCCTTCTAATGGTTTGTGGAACAGCAACAATATTAATGAACACATCTTAATTGGTTACAGCATTATGGATACTGCTTGTGCCCCCTACTGTTTATAAACAGTATCACTACCTCCAGGTCCTTCACGCAGTGTGAAATGAGTAATATTTGTCCTGAGACAGGTTTAGCAGTGCAAAATCACCTTGTTAGTCCAGTGATATCATAACCAGTGCTGGGCATTACTGAACAAAATGTGAATGTTGTGCCTGAGTTGAAAAAATGACCAGGAGATAAAGATGGTCTAAAACAATAAGGGACAAAAATAGGAATTACCAAACGAAGTCTAAAAAGTAAGAAAATGACATGATGTTCCTAAAGATATTTTAGGATTTAAAGCCCCCCTCCAAATTAAAACACCCCTAAATTCATTATATATTTACCCAGGACCATTTCTTTTGTGTTTTAGAAAGTAATCCACATAACAGCCCTGATAATCAGGTGATAGCAGTGGGACAGAGTAATGCTACGTTACATTTACCTCGGAAGTCAGAGGTCGGAACACAGCACACTTGAGTTGAGCGCATCCAGTAAAACTTTCGGAAAAGCAATACAGACGCCTTCAAGGAAACCTGCTGTGCTTGCGCTTTTGGAATGCAGACAACTACTGAACAAGTTGATAGCAATGTAGTACTCAGTATTTTACACATCCAAACACTGTAGCAACATGTCTATAGATAGCTGTCGGACAGTACTGTATGTGAGACAGAAGTGCTAAGGAACAGTATATAACACCACAGCTTTCACTTCCATTGATACCTGGCACAGCCATCATGGATTTTGAGGTCAGGTTTGGTGAGGCTCTTCCAACTTTCCGAGTAGGAAATCTAATTGGTGGGGACATTCCAATCGAAACCCCCTATTTGGAACTCGGAAATTCTAATTTCCCAGCTCACATGGAATGCAGCATTACCATCAACAACATGGCTGAAGCCCTGAAAAGAAACTACACAATGTCTGCACTTGTGGGAGGAAACAAAATGGTGATGCAATGACTTCACCGAAATACTTGTAAAAATCTAATCTATTGGAAAAAAGGCAAAAAAAAAAACAACTTGGGGAAATTAATTCTGAATAAAGTAACACCGAGATCTTAACAGTGGCCACCATAACCAAACAGCCCTAAAAACATTAAAATATATAACAGATCTGTAGTTTTTTTAGTCCTCTTGAAAGAGCAGAGTTCCACACTTTTACCAAGAGGAAAAGAAAGAAGTGAAGTACCACCCATCTGACTGATACAGAGCTTTCAGTTTGACAACTCTTATAGCAAGTAGTTTGTTTAACTTAAAATACATACTTAGAGATTTTACAGTCATTTTCTAAACCGCTTTGTCTTGAACTGAATTTGTAAATGTTATGTTGTAAACGTTTTTGCCAAACAGCTTAGTTATATTTAACTTTTCATGGTAAATATAAATACAGTGGAACCTCGTTTTGCGAGCATAATTCGTTCCGGAAACGTGCTCGTAGTCCAAAGCACTCGTATATCAAAGTGAATTTCCCCATAAGAAATAATGGAAACTCAGATGATTTGTTCCACAACCCAAAACTATTCATATAAAAATGATTAATACAAAATATAAAGTAAAAATACATAAAACAAATTAACCTGCACTTTACCTTTGAAAAGAATCACGGCTGGTGTGAGTGAGTTTCTAAACTCTTGTGGGATTCCACCCAACGGGACGACACGCGGAAGAGCGTCCCAAAGCAATCGTAGACTCCCAGTGCTGTAGCAGTTCGCCGTAAAAGCGAATCTGAAAAGATCGTGGACATGCTATAAGCGCCTGCCGTCGATGGGTGATACAAGGAACAAGGAACATTATAAATGTGCAGGGCCCTGCCTGACTGCTATGTCTTTGTATAGGAGAGCGCAGATCCCGCTACAATAAATAACCGCGCTGTTGCTGTTTCAAGCTGAATAAAGCTGGTGTTGCTAAAGTACTGAGACTCAGCTTTGTGTTGTAGGGTGCAAGACAGGGACTCGCACGTCACAGCACACACACGCACGAGCACATGCGCGTGCGCACACACACAGACACACACGCGAGCGAGCGAGCACACACACATATGCACACACGCACGCACACACAGTCACAATGCTAATGCTGTAGTAAACAGTATACACTCGTACGGATGTTGACTATATGAGTGAGGCACGCCGACTCAGACGGAGAATAGGAGACAATTGCCCACAATCCCGCAGAGAGAGAGAGAAGAACCATCAGCTCAGTTGTGATCAAATGACGCTCAGCAGACACAGCGTATACATACTACTCGTACTGCAAGACCTCACTCGTTTATCAAGTCAAAATTTATTAAAAATTTTTCCTCGTCTTGCAAAACACTCGTAAACCAAGTTACTCACAAACCAAGGTTCCACTGTAAATATAAAAGCAAAGCAAATATCAAACAACAATCAATGGTAGAGATAAAAATTATATGTTGTATCTTAGCTGTAGCCTAAGCAGCTAATACGAATAAACTGTCAGGCATCCCCTGGTCTTGTTTTTCACAGTTGACAAGTGGCTTAATAACTGCTATGGACTTGAAGGATGGACATTATAACGTATGTCTTATTCATATAATGGTTACAGCTTGGGTCCACCTGCCACGTCACACTAACTGGCATATTGCATGGATAGTGATTCACCCCAGCCTGGACTTGGCACAGCCTGCTTTTTGGTGGCGGTCCTATTCAAATCAACAAGGGACACTCATCATAAGGAATACAATACTAAATTTTGCCCAAATGTTTTTCTTCACTCAAAGAGCCTTGGACACATGGAATAAATTGCCAGGTAGTGTGGTAGAGAGCAGGACTTTAGAGACCTTCAAATCTCGACTTGATGTTATTTCGGAGAAATTAGGCGGATACGATTGGCAAGCCTTGTTGAGCTGAGTGGCCAGTTCTCGTCAGCTCTAGTGAAGTGTCACTTTTTGTGCAAGGTACGTTTTAATATGGTACAAACAGGACAGTTTAGTTACTGCTACAGAGGTGTTTTACCTGCATTGTTGAAACTTACAACATGGTTCTTGTTGTAATCAGGTTTTTTAACGTCTTTTTCTCAATTTTGGACTTTCTGTACATTTTTATATTGCGGATCAACTGCTTACACTATTTTATTTTTTTGTGAAGACACCATTTTGTCTTCTGTTTGTTGGATGGTTAACACCACTTTGCTGTATGACCGTGGTCATTTTGTTTAATAGCACTATGTCTATTGCCAGTCATGTGGCTACTTTTGTCATCATGTCCTACTTATAAAAGATGATGAGTGACATTTTCTGGTTGTTAAAAGGTAAATTCACTCCCAAGGGGTTCATTTTAGTAAGATGGATTAGAAAATAAAGGTACCAAAGTGTAAACAAATGTGGGCTGAGGCCTTTCATCAGAAGGCCTAAATCACCAATAGTCAAAGCTGAACACTCAAAAGGATTCAACGCCTTATATAGTGCTTTCCCAAAATAGCTAATTATTGAGCATGAAATGGTTTGCTTCTTAAATCCAAAAACACCAGCGACACCACAATACAATCTTAAATGGTGTTGACTATATACAGCACTGCCATGAGTCAGATGACTAGTAACGAGTGCCATTGCCAACAACAAAATAGGTGAAGCTACATGTCAGTTCAAAGTGCAGCCGTCATGAGGTCACCACACAAACAATTAAATGATTACAATGCTAAACAATAAGCAAAACATATGCCTAACTTTGAAAGGATAAGATTCACCACACAGGTATTCAGGTAGTGAATGTTTCTCAACTTAACAAAAAAAAACCCCAGAAAACTTTCAGCCTTCTTTTTTAGTGGAAACTGAAATATGAAGATTTTACCGTTACGACTTATTGTTCAGTCCTCTTAAGTATCATTCTGGTTTCGTCTCTGATTTTTTTTGACTCAAGCCATTTGCTTGGCCATGTTACTGCCAAACCCTTTACATGTCCATCTCCAGCTCACAAACTATCACTGACATTATTTTTGACCCCATCTGGATCATGGCACTTCTCACTGTACTACACCTCATTGTAGAACAAACGAGGATCAAGAAAGGGAGGTAAATATGGTAGGGGACTTGGTCATACGAGGGAAGACTGAGGACACATGTTCATGTTTTAATCACCTGTCAGCTATCTGAGAACAAATAAGTGCAACTGATGCAAAATCGATTCAAGATGGAACACACTTCTGTACAGGTGAGTAAAACTGCTTTTTTCACTCACATACTTTTCAGATCTTTCATTAAGTATGGTACAGGCTCATCTTATGCGAGTTACGTATTTTATTGTAATGGAAACCTGCACATAGTGCAATGTCCATAGACTGCTCGTTGTGCTGCCCATATATTATAGTGAACTAATACATACAGTATGTACACACATAAGCAGCTACAGATTTCAAAAAAATCATAGGATGCAGGCAGTAAGATGGGGTGACAGACAATGGGAGTGTGTGAGGCAAAGCCAGACCTTGGGTGTAGCACGTCTCCTCTGTGTAGAGCAGTGAGTATGACAGAGCAAGAGTATGGAGCTGGGCAGTCTTCCTTTCTTTCACTCCGTTGTATGGAAGGTAGACATTATGTTGTTACTTGCACTATCACATACAGTGATGAGTGTGAGAAAGGTTGAAAGAGCAGGAGTGTTTCACTCTTTCTCACATCATCTTAAGCCAGGGTGAATTACACAGAGCAGGATTATGGGGAAGAGCACACATTGCTGTGCTCCACATTCAGTGCGAGAGTGTAGGAGTAATGCGTGTCTCACAATTTTCACACCGTTTCATGCCAGGGTGAATGAGGCAGAGCCCCAGTGTGAACAAGTGTGCATCATTCTTTTTCTTGCACCACTATGAAAGAGAGACAGCATGGAAAGTGTACATCTTCCTCTGTGCCACTGTATACCACACTGAATGAGACAGATCAACAGTACAAAAGTCGCATATTACGTCATGAAAGAATGAAAGGTCTAACTGTCTTTGTAATGTAGAATTTGTCTCTGAGGTCACCTGAAAAGAAGTGGGGGACAAATGGTAACATTTATTATCACAATATCTTTAAAAGAAGGATTCTCTTGTAAATTAACATAGACGTTTTGGTGGTTCTGTATCTTGGTTTGAAGTAACTCGTACTTTCTTTAGGATTTGCTGGCACGCCAGGCTATCTGTCACCAGAGGTGCTGCGGAAGGAGGCCTATGGAAAACCTGTAGATATCTGGGCATGCGGTGAGTCTTTTACAGTTTTAATTCAGATCAGCACTTTCTGCATTTTTTTTCTCTTTTACATAAATTAACATTTACAGGTGTTCATTTGGCTGTTTTTCTTCATATGAAGTGCAGAGAGAGGCAGTGACTTGTGAGTCAATGATGAAGAATGAACTTTGAAATGTCCTTTTCCACTAAGCCACTCAGCCTTTAATCCCTACTCTTTTTAGTTTAACAGATTATTTTATTCATGACTATCAGCATATTCATCTCTTACCTCACCTAGGGCTACATTTATAATGCTTGCGTACACACAAATAGGGGCTCAAAATGTGCGTATGCAACTTTCCACACAGACATCAGGGTTTATATAAGAAAATTTCATTTGAAAGTTTTCGTATATTTACAGCAACTCTGACCCATGTGTATGCAATTTTTCAGAGAAAATGGACCCTTGATCAAGCAGGGAAATACAGCCAAATCAACTAACTACATGATGACTCACAAGTACAATAATTCATATCACTGAGACGTTATTATAATATATGTTGATATGACAAATGCATTAAACGTCAAAAGTGCTGAATATGATGTACAGACTCTATACTGTTCTCTACATTTATAATGTTCCTTGGATCACCCATCAATGACAGGTGCTTATGGCACAACCGTGGTCAGCTTGGATTTGTTTTTTGTGGAGAGCCGCTGTAGCGCTGAGAGCCTGCGATTGCCCAGGCAATAGAGAAGCTGTCTTCCACAGACGCAGCGATCACGCTTCTGGATGTTCTTCTGCATGTTGTCCCGTTATTTTAATTCCCTTTTAAAAGGGCCAATGCTGCGTATTTCCAATATCTTTATTTTTTGTCAGTTTGTATCGACTACCTGAAGTTGTCACTTCTCAGGGCACTGGGGGACGGCTCAGGAATATCTCAGCTAAGCTTCACTCCATCATGCCTGCTGTGCTCGAAGCCGTTTACCAACTGGCAAGGCACTATGTTGAGTCCTAGTTTTTGTATGGTTTTCCCAACATAAAAAGACAAATTTGCACCAGTTTCTGGTTCTAGTAACATAATCAGAACACTTTACATTACTTATATTCTAGTAAGGGCACCTGGCAAGAATGAAGCTGCTTTTGTTAACCGTAAATAGTTACATTCCATTAATGCACAAGTCATCCAAGATATGATTGGCAAACATTGTGTCTTGATGGCCTGGATCACCCTGTAATTCATTTAATTTGAAGCAAAGTAGCTTTGACAGACAGATGGCTAGCTTTTTATTAAGGTAACTGTCTGAACCCTCAGTGTTTCACGTGGCCTGTACTAATAATCGTAATAGGAATCACTTCATTATATGTGCCAGGTAATAGTCGCTACCCACTTAGACAATGGTGCCTTACACCTTTCCCAGACCCTTAGAACACAGAGGAGAGTTGCTATAATGCCGCGTATGATCATGCCTTCTCACACATACTCTTGAATGCAGATGGTGGGGTCTCGAAGCTTCAGGAGGGAGAGGCTGAAGTTCTGCAGCATTGAGATTGCATATGTATAAGTTTGATTAGCATGCTCCGTTATCAGGCTCATTCAGGCACATGGTTTTACAAGGTGATGGTGATTTATAAAAGATAAATTGCATAGAAATGTGTGTACACCATGTTTTATAAATCTGATTTTTTTGATGTGCAAATTTTCCTGTTTTTTTTTTTTTTGGTATGTGCATGTTTTCATGCTTGAGTCCACACAAAGTTTTATAAAAGAGGCTCCTTTTATCTATTTGGTTACTTCTATTGGTAGCTATTACACACCTTCTTAAATAAGATCAGAAAAATGGAAAAAGTCAAACTTTTTTTTTCATTCCCAAGAGATCAAAAAGAGAAAATACCCGTCCTTATATCCATGTTATAGAAAGACTTGCGGTTAATTTTCTCGTTTTAATCCTAGACACTATCAGGTCTGCTTATCTACCTATCCATTCAAGTATTCATTCATTACTACGTCTTCTAAGAATAATATATATGCCAGTGACCCCATAGCCTGGTAGTTCAGGCACTGACCTTCAAAACACAAGGTTGCCAGTTGAGGCCCAGTGTAATCTTCTGCATAGTGTAGTCACCCTGCCTATCTAACATTTCAAAAATGTGCAGGCCTCAAAAACAAAAGCCAGATCTATATATGGACTGCACCAAATTAGTGTAGGCCTCACCGGTCCCAGACTGCCTAGTCCTAAACAAAGATGGAACAAAGGCTAATAAAGTCACAAAATGAGAGAGGGAAAAACTTTAAAAAGCTCAAACCAAATTCATTCAAATTTAAATATCTTTAAATATGTATTAAGCAAGATTCAAAAAACATGACCAAAAATCAGACAAGAACAAAAATAGGTTTGCCTAAAAGTCAGACCTAAAAGGAAGCACAAAATCAGTAACAGTACCTGAAATGAGAGCAGTGGTCAAAGTCAGTAAATCTATTAAAGTAAGAAGTCAAAATCAGGAATCATACAAAGAAACCATGGCGTAGCTGCCATTTCATCTTCTGCTTCGTCTTAAAAACCAGCTGCAGCTTCAGGTGGCCCTGCATACATACGAAGTACAAGTAATATAACTTAAAGAGCTTGTCAACACAAAATCAACGTTAACTCATAAACACAAAATTATCAATAAACAAAATATGAATTATATCATGCAACAAAAGTCTTACTGACAGTGCACTTTTCTGAGGAATAAAAAGGTGCTCGGAGGCTCTTCCAGTATGGGGTCATTGGAATCAGTGGCGGCGCTGAGAATATCTTTTTGTAAAGATGAGAGGTCACAAGGACAGCTTTGAGACAGACATGCTGCCCATTACAACACCAGGCTTTTTAATTTTCTGATCTTTTGGTTGGTGGTTTTATGATATTTGACATGTTTACAAAGTTAAAGTTCAGTTTTTCACACCAAGATTGCATCTTCATCCAGCTGATCTGTTATCCCATTCAAGCTGGATTAATTGTCACTGTCAAGCAGGGGCACAACAAGTTGTTTTTTTTTTTGTCCTGTAGTGATGTACCTCAGTCAGCAGGGTACTTCTGCCCCCCCCCCCACTTTGATGAAGGAGTGGTATACTTTAATTCACAATGATTTGTGGGATTATCCCCCTTGAAAACAGAGCGCTGTACTTTATTATGTTGTGAATGGGGGACAGTGAAGCTATTTCTGGACCCCCTGCCTCACTGCACCCACTTCATCCCTCTAGTTGTGCCATCAAGGATGCCTTAAGCGATTCTCAGACAAGTTCCTGGAATTGAAACAAATTACGTTGCCGGTCTTGTTCTGGAGGTCAGCTTCTGGATTTCTGTGGTCTTGTTATATGGCCTTGCTTTTGAGTGTTTTTATTGCAACAAAAACTTTGAACACTGAACAGTAATTATCAATAAAATGTCTGCACAATTACTATCTCTAAAGATTCACAATCAGTTAAAACATTGACCATGCCATAAAAGCATGTTTCCTTCATAATAAATTGAAAGAGAAAAATGAAGAATGCTTCTACAGGTCACTATTCTAAATCTGCAGTTTGACATTCCCAGTGTATTCCTCCTAGAAAAGCAGAAGAGACAAGTTGTATTCTCTGCTTCAAAATCAACCAGACCCCCTCAGTTTAGAACAGTCTTACACTGGTGGTCTGTACATTTTACTCTCCTCAATTACACATGTTAACCTAATCTCCGTTTGCATGACCATTTTACACAGTCCATTCTTAATCTTTACTTTCTGAGCCATTCAAACGTACTTGGCACAAGTGAACGTGTTATGTTTCTCTTTTTCTGTTAGGTGTAATTCTCTATATCTTGTTGGTGGGCTACCCTCCTTTTTGGGATGAAGACCAACATAAGCTGTACCAGCAGATCAAAGCTGGAGCCTATGATGTGAGTAGCATAATGACACATTGGACAAAGGACTGAGGTGTACTAGACTGTGAGAGGAGCTCATTGTGAATTTGAGACCATACTTTTTCAAATTCAGAAGTAATAAAAACATATCAGATTAAATTTAAAGATTTACTAATTCACTGTGATACCACTGTTAATGAAAAGCTACAATATTTTAGGAATACTGAATAAATGTATGTATTGTGTGTTTGGTCATTGTGATCTAAAAACTACAGTGTTAGCTGAAGTAACAGGTAACTTTCTATGACGTTCATATCCAGTGGTCCAGATCTGAATCACTTTGTAGAGTTTGCTCATTCTGCCTGTGTCTGGGTGAATCCCCCCACATTCCAGAATCTTGGCTGATTGGTGACTTTAAATTGGGCTGGTGGTTGTGTGAATGTGAAGTAGACTGGCACTCCTTCCAGGGTTGTTTTTGACGTTTCTCCCAGTGTTACCAGGATTGGTTTCAACCCCAGCAACCTTAAATTGAACTAAGATGGTTTATGTGGATGTTAAGAAAACAAACTTTACTTGAAGCTAGTGTCATATATGCACCAAACATGTTATGCCTGCGCATACCATTTCGTAAACATTTTTTGCACCATAGTGGATGCCCTCTCTATCTCTTTCCTATGGAGTCTTGCCTTCTCTGTAGTTGAGCTCTTGACCATCTCCCTATTCTGAATTATACTATGATTCCCTGCCACAGTATGATAAAATGAGGGCTGGCCTCCCAAAATCAAGCTCCAGGATTTTAGAGGCCTAGCATCCAAAACTGGATTTTCTCCAAAATTTTAAGTAGACTGAAGAGCACACAGACACAGAAGTGGGTAAAGCCAGCAACAAAGCAATCCTTAAAATCTTCAGTATCATAAATGAACAAAGATAGCAAGAAAAGCCATGAAAACCCTTTTGATTCTTTAAAAATAAAATGATATATTATCAAAAAAGAAAGAAATCTTTAAAGAAGAGAAAAAGGTGAAGCACAGGGTTTACCTAAAAGGCAGTTCAAGTAACACAATACAGTCCACTATCCAAATTAAAAATAAAACACAAAATAAAGCAAAGAATTGAAAATCAGGAATCCACAAAAGTATGTACAATCAAATGCTGCCCAAGAACTAACAATGTGTGCCTGGAATAAACAGACAAAAGAATTATCATTTAGATGAAACAGCATGGTTGTCCCGGACCCGGATATTCTATATTAAGGGCACATAAATAAATAAATTTACATAAAAATGAAAGTACATACATTTGTTGTTTGTTTATTATAATAACGTTTGATAAAACTTTAGTTGAAGTACTGCAACAATGAATCCATTACTCATTTATTCTTTTGTGACAGGACATTAACAAAGAATTATTTTTTATTAATTACACTTCTAAACCATCAGTAAACAGGTAATTCATCTCAATAGTGATCTATCTATCTATCTCTATCTCTATCTATCTATCTATCTATCTATCTATCTATCTATCTATCTATCTATCTATCTATTATATAGTGCCTTTCCTATTTATCTATCTTCCTTGGCAAGGATCATACATCTGACATACCTTCTGGGAGTGGGCCAGATTTAAAGGGCTGGGACAAAAAGGGGTGGAGCCAACTCTGTGGAGGATGAAGGAGAAGACAATGTTAATGTCACTGCCCAAGCTTGTCCCGGCATAAAAGTGCTTACCTCACTAGAACATATCTATCTATCTATCTATCTATCTATCTATCTATCTATCTATCTATCTATCTATCTATCTATCTATCTATCTATCTATCTATCTATCTATCTATCTATCTATTATATAGTGCTTTTCATATCTATGTATCTATCTATTATATAGTGCCTTTCATATCTATCTATCTTAATCTATTATATAGTGCCTTTCATATCTATCTATCTATCTATCTATCTATCTATCTATCTATCTATCTATCTATCTATCTATCTATCTGTCTATCTGTCTATCTATCTATTATATAGTGCTTTTCATATCTATGTATCTATCTATTATATAGTGCCTTTCATATCTATCTATCTTAATCTATTATATAGTGCCTTTCATATCTATCTATCTATCTATCTATCTATCTATCTATCTATCTATCTATCTATCTATCTATCTATCTATCTATCTAATTAATCAACATACTTTAAAAGAAAAAACAGCACAATAACATACAATAAAGACATTTAAATAACAAGTTTTTAAGTCTACCCCAAGGGGTCAAAAATGCCATGTTATTGCAAATACCAAAAGAAAAATGACCCTCATGCATGCATTAATAATGCTTTTTTAGATTTTCTGATTTCTGACTTTTGCTTTCTATGTTTTTTCCTTTGATTCATTGATTCACACTGTAGCTTGATGTAGCACAGGGTTGATAATATTCTCTGTTGCTTTAAGCTTCATCTTCTGGTCGTCCCTTTAAATGTGGTAGGCTTTTCTGTGCGAGGGTGACAGTTCGACACTCATAAAGCGATTGTATCGTATCTGTGTCCTGCGCCTGCCCCTCTGCTCTGTACTTGTGCACCCCTTCACCCCTTTGCGTAATAAACAACATTTGCAGCTGCAGTAGTGCACTGGTGTGTGGAGGCTACACAAGCAATCAGTGCGTACTGATCTAAGTAACTTGGGTAAGTGTTCATAAAATCTTAATGTACAAAAAGCAGTTCCAGAAATAGCCTTTTTGAGTTTCTGTTGGATTGTAAAAATATTTCAGATATTCCAGTTCAACATTTCTAGCTGCCCTGAACAAATCTTGGTTTAACTTGTACATTTACAAATACGCCACTTTTAATAGTATTTTAAGTTTTACAACAACTTGTTAAGTGTGTGTTTGGCACAACTCCCTGTCAACATTAATTATCTTTTTTCGAAACAGGGAAATAAATGACAAAACATTACATGCAAAAGAGAAGCAGACAAGAAGATGCCTCTCGTTGGGTGACGTTACAGTTTTGTTCCGCACCCTTTTAGGAATGGCGTTGGATTAGCTCATAAATTCATCCATGGATGTCCTTTGTCTACACACTGTAAAAATGCATATGCAAAAACTAGACAAAAAAATTAAATGGGAGATGTTTTGCTTGTATCTAGCATAAAAAAAAATCTGCCAAGTGGGTAAGCAAAATTTGCTTGACAAGATTTCTTAAAGTAAGCTAAATAATCATAAGTACAAATTTTTAGATAATTCAATAATTCTTACAATTGGGAAAACTAGATTTAATATCATGACTTAAATACTTTTCACTTTTTGCAGTGCAGGCCATCATCATGGCTGCCAGGCTTGTAGTTTGTAGATTGTATTCAACTTATCAATAAGGAGACGTTAAAAAAGGTTTACGCTCGGACAGTAATTGTAATTTTTATAATAAAGTTGCCATGCTGGCTATGACATTTTGTTTCAATGGCAGTCTTGTCAGCCTCCAGATTTTCTAATCAGATAAAATGAAGGACATGTTGTGAGACCGAGTTATTAACAGAAACACCAGTAAAACCAAACAAGTTTTACTTGACATGAAATCACAAAGCTTTTCTAAGCCACTCACAATAAACATTTTGTCTTGCTTGAGCAACGACTCCTCTGTTGCTGAGTTGGCATATGAATTATTCATCCAGTGTGTCACATAGAGGTGGTCCAGCAGATGAGAGGCTGGTGGTAATCATATGGGGCCACGTCCGGAAAATGGAGTGGGGGCCGCATCTCCTCAAAGGACAATTTCCCAATGCAGCTTCCACAACTCATGCAGTGTGAGTGGGGCATTGACATTTGTGACGATGCGGGTTCTGCTCCATGCTCCCATCTAGACTTCTGGGGAGCTCTCGAACCTGACACCGTTGGTAATGTCACCGATTAGCTAGACAGTGAAGACATCAACAACAAAGCAAGGGGATGGTTCAAAAAGTGCAGAGTGCTTTTATTTAATAACAAAACCAAAAACAATGTCCAAATAAATAAGTGCAGTGCATCACAAATCTTTAAATAAATAATCCATTCAAACAGAGGTGAGTCCGTGGAGGATAAAATTCAATAAATACATCCTTTTAAAACGAGGTTAAAATGATAATGGCTGGAAGCAGTCTTGTCTTAAAACTCCGGTGCTTTCTTCTTTCTATTGGTGGCTCCCCTGCTTCTCCCATACGGGCCCCACAACAGAGGAGTCTCCCTACCAGCAAATACAGATCCCTCCTGTTCTGGTCTGGTAGCCTTCTGATCCCCGGCTACGTAAGGCTCCAGCCGGACTGAGATTTGGGTTCGCTCCCCAGTGGCCAGGGTGCTCACGCTGGATATCAACACGCCCAAAGCCTCCTCGACTGCCGCTCCCTTCAACGGCAAGTCATCTCCTCTGCCGGTCAGTCCAGCTCCTCAAAATTGCTCAGCTGGAGTGACCTCTTCAATTTGCCCACCCGAGAGTTGGCCAAACACTCCTCTGGGGCTCTCCTACCCACTGCATTCAGCCTTCAACGAGCCCGCTCTCGCTCTCACTCGCTCACGCACTGGCTTTCTCCTGCTGCCTTCTTCACCCTTAACCTCCGTTCCCGTTCTTTCCTTTTTTCCCCGACTCCTCTATCTATTAGGAGGACGTGGATCAGGTGTGGCGATTAGCAGCTCCCGGCATCAATTACGTATGTGGATGACTCCTCACATGTGCACTTAAGCGAGGAACGCCCGCATCACGAAACACCCGGGAACTGCTCCTTCACACTACCACTCCCCCTCTTTAAGCCAAAAGTGCGGCAATTATCTATTAGAAAACTGGCCTGTTTAAATCTGAACTGTGGACCCGCTACACCACAACATTACGCAGGACAGGAAGGGTCAACATGTTTCCTCAGCAGGTCTCCCTCACTGACTGCCACAAACACCTGAGCTGATCAACTTAACTTTGGCCTTAATATTTGTGGGCATTTTGAGGCCTGTATTCAATATGAACTACGTGTTCAACATCATAACAATCTGTGCACGTAATCTAGCCGGCACGGACTTGGACCTTGAATTTCTTTTGGGGGTTGGATAGACACAATGCTTCCATTGTGTTGATTGTTGATTGGACTTTCGGTCATAGTGATGTAACTTAAGCTTCATCCACAATTATGGAGCACTCTTTAAATGTATCCCAGTCTAGATTGATTAAAGTGAGATATCCTAATGAACACTCAATGTTGTGATGCTTCATTTCAGGAACCAATAATCCGGGACCCCATTGTGTCAGACCTTGCTCCTGTTTAATTGTTCTTAGATAGTGAATTCAACTGATACCTAAATAGTCGCTCTTTCACTCATAACGTCACTTTTTGATTCTCAGCTTTGAGACTTATCCTGCCATGACCAAACTCTTGTGACATACAGTGGGGGGACTGATCATCGTACATTTTGACTAGGCAAGAATGAACTTCTGAAGATATTATACATTCAATGCTAGTTCGGTGCTTGATTTTGTGGTTTTGGCATCAAAGCACACACTGTAAGACACAAATGGCAGAAACTTGTAACTCACATGTTGTAGCTCACTGGAGCTAATCTTTGGCCACATGTACTGTATAATCAGCACGGTACACAACACTCCCCTCAGGTTCATGTTTAATTCTTTCCATCCCCTCTTATAAACTGGATATGTCCTACTAGAATGAAGGCCCGTTTTTTAACAATAACAAGATAATGACGGCAGTACCCGCTAATAGTACCTGCTGGCACAAAGAAAGCCCAGCCATTAAGCATTTTAAGTTGAACAGAAATACTGTGAAGTTAATAACAGCAAATACTCTAAAACATTAACAGATATGAGTTAAAGTTGAAATGGCACAATTCTTATAATCCTGAACTAGCATCACAATTATGTTTTGTGGGTGTTGCATCAGGCCAGCTCTCAGAAATATGAAGTTGCTCCAAGCTACATCACCACGGTGACAACCACTCATTCATTGCTCGGTAGTCTCTGACAAATGCAATAAATGAAAATATGAAGACCTGCTGGAGAATATTTAGCAGGTGGTTGCTAAGTACAGTAGTACATCGCCTCACATCTCTCATAAAGCTCTAGTTAATTATGCCAACTGAGCCAGGTCTCCACAAGGACAGGCTGTGGCTTTCTAATTGTGAGCAGGTCATAGCACTCAGTCCAGCGCCAAACTAATCAGATTGTCTCACTTCGGTATATTTATTAAGCTTAACAAATCCACTGGAATCCTACATTATTAAAAAGATTTCACCTGGATAAATTGGTTTCAAAGATTTTTAAATAGGTTTAATCACAGTGTTTTTTTGCACAATGAATATTGCCATTTTAACACGGATGTGATTTCAGCCAAAGATCTTGTGACAGTGTAATGACTGATGGGGCCATGCCCTATTTTTCTTTATAATCTGTTAGGTAGTGTGCACGCTGGCATACATCATAGGTAGGTGTGCGCTGAGATGGTACAGTGGTGGCACTGCTGCTTAGCAGCAAGGAGGCCAGGGTTAGCGTTCCAGGTCCTTTGTGCATGGAGCTTGTGTGTTAATCCCTGTGTGTGTAAGGGTATCCTCAGGAGGCTCCTCTGTCTTCCTCCCACAATTCAAAGACATGGATTGGTAATGTTAAACTAGCCCTTCTCTCTGTGTGTGTGTCTGTGTGTTCACTCAGTCGTGAACTGGTACCCTTCCCAGGGATTGCTCCTTTTTTGCATTCTGAGCTTCCCCATGACCCTGCTCAGAATAATAAGTTTAGGAAATTGATAGATGGATAGGTTGTAACCATTCAAAGGTGGTGTCAACTTCTTTTACGGATAGAGAGAACCATGCAACTAGTCCACCATGTTCAGCTTTTGCCACCCAACTCTATGCTAGAATGATCAGTTTATATTAAAAATGTCATTTTTGAGAAGCACAGTGGTTTACCATTTCTCCAGTTCCTGCACCTCAGGTCATCTTCTGTATGGAGTTACCCCAAAGGCACTCCAGTTTTCCTCTCATTATGAAGACATGGGCTCTAAATTAGCCCACTATGAGAAATGTGACCAGTGATCCAAGTCTCATTTCCAACTTGCTCCCAGGAATGCTTTGGTTTGGATGGTATAAGGATTGAAATCATTTATGAAGAAACTCTACCCCAGTTTTCCACACACACACAAAAGATGTGTTTGTTAAGTGGATAGCATGCACAGTGTGTGTCAGAGTGTCGTGCAATGGGTTGACATCCTGCCTGGTTACTTCCCTGTGCCCATACAACTAAATTGGCATTGACAGTCCACAACCCTAAACTTCAAAAGTGATTTAGAAAATGAATGAGATTGTTGTATTATATTTTGCATATTCATCATACTGTCTTACTGAACACTCTAAACATGTGCCATAACATTCTTGAAACCTGTTCAATCAAATTCAGGACAGGGTGCCAGTCCATCACAGGGCCCACTCACAGTTACAAGGGGCCTGCTTAGAATCACCAGTTAACCTAACCTGCCCATCTGTAGTGATCTGGGAGGGAAAAGCCATGCGGACATGGGCCGAATGTGCAGACTCCACATAGACAAAAGCTTGCACAGTATATGGATCTAGGATGCAAGATCTTTGCAGCAGCAGCAGAGTGAAGCATTTTGTCACATCAGTTGTAAATCCTAAACATTTGAATTGCTACTAGTGTAAATTATAACATACTAGTTGATTACCCAGTGGCTTCGCTCACTGAGTGCAAGGGAAAAAATAAAATGTAGTCTATAAGTTATTAAACAGTAAAACATTAACATTTAAGAAGTAAAGATACATTGAGCACAACTGGAGTGGTTTCGGGTAAACTACATTTTAAAGGCGCTATAACACAACAGGTAAGTAGTAGATCCCTTGTGAAAGATGCTACATGACCGCTGTGGTATAGAAATTACATTTTCTATGTTATCGTCCAAATTTTTGCCTGACAACCTTGCACTACATGCCTGTGATTTACTTGTTAAAATAATTAATCACAAAAGCAAATTTGAATGTTGTGGGGTTTTAGTGACCTGAACTTACCTTAAGGGACAGTAAGTAGTTGTGCAGGGCAATTTACAAACAGTCCTGCTTCGATGGCGCCGATTACACTCATTCGCAAAGATTTCCACTCTCCCAGGAGCTGACGGGGGACTTGAAGTGTCACAAACAATGTGAGAAGAGAGGACGCTGCCCGAAACTGCGAAGCTCTCGACTCGGCGGAGCAGCCTGACATTCCTCGCCCCCCAGCGTCCACTTTGTTCTCACGACCCCTCGCAGCTGAAGGTGGTCTCGTCTTCACATTGTTTACAGCTCGGCACAGTTAAAAAGTAGAAAGACGCAAAGTTGTTTTCCTCATCTCTTCTACTATCAAGTACTGCGAACTAAAAAAAAGTTACAATGTGGCAGTTTCAGCGACAGTCATGTGGACGAATAAATAAAACTTCTCTGTCAGAACGCACCTGGCAGCGGACGACTCAGTGCTGTAGTCCAGACAGGAGGGGTGGGAAAGGGCGACGTGGGGTGCACACAAATAATAACAATTCGTAAAGACGATATAAAAATGGTGTCCACAAACAAAGTGATTAGTTCCTGTATTATAATATGTTTTGTGGTCATAGGTAATTTCCGTATCATGTGGTCATACGTAATTTCCATATCACGTGGTCATACGTAATTTCCGTTTCAAACGCAAAAAGAAATTTATATATATATAGATTTTAATAATGAAATGTGAACTTATCTATTCTTACTATACAGTGACATAATGTCAACTTTCTGTCACCTCCACTCCCACGCTGTGTACACTTGCTCAGTCTGATAGATGCAGTCATGTTAATGAACTTTAGCACAATAAAGATGCAGGAGCCACTAATCACTCAGAACCTCCACTGCTTTTAGAGTTTTTAGTCCATCCACGGTAGCCTTGGGAGTGGCACATAATCAGTTGGCTTCATTACTATGGCCGCCGATGTGTTCTCAGGAGAAGAACAGCCATACTCATGGACAGTGCTGCTATTCACAAAGTCACAGACCCTTAAATATTGGATATCCTTCCAGTGTTTATCCACAGAATGGCCATCTTTTAGCATGTCACTTGTTTATGTTAAGCTGAGAACTCATAATTAACTGTTGACCTATAGCTATATAACATTTGTATCATGTTGCTGGCGTGGTATAGCGGTGCAATGGTAAGTGCTGCTCAGTCATGGCTCTAACGTCCTGAGTTTGAATCCTGGCATAGTTCTTAAGTGTGTGGCGTTTGCATATTTTCCATGTATTCCCGTTTTCCTGCAGCATTTCAGGGATGTGCATGTGAGGTCAACTGAGGGTTCCAATTGATGGTTTCAGGTGGGTGTGTACACCACTGGGCCGTTTAACGATGGAGTGGTGCTGCATCCAGAGTTGGGCCAATGCGGCCAGGATATGCGGCACCCCTACCACCCAGAATTGGATTAAATAGGTTTGAGATTGTAATGTTATTATGTGGCAGGCTAGTTGTTGCTGGTTTGTTTCTTTCTATTTTATTAATTAAAAAATATTAGGGCATACCCACTGTGAAAATAAATTCAGGGTATGGACGCTTTCGTGGTCTTTTACTGTTAATGTTTTTCATTTTTGTCTTTTTACAGCACACACTCTATGCACTTTTTATGTTTTTTTTCTCAGTATTTATCCTTTGTGTTGCACATTGACCTGTGATTTCTTGTTTGGTCATGTTGTCCCTTATACTCCCTGTACTCAACTGCCTACCCCCGCCCTCAGTTTCCTTCTCCAGAGTGGGACACGGTGACCCCAGAGGCGAAGAATCTTATTAATCAGATGTTGACTATAAATCCAGCCAAGAGAATCACTGCACAGGAGGCACTGAAACACCCATGGGTCTGCGTAAGTAGACCATGAACACCATTTTTTAAATGAGACCATCTAATTGTGATACGGAACAGCCCTCAATTTGCTGCCAGAGGCTCCGTTTGCTGAACCGTCTTCTCTATTTCTTTAGCAACGATCTACCGTGGCGTCTATGATGCACAGACAAGAGACCGTGGAGTGCTTGAAGAAGTTCAATGCCAGGAGGAAACTCAAGGTGATTATGACTGTCTTTTTTTGCATGCTATACACATCACACTGAAGCTGGGCAGGGTGCGGATTTAAAAAAATTAATAAATACAAGAAACTGTGACGCGACACCCTGGGTAAACTTGGCCACCTAATTAAAGTGGTCACTGTAAATTTACAGGGTCACATTTCAAGGTAAAAGTAGGAGTAGGATGAGAGAATGTCTTCTTGAGTGCTGTTGGTACTGTGGTCCAGCGATCCATGCTTGAAACTATGTTTATTTATTGTTAGCTTGTGATAGATTCATTCATTAGAATAGCAGGCAAAATTTGCAGGGGAATACGACATTAGATTTTTCATTATATTTTGCATGTGATGGGAGGTCTGTCTGTTCTTCCAGACGTCTTAACCTAAAAACCTCAAAAAAGTTACAGAACCTCCTTCTAAGTTAAGACTTACAAGTTTTGCTGGGCTGAGTGGCCTGTTCTTGTCAAAAGAGTTCTAATGCTCTGGGCGCCTATCATTGCACAACTCACATGTGCAGTTAGCTGTTTTAACCTCACTGGCACACAATCCATCTACAAATTGTGCAGAAGATATTATGTGGGTAGAGGTTGCCCAATTTCACCAGGCCATAGTGTGCCCAGGAAACACATCTGTCTATGTTCCTCTGCCCAGGGAGCAAATGTAAGAGCTTCCGCCCCAACACCCATAAACCCCAGAAGCTGCACAGCTCTTTGCATCTGTCTTCGGAGACTTTGTTTGCTATTTGATGCTACTGGATGGCCTAGCCATTTTTTAACCATAAATGCATAAATAATAGTGCATGGAAACATTTTATACACTTCCATTATCTAAAGTAAGCTAAGCTCTTCCTTTTAATTTTTCAACAGGGTGCCATTCTCACTACCATGTTGGCGACAAGGAATTTCTCTGGTAGGTGTAAAATATTTCAGCTTATGAATGAAAGAGAAGAACAGATTTCTTGTGGAAAAAAGTGAGACAAGCCATTATTTTCCCCAAGCTGATAAATTTTCTCTAGCCACTGACGGCTATTGTGATGTGTTTGTCTCGTGAAGAATGTCAATTTTTCTGAGTGTGTCTAATCCCCCCTTACAGATTGAAAGACACAGAAGTAACTCCTAAGTCTTCCGTATTTTTTTGTCTCTCCCTTGTCCACATCTGAGCAATGCCGTGACAGTGTCTGTCTGTCTGTCAGTCTAAGGTACTAATGAACTGGGAGGAAAACAGAATCATGCAGTGCTTAATATAAAATAGCACGGCTCAAGGTGAAAATGGTTTTGGAATGCCATAAAGAAGCAGTATATAATTTGGAAAAAAAAAGGAGGGGAAAATAACTAATGGCAGAAGAAATTCCAAGCACGGTGTTGTATTTTAAACTGGTGATTCTGATAAGCATTGCTCATGGTACAAATTTTTAGCAGAATGCAAATTGAGAATAAGATTTACGGTTAAATGACTTTACTATAATTTTATAGAAGGCCCCACGCAGAAAGACTGATACGACTGCAAGAGCCTTAAAAAAGAGACACAGAACATTCTAGGCTGTATTTTGTTTTTTCAGCAAATGAGAGAGAGAGAGAGACAGAGAGAGAGAGTCACAGGTGATAGGCTTCACCCAAAGAACAGCACTGTCCAGATATCATCTTTTCTGTAATATGAATAAATGTCGCCATTAAGATCTCACTTGGAGAAGATCAGAAAATTGGCAGACAGATGTTCATCCGGATATACCAGAAACTGGATGAGATGTTCGCTGAAAGGCGGGCCTTCAACTTGTGCGAACGATGAAGTGACTACGGCCTGCTTGCTGTGTCCTTCAGATGAGCAGACTACATAAGACTATTAAATGTAAAGCTGAAAGGGAACCCCAAAACAGTTTGTTGGTATAGATTCTCTTTACCATATATACTCGCTTATAAGTCGGGTCTTGAAACCTGAAAAATTGATCATAAAATCAGACCCCGACTTATACGCCTGTTCAAAAATGCGACACTTAATTTTTTTTTTCTTCTTCTTGCTTCCTCCAGTTTCGCATCAGTTTCTCAGATGCATCAAATTTTATTGCAGCAGTGCAGTTTTCAATTTCTTTCGCCATTTCAACAACTTTTAAATTAAAAAATTTAAAACCAGCTTCATATTTTCTTCTGATCGAATGCTCCATAGTAGATAAGGGATGCTGTTACAATTAAGGTGTATGAGGGTGTGAGATACAAAGAACACAAATCAGTGCAAACATCTCTTCGGAATCGTTCAGGTATTACCGTGTGGTCACGCAGGCACAATACATAGAATAAAAAAAAGGCTGTGTGCTCCGTGGTTACTCTCTCAGGAGGCCGTTAGCATATCAGAATCTCTTGGACCAATAGCGTGAGTTTTCCACATTCAACTTATACGGCCGACATTATAAAATCCGGTAAATTATACGGTAAGATCAAGTCCCGACTTATCTGCGGCAGAACTTAAACGCGAGTATATACGGTATTTAGTACATCAGTACTTTTACAAAAAAAAACAACTTTTTTTGTCTTCCTTGACTGAAAAGCACTAGGCCTTGAAAATGGAGAAAAAAGCATACAAAGGACATATTTGTCTTTCTTTTACATCTCTTTTAAGGCTCAGTATTTTTTGCTTTATTTCTAGACTAAATGACTTTGTGTAACTTTTTGCTAATGAGTTTCCACCCGATCCAAAGACATGCAATTAGAAAAATTCACAACTCTAAATTGTTGAAGCATGAGTGAATATGGGTACAGATGGACGGACTGACATCCCGTTCAGAGATGCTGTTAGTAGGTTTTGATTCCCCACAACATTGAACAGGAGAAACGACATTAAGGAAATTGGTGGAGGGCTAATTATTTTAGGTCACTCTTTTGCCGCATGTGTGCCGAGGCCCAGGAAGACAGCAGGGGAAAAAAAAGTTGCATGGCAGAACTCCAGGACACAGAGAGAGTGAGTGAGAGTGAGTCATACTGGCAGGGAGAGGGCAGCTTGGCATGCTAATGTGGGAAGGCAGAAGCCACTTGGGCTTGTTAAAGCCCACCAGGCATGGAGCCCCCGTAAATGCAACATGTATTGTCAATAGAGCAACTGAGTGGTGAGAGTGGGTGCAAAACACAAGGGCACTTGAAGACAGGTGACAGACAGGTGCCAGGGCCACCTAACTTTCTGCTTGGAGCTACAAGCACAAGATCTCATGTGCCACCTTTGATTTTGCATCATTTTGCTACTTAGGCTTTCTGACACCAAGTTTTCATAAATCAGATGAACAAAAACCTGAGAATGTTTGCTTGATTCTATTGTCTTATAATGATGATCCATAATAATACATTAGGCTCAAAAATTATAATAAAACTGTTCACCAAGGCCAACCCTGTACATTGAAAAGCTTTTTATGCTGTAAAACCAAGCGACACACGTAAAGAATGCAATCCTCATTACATCTGATTACTCATTAAAACAGAGTTGCCATAACCCACAGTGGGACTGCGTGAAAGCAGCCTCCCACATTCGGTAGGAACAATAACTAATGAAATGATTAGAGCTAGGAAGGATGCAACGCTCCTAAAAAAGGTGTCTTGATCTGTGAGTTATCTAATGTGCTTATATAATATAGCAATTGATTGCTTAATATTTAACAAAAGTAATGTCTTTATTCTAAGTGATACTAGTGAAAGACTCGGCCTTTCTTGGTAAAGGAAGCTGCCATAAAGGTGACAGCAAAGTTCACATCCCTACCAATTTCTGACCTACAATAAAGTGTCCAAAGTTTGATTGGAATGCTGATTCAAAACCTGCTCTCCTTAACCCTTAACTACTCGCGCTGGTGTACTTTGTACACCAATCTCAGTTATTTTTGTCCAACGTCCTTTTACTTCAACTTACAAGCAGCATCCACCATCTGTCCTCATCTTGTTTCGCTACAAGTGCAGTGCCGCAATGGTTTCCCTCCAGCGTGCTCCCAGCCAGTTTTATGAGTGGATGCACAGTCGCAAGTTCCATATGATGCATTTGGTACACCACGCGGGTACTTCCGTATGTATGACAACGAGAACATTTCAATAACTGAAGTGAAATGTGTTACGTGTGCAAATCCTGCAATGGATGAAAGTGAGACCGGTGATGAATGAGCACTGGAGAAC
Source organism: Erpetoichthys calabaricus (assembly GCF_900747795.2). NCBI lineage: Eukaryota > Metazoa > Chordata > Cladistia > Polypteriformes > Polypteridae > Erpetoichthys > Erpetoichthys calabaricus. Next base: position 37,319,079 of record NC_041394.2, read on the forward strand.
TGGATCAGTTTTATTTTAAGATAGTCCTGACTGTGTCATACTGTTAAGTAATATGATATTAAATTACATTAAAAAGTTTAAAATTATTGCAATATCTTACATTACAACATCACATATGCATATAAATAGCCTTTTTAACACTGGTGCATAAAATACACTGTGAGAGTACTTATGAGATGAGAAATGGTGCGAGTAGTTAACGTTTCAATTGAGCAGACTGCAAACACAAAGAGAACTAATCTTTCATCAGTCATACTCCAATATGGGAAGATCATATTGGCGCTAACCATTTGCCTTCGTTTTTTTTTTCACATTTTTACAATATAATGTTACAATATTTTTCCTACATTTAAAAATTTAAAATGCTGTTAAGCATAAGTTGTCAGAACAAGCACATGTGGAACTTTTAAGGCTATGTTCACTCTGTTCCGATTTTTGCCTCACGTCTAATTTTTTTTCCTTGACTGTTCAAAGTACTTTTGTTAATGCGCCTTGAGCATGAGAAAGGTGCTCTATAAATGTATTATTATTATTATATGAGTTTGTACAGATATCTATCATGAATGTTCCATGCATGCACAAAATAAGTAAAACAATTTTGTCAGACAGATGCAACCTAATAGACAGATGACGGTTGCTGTGCTACTTCACATTATTTAAGTGCAAGATGTCTGAAAGTTTGTAGTGGCAAGGAATAGAAATAGAAAATTAAAAATCACAGCTGTTCTGCCATCAGGTTTCAGGTTCTCTTGGTTTTAACATCAGCACATACGGAACAACATGGCAACATTTATGAAAAGTAGTAATAATGTGAAACAACAATAAGAAACAATAATAATTCTAAATGGATCATATCTAGAAATCACAAAAATGGTTCCAGTAAAAATACTTAAACATAGTGAGCCCAGGGATTGTGACAAATCAGTGGCAGTTTCCTTTATTTAACATTTTGTCTTATATATAACACTTTTTTTTTTTTAAGTTGGTCCTTATTTTGCTGGAAGAGGTGTAGGTGAAGCCAGCAGGGGGCGCTTACGCTGTGTTCTGAATGTGGATCCCAATGCTCCATTGCAGTGACGGGGACACTGTGCTGTGAAAGTGGTGCTGTCCTTTGGATGAGACGTAAAACTGAGGCCCTAGGAATCCTTTGTAAAGAGTAGGGTGCATCCCGATGTCCTGGCTAAATTGCTCACCATGGCCTAGTCATCCTGGCCCTTCTAATCATTCCCTGTCTCCAATTGGCTCTTTCACCCCTTCACCACCAAAAAACTAATGTGTGGTGAGCATACTGGCACAAAAATGGCTGCCGTTGCATCATCCAGGTGGATGCTACACATTAGTGGTGGTTGAAGTGGCTCACCACTCACTGGAGTGCTTTGTGAAAAATCCACTCTATATATATAAAATCCTAAGCCTAAAAGTGCAACATTTTTTGTCATGCTTTAAATCGGGCTTATTTTGAAACTATTGTGGGAACCACCCCGGACACAGACAGCGATGGTTTCAAACCACACACACGTTTATTATACATAATTCAACTATTTACAACACCGCATACAACCCAGTGCCCTTGCACCACACACCCTCAAGTCCGGGCCTTTTCCAATGCCTCTCTCTTCACCGCCTCTACTCCTCTCCTCTGAGCTCTGTCCTCTTCCACCTGACTCCAGCTGACGAATGGAGGGAGGCGGCCCCTTTTATGTCCACCCGGACGTGCTCCAGGTGCCTCCCAATAAGTTTCTTGCGGCACTTCCTGGTGTGCCGGAAGCACTCCAGGTGTCCCCGGTAATGAGGTGGAAGTTTTAATGTCCAGGGCTTTTCTGGCATCTGGGCACCCCCTGGCGGTGACCACGGGGGGCCCTATAGTTTTGAGCTTCCATGCTCTGTTCCCGTCGTCCCCATACCAACCAGGGCGACTGCCCTCTCGTGGTACGGAGGAGGCATAGTCCCTCTTCCTGTCCTTCCAAGCATTCCTGGCTGAGTACAGCCCCCAGCTGCTCGCCACAATATATATGTTTGATATCATTTTCAGAATTTATTGAACTTTACTGTGATGTTATTAGATTTTCAGATTCTTGTTCCGTTTTTAAATCATAAACTAAACAATATCAAGAACTCACTTCCCGCAAAACGAGACTTTGTGCCAAGGGATTTAACAACGCCCGGGGCCAGAAATAAAAGACAAAGAGTAGGACAGCTGCTGTACAGGCTTTTAAATGTTCGAAGCGCCGTGCGAGATGCCAATCACGCAGCACGGCAGCAGCAGCAAGCCAGCAGCTGATCGAGCAAAGAGGAGGTAAAAAAAATATATATATTTGTCTCCCATTGTATCACCGTTTAAGAGGGGGTTTCGGAGGAGTGACTGTGTATCCTTGGGGTGCGTTCAGCCCCCCTTGTCACAACGCGAGCGGCAGTAACGCAAAGTGGTTGACAAGTGAAGTGAGCAGGGGAGAACCCCCTAGTAACACTATATAATCTGAAGAATTACTATTCTTATAAAAACAGAAAATGCATCTTCTTCTGTATGCGTACAATTGATAAGACCGTAGCACTCGTAATGCGTGTCGATTCTTGAATCGCATATTGCAGTGGCATCGGCTCTCTCCCAAGAATTACCCAGGGCAGAGGTCATGGACCTCCCTCTACGTGCTGCCTCACAGGCCTCCTGTTTGGAAAGTACTGGCTGTGCTACACTATTTAAGCCATCTCTAGTTTTAAGTTTCATGATTAATTAAATATTTGCCAATAAACTACATATCAAGTAGAACATTTCTTTTGATTTTTCTAATTTCCCATGCAACAGTGTCTAAATGAATGAAAACAGTATAACCAAATTAAACTGAAAAAGATACATTGAAATTAAAAATGACAAAGCAAGAATTTGAAGGCACCTTACCTTATGCATCAGGTCAGGTCCGGTCAGGTTGGGGAGCATGCAAAGGTTGGCAACCCCCCAGGCAGACACCGCGGTCCAGTCTTACCCTCCAGAAATGACCCTCTATCTGCCACAGCCAGGTGTTACGTGGGCATCCCCTTGGCCTGGTCCAGGCCACTTGGGTCCTTGATGATGAGGATCCTGCGAGCCAGATCACCCTCGGGGAATCGCGCAACATGGCTGTAGTGCCATAACTGATGCCCCCTCAAAATGCAGGTAATGTGCCTCATTCTGGACTCCTTGAGTAACTGCTCATTCAACACAAAGTCAAACCAGAAGTACCCAAGTATTCTCAGAAGAAACACAGTACCAAAAGAGTCCAGTCTTCCTTTCAAGTCACTGGACAGTGTCCATGCTTTGCAACTATATAGTAAGACAGGAAGCACCTGGATTCTAAAGACTTGGAACTTTGTCCTTTTGCAAAGATATCTGGAGCGCCACACAAACTTTTCAAGAGAGCTCATGACTCCCCATGCTCTCCCAATCTGTCTAATGACTTCATAGGCGGTCACCAGAGACATGAATGTCACTGCCAAGGTAAGTAAACCTCTCGACCACGGTCGACACTCTCTCCGCAAACAGACACACTGCTGATAGCTGTGCCTAAGAGGTCATTAAAGTCCTGGATGTTAGTTTTTATCAGGACACTCGCAAGCCCAGACACTCAGACTCCTCACTCAGTCTCTCAAGAGCCCTGATCCGAGCCTCCACTGACCCTGTGAAGATCACAGCATCGTTGGCAAAGTCAAGATCAGTGAATCTTTCTTCACCAACAGATGCCCCACAGCTGCTGGACCCCACAACCCTGCCCAACACCCAGTCCATACAAGCATTGAACAGAGTAGGAGCAAGAATGTATGCATCACATTAAATAAAGTAGAAAAAGAAAAGGAATTACAATCAATCATTCACAATGAACTGCTTACTTCAGGCCTAGAAGGTGTTATTTTGGAAAAACTATCTCTTCTTCCAGAATGTATTGTTGTGGTGTGATTGCTGCTAACTGCTGAGTGAGTGTAGTGAGCCGCCTCATTGCCAGCACGCCTAAGTTAACTTTAGGCAAATGAATTTTTCTGCAGTGACGTTCACTTTAATGTATGCACACGTGTAATGTATTTGCCTGTACAGAGCTTGCTTTTCAGGAATACATGCAGTATGTTGATGCATAAAGATGCAATGTGACAAATGGACTCCAAGCAGTGATAGATAGATAGATAGATAGATAGATAGATAGATAGATAGATAGATAGATAGATAGATAGATAGATAGATAGATAGATAGATAGATAGATAGATAGATAGATAGATAGATAGATAGATAGATAGATAGATAGATAGATAGATAGATAGATAGATAGATAGATAGATAGATAGATAGATACTTTATTAATCCCAATGGGAAATTCACATTCTTCAGCAGCAGCATACTGATACAATAAATAATATTAAAGAATGATAATAATGCAGGTGAAAAACAGACAATAACTTTGTATAATGTTAAATGTTAACGTTTACCCCCCCGGATGGAATTAAAGAGTCGCATAGTTTGGGGGAGGAACGATCTCCTCAATCTGTCAGTGGAGCAGGACGGTGACAGCAGTCTGTCGCTGAAGCTGCTCTTCTGTCTGGAGATGATACTATTAAGTGGATGCAGTGGATTCTCCATAATTGATAGGAGCCTGCTGAGCGCCCTTCGCTCTGCCACAGATGTCAAACTGTCCAGCTCCATGCCAACAATAGAGCTTGCCTTCCTCACCAGTTTGTCCAGACGTGAGGCGTCTTTCCTCTTAATGCTGCCTCCCCAGCACACCACTGCGTAGAAGAGGGCGCTCGCCACAACTGTTTGATAGAACATCTGCAGCATCTTATTGCAGATGTTGAAGGACGCCAGCCTTCTAAGGTAGTATAACCGGCTCTGTCCTTTCTTGCACAGCGCATCAGTATTGGCAGTCCAGTCTAATTTATCATCCAGCTGCACTCCCAGATATTTATAGGTCTGCACCATCTGCACACAGTCACCTTTGATGATCACTGGGTCTATGAGGGGTCTGGGCCTCCTAAAATCCACCACCAGCTCTTTGGTTTTGCTGGTGTTCAGGTGTAGGTGGTTTGAGTCGCACCATTTAACAAAGTCATTGATTAGATCCCTATACTCCTCCTCCTCAAATAACTTAGCACGTAGAACGTATGGGGCATCAAATTGATTTGGAAGTACCAAATATACTTACTAGTCCAGTATAACTCTTGTGTGAAGGAATAGCTATATATCCTCGTGTCTGCTTGTGTTTTCCCCTCAGTACTCTGGTTTTCCTCCTGTATCACCTTGTGATATTCAAGATATGTTAAGTTAATTCATGTATCTAAATTTACAACAACGTCAGCATGAGTGGGTATGTGAGTAGGCCCTCCTTGTTCAGGCTTTTTTCCTGATATGAGCCTGTGTACCCCACGACCCTGAATTGGTTTTAACAATTTTGAGAATGTTACTCATTCTGATAAAAATGAATAGTGGGTAGTGTTCTATGTTGCAAATTTTTAATTAGTCATACATTTTTTGTGGAGTTAATTTTAGAAAGGTAGATCAACAAGTTAAAGGCTATTTGAAATTTAGGCAGTAACCCCAGCAATACAGCACATTTGTGATGGCTCAATACTCGAGTGAAAACAGTATGATCCAATGAAAAGTTTATTAATTGGCAGAAAGGTATAAATAGCAAGTGTAACCGATAAACCTTGATCTGGTCGATAATCAGCATCATGCACGCAAACCCACATCAACCTGGCGCTTGCCTTCTTCAGAGAAGACTGACGGGTTACGTTGTATGCTGTTAATGCATAGTTGAATTTCAGCAGGTTTCACTCCCTCTGCCCAAAGAAATCTCACTATGGTGTGTTGTTCAACAATGGTGCAATCCTGCAGCAGAACATCCATGTTCATTTGACCTTGGCCTCAACTAGACTAATGGCAAGGTGCTGTGCATGTTCAAACTTCCCATAAGCCACAGCGAATGTGTTGAATTGCAGTCAGATTTTATCTATTGCCTTTACTTGTTGATTTCTCCTCGCATATGTAAACAAGGATACAGAATACTAAAATAACCCACTTTTCTTGTCACATTTATCCATCTGTTTGTTCCCTTGAAACAACTTGGCAATCAGTGGACCGATTTTGTTGAAACTTGGCACACATATTCTTCAAGGAAATATTGGCAAATTTACAAACTCTTAAAACAGAGACACGTTTTGTGTGACTTCAGTTATGGATCCACCTTGAGAGGGGTTGATTCAACGAATATCTGCTCGATATACTACCTGTAGAAATGTGAACCTTTCTCACAGCAGCATCATAACGGGTCAAGGGACATGTCTGTCATTGTAAAATTTATCATGAAAAAACACGTACTCTGGTTTTTCATTACACTAAAAACAACTTCACAGCTGCATTATCTGCAGAGCATAATGATTCAAAAATGGATTCTCTTGACACTAAAATTTGTTGGCAAAGAACCACAATGACCTGCTATCCATCAAGGTCAGATGCAGCCAACAATTTCAGCTTGAGACTTCAACAGAGATATTAAACCTCTAGCCACAGGCCCTCTGTAACCAACAACTAACGATAGCACATCAGTCAATGCAGTGTTGTCATCACTTGAGTTGGAATGTGCTGTCTATTAAAGCTGCTGCTGCCACAAGCCTGTTTGGGGCTGTGTTCTTATGTACATGATATTGTAAAGCACTAGAAAAATTGTTATTTTATGTAGCTTACAAATACATATAATCATATTCCTTTATTACTGTTGTTTTTGAGGTCCACACACTGTTAAAAATATATATAATAAACAAAATGTGGCTACTCTGATAATGTTGCCAGAAAATTTTGAAAGACTCAAGCTGTTCAAGTTTCCAAACACCCCGGAATGTTATGCCATGCATACATTTTCTTACTGCGTCATCAGGACCTGTCCTTTTCAGTTTCATCCCTTGATAAGCTCTCCCTACCCATCATTGAGTCTGCAGCAGATCTTAAATCTTCATAATAAGTAAAACAATACTGTAAAGTTCCAGGCTCTGCCATTTTAATTTCTTCAATAGAATGTCAACATTAATTATTGGGTTTGGGGAGTGAATGAATGAATGAGATTCTGTGGATTTTAATTTCTTGTTTGACATGACTTTCACTTTCCCTTAAAATCATCTCCCATACTTATGCACATTAATTCCAGGCAAGCCTTCAGCTGTATTGTCATCGGGAGCAGCTCAGTTATGGATTTTTCTACCAGTGCTGCCTATGCCTTTTGTAGTCATGTCAAAGCGCCACTAAAATATATTTTGTAGAGTAAGCTGTACAGTATTCTCAATTTGAGTTATACAATTGAGTCGATTATTATGTTTAAAGATCTCCTCAGTAGGTCCTTAATTAAGTTGTAGCCAAACTAAAGTGAAGCAAATGGCTTTTGGAACTAAAGATGTTCACCTTGTTTGGAGATATACCATGGTGGCAGAGTTGTAAGAGCTGCTTCCCTACAGCTGATGGAGGCTGTTTTAAAAACCAGTGTGGAATCTTCCTGTTCTCCAGGTTTACAATAAACATCTTAGTGTTGGGAGCAAAGCATTATAAGTAACGCGTATTACGTAGTCAGATTCACCTCCTGCTCGCTTCACTCGCCAACCCCACCCCAGGCCTGCGCTACACGCCAGACACTTCACGTCTCTGCCACTTGCGTATGTGGATTTCACTTTCACCAAACAACAAATCTTTTAATTCTCGCAGATACGCCTCTTCATTGGGAAGAAACACTACTTTTCCCTGATGGCAACACAAATTAGACGATCTACAAGTCTCCAACTTAAAGTTTAAATCTGAACAATATCTACATATTTCTGTCATATCACCTATGTCCATATATTCGATCTCTTTTCGCTGTTCCGTTATTTCACCGAGTAATAATTTGTTTGCGCTAATCCAATCTTTACTATCAGTTTTCTGAGACTTTCGAATTTTAGTACTTTCATAATCTCTAACCTGCTCTGCATGTGTATCTCGCCAATGGTTTTCAATTCTTTACGACGTTCTACTTTGTCATCTACTCTTTGTCTTTTATTTCTGGCCTCGGGCGTGGTTAAATCTCTTGGCTCAAAGTCTCGTCTCGCAGGACATGAAAGTATCTCTCTGAAAAAGTCTCATCTCGCCCCAGGCTAAAAAGTCTCGTATTAGGATTTTTTATGTAATAGAGAAATGAGTAAACTAGCACAATACCTATTTTGACTTCCTGCAGTGCCTAAAAACTGATATGCTATGGAAGCGTATCCATGCCACTCAAAAACAAGTTACTCTGCTTTTGCATTATTTCACAAAATACTGCTTCACAAAGACATTTGCCTGGTGGGAGTCAGTAACATTGTACATGCATATGTTCTGGTCATTTAGTAACAGCTAGTGAGGAAGGGGTTAAGCACGTGCACAGCGTGCACTCAAGTGATAAGAACTGAAGGGCAATTAAAGGCATGGAATTTACACCTGTCATGTGCTGAGGGGTAAATTTAATCTGCACAGTTTAGGATCACTGGGAGCCAAAGAATAGCCCTGCAGCACTGGGTGTAAGGCAAGAAGAAAACATTGTGACGATGTGCTGTACATTTGCAGGGCATAATCACACAGCCAATCAGAAAAGAGTGTGCAGTTGTGCAATCCAGTAATAGAAACCTATAAATACAATATTCAGTTTTACTCTAGTTATTTGCTATGAATATGTTATAACAGTTGTGATCTGGTGCAGTCATCCTTGGGATCTCAGGTTGGGGATGGAGAAAAGAGATGGAAGTTTTACTGACACATTTCCAGTGGTCACTAATTTAGGCAATGAGATTAGATTAGATTTGATCAAGTTTATTAATTCCAAAGAGAATACCAATCAGTCTACAGATACACAGAGAGAATATGTAAACGCGATGCAGACCCTGGCAGCTCTGCCGTACCACTCTGCCTAAGGTAAAACATCTGTGCTAAACTTGCTGAACTTTAACCAGATTAAAGCTAAATGTATACATGTAACTTCTGTTCAGTTCTTCCCAGCTGATTGCATGTTGGCTATTTCAATAGCTGTTGCTAGTTGACTGAAGCACACGTGTGCATGATGATAATGGCAGCAGAAGGCAAAATCATTGTGAAATAACGAAATACTTTTGTGAAATAATGAAGTTTTTTTTTTCAGAATGGTGGGAATAAGTTTTTTTTTTTTTTTTTACATTAGATAGATAGATAGATAGATAGATAGATAGATAGATAGATAGATAGATAGATAGATAGATAGATAGATAGATAGATAGATAGATTAAAATACTAAATTAAAAAAAATACACTTTTCCATGCTTTCTGACCTTTGCTGCATTTGACTAAAGTAACAGAGCTTGTCAGCAGCACTGTGTGCTAAACTCAGCTGGACACAAAACACTGCTTTTAAAAGGTGTAAGTATTCACAATATTTTGATTTACTGGTGGTAGATGAAAAGGGAATAATTGTAAGGCGCAAAAGTTGTCTTGCTTTTCATATCCAAAACACACTATATCAGGTGAGAAGAAGCACATTCACGCTAAACATAGCACAACGCACCTTAAGCAGAAAGACCCATATGAACGTAACTGCCCTTCCACAGTAAAACAGAAAACCAATTTTCAATCTTAGGGGTAATAAAGTTAACAAAACGGTGGCTGCTTATGTAGTGGAGGAGATGCAGCCACTCTCTGCTGTGGAAGCACCAACTTTCTACAGCATCTTAAGTAAAATCTCTGTGACAGGCAAAGGGGAGAACATCACTGGCCAGAAAAATGTGCATTTTTATTAACTATCTCTACTATAAAAGGAGTCAAAGTAACACAAAATTAACACACTGTAACACTTCATACAGTAGTTTATAATAGTTGATATATTTGATTACTTTTTTTGTAAGTAATGAGTAATGTAACTAAGTTACTTTTAAAAGTAATATTCACTAACACTGATCTTAATCAGGGTGGTAGCACTGCTGCCTTGCAGTAAGGAGACCCAGGTCCGCATCCCATGTCCTCCCTTCATGGAGTATGCATGTTCTCCTCGTGTCTTTGTCGGTTTCTTCCAGGTGCTCTATTTTCCTCCCTCGGTCCAAACATGTTCAGGTTAGATGAATTGGTGATGTTAAATTGGCCCTAGTGCTGTATGCGTGTGTGTGTGTTCACCCTGCGATGGACAGGCGCCCTTTCCAGGGTTTGTTCCTACTTTGCACCCTATGTTAGCTTGGATTGGCTCCAGCAGACCCCCGCAACCCTGTTCAGGATTAAGGGGGTTAGAAAATGACTGACTGACTGATTTTAATGATGTGCAAGCGAGAATGCCAAAATATGTTAAATCAACCCATTATGGGTGAATGTGGATGGGTGTCTGCGTGGTAGACGTGCATCCTGTCCAGAGTCGGTTTGTGCTTTTTTCTAGGCTGCTGCCCCTCTTGCAACCCTAAACTGGGTAATGCGGTGCAATAAAT